>NW_026519116.1:0-600000 GCF_947347685.1 Pleuronectes platessa | reverse complement strand
TTAAAACATTTTTACAAAAAAAAATATTTAAATCAAATTAATAAAAAAACTGTGCTTGCACATCCTGTGGATCGCAAATTCTGTGGGGCGCACATCCTGCGGCGCACATCCTGCTGCGCACATAAATAAAAATAATATTAAAAACAAATTAAATTTTTTTTTTTTTAAATCAAATTAATAAAAAAACTGTCCTTGCAAATCCTGTGGGGCGCAAATTCTGTGGGGCGCACATCCTGCTGCGCACATAAATAAAATTAATATTAAAAACAAATTACAATTTTTTTTTTTAAATCAAATTAATAAAAAAACTGTCCTTGCACATCCTGTGGGGCGCAAATTCTGTGGGGCGCACATCCTGCGGCGCACAACCTGCTGCGCACATAAATAAAAATAATATTAAAAACAAATTACAATTTTTTTTTTAAATCAAATTAATAAAAAAACTGTGCTTGCACATCCTGTTGGGCGCAAATTCTGTGGGGCGCACATCCTGCGGCACACATCCTGCTGCGCACATAAATAAAAATAATATTAAAAACAAATTACAATTTTTTTTTTTAAATCAAATTAATAAAAAAACTGTCCTTGCACATCCTGTGGGGCGCAAATTCTGTGGGGCGCACATCCTGCTGCGCACATAAATAAAAATAATATTAAAAACAATTTACAATTATTTTTTTTTAAATCAAATTAATAAAAAAACTGTGCTTGCACATCCTGTGGGGTGCAAATTCTGTGGGGCGCAAATTCTGTGGGGCGCACATCCTGCGGCGCACATCCTGCTGCGCACATAAATAAAAATAATATTAAAACATTTTTACAAAAAAAAATATTTAAATATAACTAATAAAAAAACTGTGGTTGCACATCCTGTTGGGCGCAAATTATGTGGGGCGCACAGACTGCGGCGCAAAACCTGCTGCGCACATAGATAAAGATAATATTAAAACATCTTTACAAAAAAAATATTTAAAACAATTAATAAAAAAACTGTGCTTGCACATCCTGTGGGGCGCAAATTATGTGGGGCGCACATCCTGCTGCATACATAGATAAAAATAATATTAAAACATCTTTACAAAAAAAAATATTTAAAACAATTAATAAAAAAACTGTGCTTGCTCATCCTGTGGGGCGCAAATTATGTGGGGCGCACATCATGTGGCGCACATCCAGCTGCGCACGTTAATAATAATAATATTAAAACATTTTTACAAAAAAAAAATATTTAAATCAAATTAATAAAAAAACTGTGCTTGCACATCCTGTGGGGCGCAAATTATGTGGGGCACACATCCTGCAGCGCACATCCTGCTGCGCAAATAAATAAAAATAAAATTAAAAAAAATTTACAATTTTTTTTTTTTAAATCAAATTAATAAAAAAAATGTGGTTGCACATCCTGTGGGGCGCAAATTATGTGGGGCGCACAGACTGCGGCGCACATCCTGCTGCGCACATAGATAAAAATAATATTAAAACATCTTTACAAAAAAAATATTTAAAACAATTAATAAAAAAACTGTGCTTGCTCATCCTGTGGGGCGCAAATTATGTGGGGCGCACATCTTGCGGCGCACATCCAGCTGCGCACATTAATAATAATAATATTAAAACATTTTTACAAAAAAAAATATTTAAATCAAATTAATAAAAAAACTGTGCTTGCACATCCTGTAGGGCGCAAATTCTGTGGGGCGCACATCCTGAAGCGCACATCCTGCTGCGCACATAAATAAAAATAATATTAAAAACAAATTACAATTTTTTTTTTTTAAATCAAATTAATAAAAAAACTGTCCTTGCACATCCTGTGGGGCGCAAATTATGTAGGGCGCACATCCTGCTGCGCACATAAATAAAAATAATATTAAAAACAATTTACAATTATTTTTTTTTAAATCAAATTAATAAAAAAACTGTGCTTGCACATCCTGTGGGGTGCAAATTCTGTGTGGCGCAAATTCTGTGGGGCGCACATCCTGCGGCGCACATCCTGCTGCGCACATAAATAAAAATAATATTAAAACATTTTTACAAAAAAAAATATTGAAATATAAATAATAAAAAACCTTGCTTGCACATCCTGTGGGGCGCAAATTCTGTGTGGCGCAAATTCTGTGGGGCGCACATCCTGCGGCGCACATCCTGCTGCGCACATAAATAAAAATAATATTAAAACATTTTTACAAAAAAAAATATTGAAATATAAATAATAAAAAACCTTGCTTGCACATCCTGTGGGGCGCAAATTCTGTGGGGCGCACATCCTGCGGCGCACATCCTGCTGCGCACATGAATGAAAATAATATTAAAACATTTTTACAAAAAAAAATATTTAAATCAAATTAATAAAAAAACTGTGCTTGCACATCCTGTGGGGCGCAAATTCTGTGGGGCGCACATCCTGCGGCGCACATCCTGCTGCGCACATAAATAAAAATAATATTAAAAACAAATTACAATTTTTTTTTTTAAATCAAATTAATAAAAAAACTGTCCTTGCACATCCTGTGGGGCGCACATCCTGCGGCGCACATCCTGCTGCGCACATAAATAAAAATAATATTAAAACATTTTTACAAAAAAAAATATTTAAATCAAATTTATAAAAAAACTGTGCTTGCACATCCTGTGGGGCGCAAATTCTGTGGGGCGCACATCCTGCGGCGCACATCCTGCTGCGCACATAAATCAAAATAATATTAAAACATTTTTACAAAATTTTTTTTTTAAATCAAATTAATAAAAAAACTGTGCTTGCACATCCTGTGGGGCGCAAATTCTGTGGGGCGCACATCCTGCGGCGCAAATCCTGCTGCGCACATAAATAAAAATAATATTAAAAAAAATTTACAATTTTTTTTTTTTAAATCAAATTAATAAAAAAACTGTGCTTGCACATCCTTTGGGGCGCAAATTCTGTGGGGCGCACATCCTGCGGCACACATCCTGCTGCGCGCATAAATGAAAATAATATTAAAACATTTTTACAAAAAAAAATATTTAAATCAAATTAATAAAAAAACTGTGCTTGCACATCCTGTGGGGCGCAAATGCTGTGGGGCGCACATCCTGCGGCGCACATCCTCCTGCGCACATAAATAAAAATAATATTAAAAACAAATTACAATTTTTTTTTTTTAAATCAAATTAATAAAAAAACTGTGCTTGCACATCCTGTGGGGCGCAAATTCTGTGGGGCGCACATCCTGCGGCGCACATCCTGCTGTGCACATCCTGCTGCGCACATAAATGAAAATAATATTAAAACATTTTTACAAAAAAATGTATTTAAATCAAATTAATAAAAAAACTTTGCTTGCACATCCTGTGGGGCGCAAATTCTGTTGGGCGCACATCCTGCGGCGCACATCCTGCTGCGCACATAAATGAAAATAATATTAAAACATTTTTACAAAAAAAAATATTTAAATCAAATTAATAAAAAAACTGTGCTTGCACATCCTGTGGGGCGCAAATTCTGTGGGGCGCACATCCTGCGGCGCACATCCTGCTGCGCACATAAATCAAAATAATATTAAAACATTTTTACAAAAAATTTGTTTTAAATCAAATTAATAAAAAAACTGTGCTTGCACATCCTGTGGGGCGCAAATTCTGTGGGGCGCACATCCTGCAGCACACATCCTGCTGCGCACATAAATAAAAATAATATTAAAAACAAATTACAATTTTTTTTTTTAATCAAATTAATAAAAAAACTGTGCTTGCACATCCTGTGGGGCGCAAATTATGTGGGGCGCACATCCCACGGCGCACATCCTGCTGCGCAAATAAATAAAAATAAAATTAAAAAAAATTTACAATTTTTTTTTTTCAAATCAAATTAATAAAAAAACTGTGCTTGCACATCCTGTGGGGCGCAAATTACGTGGGGCACATATTCTGTGGGGCACACATCCTGCGGCGCACATCCTGCTGCGCACATACATAAAAATAATATTAAAAACAAATTACAATTTTTTTTTTTAAATCAAATTAATAAAAAAACTGTGCTTGCACATCCTGTGGGGCGCAAATTCTGTGGGGCGCACATCCTGCGGCGCACATCCTGCTGCGCACATAAATAAAAATAAAATTAAAAAAAAATTACAATTTTTTTTTTTTAAATCAAATTAATAAAAAAACTGTGCTTGCACTTCCTGTGGGGCGCAAATTATGTGGGGCGCAAATTCTGTGGGGCGCACATCCTGCGGCGCACATCCTGCTGCGCACATAAATAAAAATAATATTAAAACATTTTTACAAAAAAAATATTTAAATCAAATTAATAAAAAAACTGTGCTTGCACATCCTGTGGGGCGCAAATTCTGTGGGGCGCACATCCTGCGGCGCACATCCTATTGCGCACATGAATAAAAATAATATTAAAAACAAATTACAATTTTTTTTTTAAAATCAAATTAATAAAAAAACTGTCCTTGCACATCCTGTGGGGCGCAAATTCTGTGGGGCGCACATCCTGCGGCACACATCCTGCTGCGCACATGAATAAAAATAATATTAAAAACAAATTACAATTTTTTTTTTTAAATCAAATTAATAAAAAAACTGTCCTTGCACATCCTGTGGGGCGCAAATTCTGTGGGGCGCACATGAATACAAATAATATTAAAACATTTTTACAAATAAATTTTTTTAAATCAAATTAATAAAAAAACTGTCCATGCACATTCTGTGGGGCGCAAAATTCTGTGGGGCGCACATCCTGCGGCGCACATCCTGCTGCGCACATAAATAAAAATAAGATAAAACATTTTTACAAAAAAAAATATTTAAATCAAATTAATAAAAAAACTGTGCTTGCACATCCTGTGGGGCGCAAATTATGTGGGGCACAAATTCTGTGGGGCGCACATCCTGCGGCGCATATCCTGCTGCGCACATAAATAAAAATAATATTAAAAACAAATTACAATTTTTTTTTTTAAATCAAATTAATAAAAAAACTGTCCTTGCACATCCTGTGGGGCGCACATCCTGCGGCGCACATCCTGCTGCGCACATAAATAAAAATAATATTAAAAACAAATTACAATTTTTTTTAAAAATCAAATTAATAAAAAAACTGTCCTTGCACATCCTGTGGGGCGCAAATTCTGTGGGGCGCAAATTCTGTGGGGCGCACATCCTGTGGCGCACATCCTGCTGCGCACATAAATGAAAATAATATTAAAACATTTTTACAAAAAAAATATTTAAATCAAATTAATAAAAAAACTGTGCTTGCACATTCTGTGGGGCTTAAATTCTGTGGGGCGCACATCCTGCGGCGCACATCCTGCTGCGCACATAAATCAAAATAATATTAAAACATTTTTACAAAAATCTTTTTTTAAATCAAATTTATAAAAAAACTGTGCTTGCACATCCTGTGGGGCGCAAATTATGTTTGTCGCACATCCACTAGCGCACATCCTGCTGCGCACATAAATAAAAATAATATTAAAACATTTTTACAAAAAAAAATATTTAAATGAAATTAATAAAAAAACTGTGCTTGCACATCCTGTGGGGCGCAAATTATGTGGGGCGCATATTCTGTGGGGCGCACATCCTGCGGCGCACATCCTGCTGCGCACATGAATAAAAATAATATTAAAAACAAATTACAATTTTTTTTTTTTCAAATCAAATTAATAAAAAAACTGTCCTTGCACATCCTGTGGGGCGCACATCCTGCGGCGCACATCCTGCTGCGCACATAAATAAAAATAATATTAAAAACAAATTACAATTTTTTTTAAAAATCAAATTAATAAAAAAACTGTCCTTGCACATCCTGTGGGGCGCAAATTCTGTGGGGCGCAAATTCTGTGGGGCGCACATCCTGTGGCGCACATCCTGCTGCGCACATAAATGAAAATAATATTAAAACATTTTTACAAAAAAAATATTTAAATCAAATTAATAAAAAAACTGTCCTTGCACATCCTGTGGGGCGCAAATTCTGTGGGGCGCACATCCTGCGGCGCAAATCCTGCTGCGCACATGAATAAAAATAATATTAAAACATTTTTACAAAAAAAAATATTTAAATCAAATTAATAAAAAAACTGTGCTTGCACATCCTGTGGGGCGCAAATTCTGTGGGGCGCACATCCTGCGGCGCACATCCTGCTGCGCACATAAATAAAAATAATATTAAAAACAAATTACAATTTTTTTTTTTTAAATCAAATTAATAAAAAAACTGTCCTTGCACATCCTGTGGGGCGCACATCCTGCGGCGCACATCCTGCTGCGCACATAAATAAAAATAATATTAAAAACAAATTACAATTTTTTTTTTTTAAATCAAATTAATAAAAAAACTGTCCTTGCACATCCTGTGGGGCGCAAATTCTGTGGGGCGCACATCCTGCGGCGCAAATCCTGCTGCGCACATAAATAAAAATAATACTAAAACATTTTTTTCAAAAAAAAATATTTAAATCAAATTAATAAAAAAACTGTGCTTGCACATTCTGTTGGGCTTAAATTCTGTGGGGCGCACATCCTGCGGCGCACATCCTGCTGCGCACATAAATCAAAATAATATTAAAACATTTTTACAAAAAAAGTTTTTTAAATCAAATTAATAAAAAAACTGTGCTTGCACATCCTGTGGGGCGCAAATTCTGTGGGGCGCACATCCTGCGGCGCACATCCTGCTGCGCACGTAAATCAAAATAATATTAAAACATTTTTACAAAAAAATTTTTTTAAATCAAATTAATAAAAAAACTGTCCTTGCACATCCTGTAGGGCGCACATCCTGCGGCGCACATCCTGCTGCGCACATAAATAAAAATAATATTAAAAACAAATTACAATTTTTTTTTTTTAAATCAAATTAATAAAAAAACTGTCCTTGCACATCCTGTGGGGCGCAAATTCTGTGGGGCGCACATCCTGCGGCGCAAATCCTGCTGCGCACATAAATAAAAATAATACTAAAACATTTTTTTCAAAAAAAAATATTTAAATCAAATTAATAAAAAAACTGTGCTTGCACATTCTGTTGGGCTTAAATTCTGTGGGGCGCACATCCTGCGGCGCACATCCTGCTGCGCACATAAATCAAAATAATATTAAAACATTTTTACAAAAAAAGTTTTTTAAATCAAATTAATAAAAAAACTGTGCTTGCACATCCTGTGGGGCGCAAATTCTGTGGGGCGCACATCCTGCGGCGCACATCCTGCTGCGCACGTAAATCAAAATAATATTAAAAAATTTTTACAAAAAATTTTTTTTAAATCAAATTAATAAAAAAACTGTGCTTGCACATCCTGTGGGGCGCAAATTCTGTGGGGCGCACATCCTGCGGCGCACATCCTGCTGCGCACATGAATACAAATAATATTAAAACATTTTTACAAAAAAATATATTTAAATCAAATTAATAAAAAAACTGTGCTTGCACATCCTGTGGGGCGCAAATTCTGTGGGGCGCACATCCTGCGGCGCACATCCTGCTGCGCACATAAATAAAAATGATATTAAAAACAAATTACAATTTTTTTTTTTAAATCAAATTAATAAAAAAACTGTCCTTGCACATCCTGTGGGGCGCACATCCTGCGGCGCACATCCTGCTGCGCACATAAATAAAAATAATATTAAAAACAAATTACAATTTTTTTTTTTTAAATCAAATTAATAAAAAAACTGTCCTTGCACATCCTGTGGGGCGCAAATTCTGTGGGGCGCACATCCTGCGGCGCAAATCCTGCTGCGCACATAAATAAAAATAATACTAAAACATTTTTTTCAAAAAAAAATATTTAAATCAAATTAATAAAAAAACTGTGCTTGCACATTCTGTTGGGCTTAAATTCTGTGGGGCGCACATCCTGCGGCGCACATCCTGCTGCGCACATAAATCAAAATAATATTAAAACATTTTTACAAAAAAAGTTTTTTAAATCAAATTAATAAAAAAACTGTGCTTGCACATCCTGTGGGGCGCAAATTCTGTGGGGCGCACATCCTGCGGCGCACATCCTGCTGCGCACGTAAATCAAAATAATATTAAAACATTTTTACAAAAAATTTTTTTTAAATCAAATTAATAAAAAAACTGTCCTTGCACATCCTGTAGGGCGCACATCCTGCGGCGCACATCCTGCTGCGCACATAAATAAAAATAATATTAAAAACAAATTACAATTTTTTTTTTTTAAATCAAATTAATAAAAAAACTGTCCTTGCACATCCTGTGGGGCGCAAATTCTGTGGGGCGCACATCCTGCGGCGCAAATCCTGCTGCGCACATAAATAAAAATAATACTAAAACATTTTTTTCAAAAAAAAATATTTAAATCAAATTAATAAAAAAACTGTGCTTGCACATTCTGTTGGGCTTAAATTCTGTGGGGCGCACATCCTGCGGCGCACATCCTGCTGCGCACATAAATCAAAATAATATTAAAACATTTTTACAAAAAAAGTTTTTTAAATCAAATTAATAAAAAAACTGTGCTTGCACATCCTGTGGGGCGCAAATTCTGTGGGGCGCACATCCTGCGGCGCACATCCTGCTGCGCACGTAAATCAAAATAATATTAAAAAATTTTTACAAAAAATTTTTTTTAAATCAAATTAATAAAAAAACTGTGCTTGCACATCCTGTGGGGCGCAAATTCTGTGGGGCGCACATCCTGCGGCGCACATCCTGCTGCGCACATAAATAAAAATGATATTAAAAACAAATTACAATTTTTTTTTTTAAATCAAATTAATAAAAAAACTGTCCTTGCACATCCTGTGGGGCGCACATCCTGCGGCGCACATCCTGCTGCGCTCATAAATCAAAATAATATTAAAACATTTTTACAACAATTTTTTTTTAAATCAAATTAATAAAAAAATTGTGCATGCACATCCTGTGGGGCGCAAATTCTGTGGGGCGCACATCCTGCGGCGCACATCCTGCTGCGCACATGAATAAAAATAATATTAAAACATTTTTACAAAAAAATATATTTAAATCAAATTAATAAAAAAACTGTCCTTGCACATCCTGTGGGGCGCACATCCTGCGGCGCACATCCTGCTGCGCAAATAAATAAAAATAATATTAAAAACAAATTACAATTTTTTTTAAAAAATCAAATTAATAAAAAAACTGTGCTTGCACATCCTGTGGGGCGCACATCCTGTGGCGCACATCCTGCTGCGCACATGAATCAAAATAATATTAAAACATTTTTACAAAAAAAAATATTTAAATGAAATTAATAAAAAAACTGTGCTTGCACATCCTGTGGGGCGCAAATTCTGTGGGGCGCACATCCTGCGGCGCACATCCTGCTGCGCACATAAATAAAAATAATATTAAAAACAAATTACAATTTTTTTTTTAAATCAAATTAATAAAAAAACTGTCCTTGCACATCCTGTGGGGCGAAAATTCTGTGGGGCGCACATCCTGCGGCGCACATCCAGCTGTGCACATTAATACAAATAATATTAAAACATTTTTACAAAACAAAATATTTAAATCAAATTAATAAAAAAACTGTGCTTGCACATCCTGTGGGGCGCAAATTATGTGGGGCGCACATCCTTCTGCGCACATCCAGCTGGGCAAATTAATAAAAATAATATTAAATTTTTTTTACAATTTTCTTTTTTTAAATCAAATTAATAAAAAAACTGTGCTTGCACATCCTGTGGGGCGCAAATTATGTGGGGCGCACATCCTGCGGCGCACATCCTGCTGCGCACATAAATAAAAATAATATTAAAACATTTTTACAAAAAAAAATATTTAAATCAAATTAATAAAAAAACTGTGCTTGCACATCCTGTGGGGCGCAAATTCTGTGGGGCGCACATCCTGCTGCGCACATAAATCAAAATAATATTAAAAACAAATTACAATTTTTTTTTTTTAAATCAAATTAATAAAAAAACTGTCCTTGCACATCCTGTGGGGAGCAAATTCTGTGGGGCGCACATCCTGCGGCGCAAATCCTGCTGCGCACATAAATAAAAACAATACTAAAACATTTTTTTCAAAAAAAAATATTTAAATCAAATTAATAAAAAAACTGTGCTAGCACATTCTGTTGGGCTTAAATTATGTGGGGCGCACATCCTGCGGCGCACATCCTGCTGCGCACATAAATCAAAATAATATTAAAACATTTTTACAAAAAAATTTTTTTAAATCAAATTAATTAAAAAACTGTGCTTGCACATCCTGTGGGGCGCAAATTCTGTGGGGCGCACATCCTGCGGCGCACATCCTGCTGCGCACATAAATCAAAATAATATTAAAACATTTTTACAAAAAATTTTTTTTAAATCAAATTAATAAAAAAACTGTGCTTGCACATCCTGTGGGGCGCAAATTCTGTGGGGCGCACATCCTGCGGCGCACATCCTGCTGCGCACATAAATAAAAATAATATTAAAAACAAATTACAATTTTTTTTTTTAAATCAAATTAATAAAAAAACTGTCCTTGCACATCCTGTGGGGCGCACATCCTGCTGCGCAAATAAATAAAAATAATATTAAAAACAAATTACAATTTTTTTAAAAAAATCAAATTAATAAAAAAACTGTGCTTGCACATCCTGTGGGGCGCAAATTCTGTGGGGCGCACATCCTGTGGCGCACATCCTGCTGCGCACATGAATCAAAATAATATTAAAACATTTTTACAAAAAAAAATATTTAAATCAAATTAATAAAAAAACTGAGCTTGCACATCCTGTGGGGCGCAAATTCTGTGGGGCGCACATCCTGCGGCGCACATCCTGCTGCGCACATAAATCAAAATAATATTAAAACATTTTTACAAATTTTTTTTTTTAAATCAAATTAATAAAAAAACTGTGCTTGCACATCCTGTGGGGGACAAATTCTGTGGGGCGCACATCCTTCAGCACACATCCTGCTGCGCACATAAATAAAAATAATATTAAAAACAAATTACAATTTTTTTTTTAAATCAAATTAATAAAAAAACTGTCCTTGCACATCCTGTGGGGCGCAAATTCTGTGGGGCGCACATCCTGCGGCGCAAATCCTGCTGCGCACATAAATAAAAATAATATTAAAAACATATTACAATTTTTTTTTTAAATCAAATTAATAAAAAAACTGTCCTTGCACATCCTGTGGGGCGCAAATTCTGTGGAGCGCAAATTCTGTGGGGCGCACATCCTGCGGCGCACATCCTGCTGCGCACATAAATAAAAATAATATTAAAACATTTTTACAAAAAAAAATATTTAAATCAAATTAATAAAAAAACTGTGCTTGCACATCCTGTGGGGCGCAAATTCTGTGGGGCGCACATCCTGCGGCGCACATCCTGCTGCGCACATAAATAAAAAAAATATTAAAAACAAATTACAATTTTTTTTTTTAAATCAAATTAATAAAAAAACTGTCCTTGCACATCCTGTGGGGCGTAAATTCTGTGGGGCGCACATCCTGTTGCGCACATCCTGCTGCGCAAATAAATAAAAATAATATTAAAAAATTTTTACAAAAAAAAATATTTAAATCAAATTAATAAAAAAACTGTGCTTGCACATCCTGTGGGGCACAAATTCTGTGGGGCGCACATCCTGCGGCGCACATCCTGCTGCGCACATAAATAAAAATAATATTAAAACATTTTTACAAAAAAATATTTAAATCAAATTAATAAAAAAACTGTCCTTGCACATCCTGTGGGGCGCAAATTCTGTGGGGCGCAAATTCTGTGGGGCGCACATCCTGCGGCACACATCCTGCTGCGCACATAAATAAAAATAATATTAAAACATTTTTACAAAAAAAATATTTAAATCAAAATAATAAAAAAACTGTCCTTGCACATCCTGTGGGGCGCAAATTATGTGGGGCGCACATCCTGCGGCACACATCCTGCTGCGCATATAAATAAAAATAATATTGAAACAAATTTACAAGTTTTTTTTTTTTAAATCAAATTAATAAAAAAACTGTGCTTGCACATCCTGTGGGGCGCAAATTCTGTGGGGCGCACATCCTGCGGCGCACATCCTGCTGCGCACATAAATAAAAAAAATATTAAAAACAAATTAAAAATTTTTTTTTTAAATCAAATTAATAAAAAAACTGTCCTTGCACATCCTGTGGGGCGCAAATTCTGTGGGGCGCACATCCTGCGGCACACATCCTGCTGCGCACATAAATAAAAATAATATTAAAACATTTTTACAAAAAAAAATATTTAAATCAAATTAATAAAAAAACTGTGCTTGCACATCCTGTGGGGCGCAAATTCTGTGGGGCGCACATCCTGCTGCGCACATAAATAAAAAAAATATTAAAAACAAATTACAATTTTTTTTTTTAAATCAAATTAATAAAAAAACTGTGCTTGCACATCCTGTGGGGCACAAATTCTGTGGGGCGCACATCCTGCGGCGCATATCCTGCTGCGCACATAAATAAAAATAATATTAAAACATTTTTACAAAAAAAATATTTAAATCAAAATAATAAAAAAACTGTCCTTGCACATCCTGTGGGGCGCAAATTATGTGGGGCGCACATCCTGCGGCACACATCCTGCTGCGCATATAAATAAAAATAATATTGAAACAAATTTACAAGTTTTTTTTTTTAAATCAAATTAATAAAAAAACTGTGCTTGCACATCCTGTGGGGCGCAAATTCTGTGGGGCGCACATCCTGCGGCGCACATCCTGCTGCGCACATAAATAAAAATAATATTAAAACATTTTTACAAAAAAAAATATTTAAATCAAATTAATAAAAAACTGTGCTTGCACATCCTGTGGGGCGCAAATTCTGTGGGGCGCACATCCTGCTGCGCACATAAATAAAAAAAATATTAAAAACAAATTACAATTTTTTTTTTAAATCAAATTAATAAAAAAACTGTGCTTGCACATCCTGTGGGGCGCAAATTCTGTGGGGCGCACATCCTGCGGCGCACATCCTGCTGCGCACATAAATAAAAATTATATGAAAACATTTTTACAAAAAAAATATTTAAATCAAAATAATAAAAAAACTGTCCTTGCACATCCTGTGGGGCGCAAATTATGTGGGGCGCACATCCTGCGGCACACATCCTGCTGCGCATATAAATAAAAATAATATTGAAACAAATTTACAAGTTTTTTTTTTTAAATCAAATTAATAAAAAAACTGTGCTTGCACATCCTGTGGGGCGCAAATTCTGTGGGGCGCACATCCTGCGGCGCACATCCTGCTGCGCACATAAATAAAAATAATATTAAAAACAAATTACAATTTTTTTTTTTAAATCAAATTAATAAAAAAACTGTCCTTGCACATCCTGTGGGGCGCAAATTCTGTGGGGCGCACATCCTGCGGCGCACATCCTGCTGCGCACATAAATAAAAAAAATATTAAAAACAAATTAAATTTTTTTTTTTTAAATCAAATTAATAAAAAAACTGTCCTTGCACATCCTGTGGGGCGCAAATTCTGTGGGGCGCACATCCTGTTACGCACATCCTGCTGCGCAAATAAATAAAAATAATATTAAAAAATGTTTACAAAAAAAAATATTTAAATCAAATTAATAAAAAAACTGTGCTTGCACATCCTGTGGGGCGCAAATTCTGTGGGGCGCACATCCTGCGGCACACATCCTGCTGCGCATATAAATAAAAATAATATTGAAACAAATTTACAAGTTTTTTTTTTTAAATCAAATTAATAAAAAAACTGTGCTTGCACATCCTGTGGGGCGCAAATTCTGTGGGGTGCACATCCTGCGGCGCACATCCTGCTGCGCACATAAATAAAAATAATATTAAAAACAAATTACAATTTTTTTTTTTAAATCAAATTAATAAAAAAACTGTCCTTGCACATCCTGTGGGGCGCAAATTCTGTGGGGCGCACATCCTGCGGCGCACATCCTGCTGCGCACATAAATAAAAAAATATTAAAAACAAATTAAATTTTTTTTTTTAAATCAAATTAATAAAAAAACTGTGCTTGCACATCCTGTGGGGCACAAATTCTGTGGGGCGCACATCCTGCGGCGCACATCCTGCTGCGCACATAAATAAAAATAATATTATAACATTTTTACAAAAAAATATTTAAATCAAATTAATAAAAAAACTGTCCTTGCACATCCTGTGGGGCGCAAATTCTGTGGGGCGCACATCCTGCGGCACACATCCTGCTGCGCACATAAATAAAAATAATATTAAAACATTTTTACAAAAAAAAATATTTAAATCAAATTAATAAAAAAACTGTGCTTGCACATCCTGTGGGGCGCAAATTCTGTGGGGCGCACATCCTGCTGCGCACATAAATCAAAATAATATTAAAAACAAATTACAATTTTTTTTTTTTAAATCAAATTAATAAAAAAACTGTCCTTGCACATCCTGTGGGGAGCAAATTCTGTGGGGCGCACATCCTGCGGCGCAAATCCTGCTGCGCACATAAATAAAAACAATACTAAAACATTTTTTTCAAAAAAAAATATTTAAATCAAATTAATAAAAAAACTGTGCTAGCACATTCTGTTGGGCTTAAATTATGTGGGGCGCACATCCTGCGGCGCACATCCTGCTGCGCACATAAATCAAAATAATATTAAAACATTTTTACAAAAAAATTTTTTTAAATCAAATTAATTAAAAAACTGTGCTTGCACATCCTGTGGGGCGCAAATTCTGTGGGGCGCACATCCTGCGGCGCACATCCTGCTGCGCACATAAATCAAAATAATATTAAAACATTTTTACAAAAAATTTTTTTTAAATCAAATTAATAAAAAAACTGTGCTTGCACATCCTGTGGGGCGCAAATTCTGTGGGGCGCACATCCTGCGGCGCACATCCTGCTGCGCACATAAATAAAAATAATATTAAAAACAAATTACAATTTTTTTTTTTAAATCAAATTAATAAAAAAACTGTCCTTGCACATCCTGTGGGGCGCACATCCTGCTGCGCAAATAAATAAAAATAATATTAAAAACAAATTACAATTTTTTTAAAAAAATCAAATTAATAAAAAAACTGTGCTTGCACATCCTGTGGGGCGCAAATTCTGTGGGGCGCACATCCTGTGGCGCACATCCTGCTGCGCACATGAATCAAAATAATATTAAAACATTTTTACAAAAAAAAATATTTAAATCAAATTAATAAAAAAACTGAGCTTGCACATCCTGTGGGGCGCAAATTCTGTGGGGCGCACATCCTGCGGCGCAAATCCTGCTGCGCACATAAATAAAAATAATATTAAAAACATATTACAATTTTTTTTTTAAATCAAATTAATAAAAAAACTGTCCTTGCACATCCTGTGGGGCGCAAATTCTGTGGAGCGCAAATTCTGTGGGGCGCACATCCTGCGGCGCACATCCTGCTGCGCACATAAATAAAAATAATATTAAAACATTTTTACAAAAAAAAATATTTAAATCAAATTAATAAAAAAACTGTGCTTGCACATCCTGTGGGGCGCAAATTCTGTGGGGCGCACATCCTGCGGCGCACATCCTGCTGCGCACATAAATAAAAAAAATATTAAAAACAAATTACAATTTTTTTTTTTAAATCAAATTAATAAAAAAACTGTCCTTGCACATCCTGTGGGGCGTAAATTCTGTGGGGCGCACATCCTGTTGCGCACATCCTGCTGCGCAAATAAATAAAAATAATATTAAAAAATTTTTACAAAAAAAAATATTTAAATCAAATTAATAAAAAAACTGTGCTTGCACATCCTGTGGGGCACAAATTCTGTGGGGCGCACATCCTGCGGCGCACATCCTGCTGCGCACATAAATAAAAATAATATTAAAACATTTTTACAAAAAAATATTTAAATCAAATTAATAAAAAAACTGTCCTTGCACATCCTGTGGGGCGCAAATTCTGTGGGGCGCAAATTCTGTGGGGCGCACATCCTGCGGCACACATCCTGCTGCGCACATAAATAAAAATAATATTAAAACATTTTTACAAAAAAAATATTTAAATCAAAATAATAAAAAAACTGTCCTTGCACATCCTGTGGGGCGCAAATTATGTGGGGCGCACATCCTGCGGCACAAATCCTGCTGCGCATATAAATAAAAATAATATTGAAACAAATTTACAAGTTTTTTTTTTTTAAATCAAATTAATAAAAAAACTGTGCTTGCACATCCTGTGGGGCGCAAATTCTGTGGGGCGCACATCCTGCGGCGCACATCCTGCTGCGCACATAAATAAAAAAAATATTAAAAACAAATTAAAATTTTTTTTTTTTAAATCAAATTAATAAAAAAACTGTCCTTGCACATCCTGTGGGGCGCAAATTCTGTGGGGCGCACATCCTGCGGCACACATCCTGCTGCGCACATAAATAAAAATAATATTAAAACATTTTTACAAAAAAAAATATTTAAATCAAATTAATAAAAAAACTGTGCTTGCACATCCTGTGGGGCGCAAATTCTGTGGGGCGCACATCCTGCGGCGCACATCCTGCTGCGCACATAAATAAAAATAATATTAAAACATTTTTACAAAAAAAATATTTAAATCAAAATAATAAAAAAACTGTCCTTGCACATCCTGTGGGGCGCAAATTATGTGGGGCGCACATCCTGCGGCACACATCCTGCTGCGCATATAAATAAAAATAATATTGAAACAAATTTACAAGTTTTTTTTTTTTAAATCAAATTAATAAAAAAACTGTGCTTGCACATCCTGTGGGGCGCAAATTCTGTGGGGCGCACATCCTGCGGCGCACATCCTGCTGCGCACATAAATAAAAAAAATATTAAAAACAAATTAAAATTTTTTTTTTTAAATCAAATTAATAAAAAAACTGTCCTTGCACATCCTGTGGGGCGCAAATTCTGTGGGGCGCACATCCTGCGGCACACATCCTGCTGCGCACATAAATAAAAATAATATTAAAACATTTTTACAAAAAAAAATATTTAAATCAAATTAATAAAAAAACTGTGCTTGCACATCCTGTGGGGCGCAAATTCTGTGGGGCGCACATCCTGCTGCGCACATAAATAAAAAAAATATTAAAAACAAATTACAATTTTTTTTTTTAAATCAAATTAATAAAAAAACTGTGCTTGCACATCCTGTGGGGCACAAATTCTGTGGGGCGCACATCCTGCGGCGCATATCCTGCTGCGCACATAAATAAAAATAATATTAAAACATTTTTACAAAAAAAATATTTAAATCAAAATAATAAAAAAACTGTCCTTGCACATCCTGTGGGGCGCAAATTATGTGGGGCGCACATCCTGCGGCACACATCCTGCTGCGCATATAAATAAAAATAATATTGAAACAAATTTACAAGTTTTTTTTTTTAAATCAAATTAATAAAAAAACTGTGCTTGCACATCCTGTGGGGCGCAAATTCTGTGGGGCGCACATCCTGCGGCGCACATCCTGCTGCGCACATAAATAAAAATAATATTAAAACATTTTTACAAAAAAAAATATTTAAATCAAATTAATAAAAAACTGTGCTTGCACATCCTGTGGGGCGCAAATTCTGTGGGGCGCACATCCTGCTGCGCACATAAATAAAAAAAATATTAAAAACAAATTACAATTTTTTTTTTAAATCAAATTAATAAAAAAACTGTGCTTGCACATCCTGTGGGGCGCAAATTCTGTGGGGCGCACATCCTGCGGCGCACATCCTGCTGCGCACATAAATAAAAATAATATGAAAACATTTTTACAAAAAAAATATTTAAATCAAAATAATAAAAAAACTGTCCTTGCACATCCTGTGGGGCGCAAATTATGTGGGGCGCACATCCTGCGGCACACATCCTGCTGCGCATATAAATAAAAATAATATTGAAACAAATTTACAAGTTTTTTTTTTTAAATCAAATTAATAAAAAAACTGTGCTTGCACATCCTGTGGGGCGCAAATTCTGTGGGGCGCACATCCTGCGGCGCACATCCTGCTGCGCACATAAATAAAAATAATATTAAAAACAAATTACAATTTTTTTTTTTTAAATCAAATTAATAAAAAAACTGTCCTTGCACATCCTGTGGGGCGCAAATTCTGTGGGGCGCACATCCTGTTACGCACATCCTGCTGCGCACATAAATAAAAATAATATTAAAACATTTTTACAAAAAAAATATTTAAATCAAAATAATAAAAAAACTGTCCTTGCACATCCTGTGGGGCGCAAATTATGTGGGGCGCACATCCTGCGGCACACATCCTGCTGCGCATATAAATAAAAATAATTTTGAAACAAATTTACAAGTTTTTTTTTTTAAATCAAATTAATAAAAAAACTGTGCTTGCACATCCTGTGGGGCGCAAATTCTGTGGGGTGCACATCCTGCGGCGCACATCCTGCTGCGCACATAAATAAAAATAATATTAAAAACAAATTACAATTTTTTTTTTTAAATCAAATTAATAAAAAAACTGTCCTTGCACATCCTGTGGGGCGCAAATTCTGTGGGGCGCACATCCTGCGGCGCACATCCTGCTGCGCACATAAATAAAAAAAATATTAAAAACAAATTAAATTTTTTTTTTTTAAATCAAATTAATAAAAAAACTGTCCTTGCACATCCTGTGGGGCGCAAATTCTGTGGGGCGCACATCCTGTTACGCACATCCTGCTGCGCAAATAAATAAAAATAATATTAAAAAATGTTTACAAAAAAAAATATTTAAATCAAATTAATAAAAAAACTGTGCTTGCACATCCTGTGGGGCGCAAATTCTGTGGGGCGCACATCCTGCGGCACACATCCTGCTGCGCATATAAATAAAAATAATATTGAAACAAATTTACAAGTTTTTTTTTTTAAATCAAATTAATAAAAAAACTGTGCTTGCACATCCTGTGGGGCGCAAATTCTGTGGGGTGCACATCCTGCGGCGCACATCCTGCTGCGCACATAAATAAAAATAATATTAAAAACAAATTACAATTTTTTTTTTTAAATCAAATTAATAAAAAAACTGTCCTTGCACATCCTGTGGGGCGCAAATTCTGTGGGGCGCACATCCTGCGGCGCACATCCTGCTGCGCACATAAATAAAAAAATATTAAAAACAAATTAAATTTTTTTTTTTAAATCAAATTAATAAAAAAACTGTCCTTGCACATCCTGTGGGGCGCAAATTCTGTGGGGCGCACATCCTGTTACGCACATCCTGCTGCGCAAATAAATAAAAATAATATTAAAAAATGTTTACAAAAAAAAATATTTAAATCAAATTAATAAAAAAACTGTGCTTGCACATCCTGTGGGGCACAAATTCTGTGGGGCGCACATCCTGCGGCGCACATCCTGCTGCGCACATAAATAAAAATAATATTATAACATTTTTACAAAAAAATATTTAAATCAAATTAATAAAAAAACTGTCCTTGCACATCCTGTGGGGCGCAAATTCTGTGGGGCGCACATCCTGCGGCACACATCCTGCTGCGCACATAAATAAAAATAATATTAAAACATTTTTACAAAAAAAAATATTTAAATCAAATTAATAAAAAAACTGTGCTTGCACATCCTGTGGGGCGCAAATTCTGTGGGGCGCACATCCTGCGGCGCACATCCTGCTGCGCACATAAATAAAAAAAATATTAAAAACAAATTAAATTTTTTTTTTTTAAATCAAATTAATAAAAAAACTGTCCTTGCACATCCTGTGGGGCGCAAATTCTGTGGGGCGCACATCCTGTTACGCACATCCTGCTGCGCAAATAAATAAAAATAATATTAAAAAATGTTTACAAAAAAAAATATTTAAATCAAATTAATAAAAAAACTGTGCTTGCACATCCTGTGGGGCGCAAATTCTGTGGGGCGCACATCCTGCGGCACACATCCTGCTGCGCATATAAATAAAAATAATATTGAAACAAATTTACAAGTTTTTTTTTTTAAATCAAATTAATAAAAAAACTGTGCTTGCACATCCTGTGGGGCGCAAATTCTGTGGGGTGCACATCCTGCGGCGCACATCCTGCTGCGCACATAAATAAAAATAATATTAAAAACAAATTACAATTTTTTTTTTTAAATCAAATTAATAAAAAAACTGTCCTTGCACATCCTGTGGGGCGCAAATTCTGTGGGGCGCACATCCTGCGGCGCACATCCTGCTGCGCACATAAATAAAAAAATATTAAAAACAAATTAAATTTTTTTTTTTTAAATCAAATTAATAAAAAAACTGTCCTTGCACATCCTGTGGGGCGCAAATTCTGTGGGGCGCACATCCTGTTACGCACATCCTGCTGCGCAAATAAATAAAAATAATATTAAAAAATGTTTACAAAAAAAAATATTTAAATCAAATTAATAAAAAAACTGTGCTTGCACATCCTGTGGGGCACAAATTCTGTGGGGCGCACATCCTGCGGCGCACATCCTGCTGCGCACATAAATAAAAATAATATTATAACATTTTTACAAAAAAATATTTAAATCAAATTAATAAAAAAACTGTCCTTGCACATCCTGTGGGGCGCAAATTCTGTGGGGCGCACATCCTGCGGCACACATCCTGCTGCGCACATAAATAAAAATAATATTAAAACATTTTTACAAAAAAAAATATTTAAATCAAATTAATAAAAAAACTGTGCTTGCACATCCTGTGGGGCGCAAATTCTGTGGGGCGCACATCCTGCGGCGCACATCCTGCTGCGCACATAAATAAAAATAATATTAAAACATTTTTACAAAAAAAATATTTAAATCAAATTAATAAAAAAACTGTGCTTGCACATCCTGTGGGGCACAAATTCTGTGGGGCGCACATCCTGCGGCGCACATCCTGCTGCGCACATAAATAAAAATAATATTAAAACATTTTTACAAAAAAATATTTAAATCAAATTAATAAAAAAACTGTGCTTGCACATCCTGTGGGGCGCAAATTCTGTGGGGCGCACATCCTGCGGCGCACATCCTGCTGCGCACATAAATAAAAATAATATTAAAACATTTTTACAAAAAAAATATTTAAATCAAAATAATAAAAAAACTGTCCTTGCACATCCTGTGGGGCGCAAATTATGTGGGGCGCACATCCTGCGGCACACATCCTGCTGCGCATATAAATAAAAATAATATTGAAACAAATTTACAAGTTTTTTTTTTTTAAATCAAATTAATAAAAAAACTGTGCTTGCACATCCTGTGGGGCGCAAATTCTGTGGGGCGCACATCCTGCGGCGCACATCCTGCTGCGCACATAAATAAAAAAAATATTAAAAACAAATTAAAATTTTTTTTTTTAAATCAAATTAATAAAAAAACTGTCCTTGCACATCCTGTGGGGCGCAAATTCTGTGGGGCGCACATCCTGCGGCACACATCCTGCTGCGCACATAAATAAAAATAATATTAAAACATTTTTACAAAAAAAAATATTTAAATCAAATTAATAAAAAAACTGTGCTTGCACATCCTGTGGGGCGCAAATTCTGTGGGGCGCACATCCTGCTGCGCACATAAATAAAAAAAATATTAAAAACAAATTACAATTTTTTTTTTTAAATCAAATTAATAAAAAAACTGTGCTTGCACATCCTGTGGGGCACAAATTCTGTGGGGCGCACATCCTGCGGCGCATATCCTGCTGCGCACATAAATAAAAATAATATTAAAACATTTTTACAAAAAAAATATTTAAATCAAAATAATAAAAAAACTGTCCTTGCACATCCTGTGGGGCGCAAATTATGTGGGGCGCACATCCTGCGGCACACATCCTGCTGCGCATATAAATAAAAATAATATTGAAACAAATTTACAAGTTTTTTTTTTTAAATCAAATTAATAAAAAAACTGTGCTTGCACATCCTGTGGGGCGCAAATTCTGTGGGGCGCACATCCTGCGGCGCACATCCTGCTGCGCACATAAATAAAAATAATATTAAAACATTTTTACAAAAAAAAATATTTAAATCAAATTAATAAAAAAACTGTGCTTGCACATCCTGTGGGGCGCAAATTCTGTGGGGCGCACATCCTGCTGCGCACATAAATAAAAAAAATATTAAAAACAAATTACAATTTTTTTTTTAAATCAAATTAATAAAAAAACTGTGCTTGCACATCCTGTGGGGCGCAAATTCTGTGGGGCGCACATCCTGCGGCGCACATCCTGCTGCGCACATAAATAAAAATAATATTAAAAAATGTTTACAAAAAAAAATATTTAAATCAAATTAATAAAAAAACTGTGCTTGCACATCCTGTGGGGCGCAAATTCTGTGGGGCGCACATCCTGCGGCACACATCCTGCTGCGCATATAAATAAAAATAATATTGAAACAAATTTACAAGTTTTTTTTTTTAAATCAAATTAATAAAAAAACTGTGCTTGCACATCCTGTGGGGCGCAAATTCTGTGGGGTGCACATCCTGCGGCGCACATCCTGCTGCGCACATAAATAAAAATAATATTAAAAACAAATTACAATTTTTTTTTTTAAATCAAATTAATAAAAAAACTGTCCTTGCACATCCTGTGGGGCGCAAATTCTGTGGGGCGCACATCCTGCGGCGCACATCCTGCTGCGCACATAAATAAAAAAATATTAAAAACAAATTAAAAATTTTTTTTTTAAATCAAATTAATAAAAAAACTGTCCTTGCACATCCTGTGGGGCGCAAATTCTGTGGGGCGCACATCCTGTTACGCACATCCTGCGGCGCACATCCTGCTGCGCACATAAATAAAAATAATATTATATCATTTTTACAAAAAAATATTTAAATCAAATTAATAAAAAAACTGTCCTTGCACATCCTGTGGGGCGCAAATTCTGTGGGGCGCACATCCTGCGGCACACATCCTGCTGCGCACATAAATAAAAATAATATTAAAACATTTTTACAAAAAAAAATATTTAAATCAAATTAATAAAAAAACTGTGCTTGCACATCCTGTGGGGCGCAAATTCTGTGGGGCGCACATCCTGCGGCGCACATCCTGCTGCGCACATAAATAAAAATAATATTAAAACATTTTTACAAAAAAAATATTTAAATCAAAATAATAAAAAAACTGTCCTTGCACATCCTGTGGGGCGCAAATTATGTGGGGCGCACATCCTGCGGCACACATCCTGCTGCGCATATTAATAAAAATAATATTGAAACAAATTTACAAGTTTTTTTTTTTAAATCAAATTAATAAAAAAACTGTGCTTGCACATCCTGTGGGGCGCAAATTCTGTGGGGCGCACATCCTGCTGCGCACATAAATAAAAATAATATTATAAACAAATTACAATTTTTTTTTTTAAATCAAATTAATAAAAAAACTGTCCTTGCACATCCTGTGGGGCGCAAATTATGTGGGGCGCACATCCTGCGGCGCACATCCTGCTGCGCATATAAATAAAAATAATATTAAAAACAATTTACAATTTTTTTTTTTTAAATCAAATTAATAAAAAAACTGTGCTTGCACATCCTGTGGGGCGCAAATTCTGTGGGGCGCACATCCTGCGGCGCACATCCTGCTGCGCACATGAATAAAAATAATATTAAAACATTTTTACAAAAAAAAATATTTAAAAATAACTAATAAAAAACCTTGCTTGCACATCCTTTGGGGCGCAAATTCTGTGGGGCGCACATCCTGTGGCGCACATCCTGCTGCGCACATAGATAAAAATAATATTAAAACATCTTTACAAAAAAAAATATTTAAAACAATTAATAAAAAAACTGTGCTTGCTCATCCTGTGGGGCGCAAATTCTGTGGGGCGCAAATTCTGTGGGGCGCACATCCTGCGGCGCACATCCTGCTGCGCACATAAATAAAAATAATATTAAAAACAAACTATAATTTTTTTTTTAAATCAAATTAATAAAAAAACTGTCCTTGCACATCCTGTGGGGCGCAAATTCTGTGGGGCGCACATCCTGCGGCGCAAATCCTGCTGCGCACATGAATAAAAATAATATTAAAACATTTTTACAAAAAAAAATATTTAAATCAAATTAATAAAAAAACTGTGCTTGCACATCCTGTGGGGCGCAAATTCTGTGGGGCGCACATCCTGCGGCGCACATCCAGCTGCGCACATTAATACAAATAATATTAAAACATTCTTACAAAAAAAAATATTTAAATATAACTAATAAAAAACCTTGCTTGCACATCCTGTGGGGCGCAAATTCTGTGGGGTGCACATCCTGTGGCGCACATCCTGCTGCGCACATAGATAAAAATAATATTAAAACATCTTTACAAAAAAAAATATTTAAAACAATTAATAAAAAAACTGTGCTTGCACATCCTGTGGGGCGCAAATTATGTGGGGCGCACATCCTGCGGCGCACATCCTGCTGCGCACATAAATAAAAATAATATTAAAAACAATTTACAATTTTTTTTTTTAAATCAAATTAATAAAAAAACTGTGCTTGCACATCCTGTGGGGCGCAAATTATGTGGGGCGCACATCCTGCGGCGCACATCCTGCTGTGCACATGAATAAAAATAATATTAAAACATTTTTACAAAAAAAAATATTTAAATCAAATTAATAAAAAAACTGTGCTTGCACATCCTGTGGGGCGCAAATTCTGTTGGGCGCACATCCTGCGGCGCACATCCTGCTGCGCACATACATAAAAATAATATTAAAAACAAATTACAATTTTTTTTTTTAAATCAAATTAATAAAAAAACTGTGCTTGCACTTCCTGTGGGGTGCAAATTATGTGGGGCGTAAATTCTGTGGGGCGCACATCCTGCGGCGCACATCCTGCTGTGCACATGAATAAAAATAATATTAAAACATTTTTACAAAAAAATATATTAAAATCAAAGTAATAAAAAAACTGTGCTTGCACATCCTGTGGGGCGCGAATTCTGTGGGGCGCACATCCAGCTGCGCACATTAATAAAAATAATATTAAAAACAATTTACAATTTTTTTTTTTTTTAAATCAAATTAATAAAAAAACTGTGCTTGCACCTCCTGTGGGGCGCAAATTCTGTGGGGCGCACATCCTGCGGCGCACATCCTGCTGCGCACATAAATAAAAATAATATTAAAACATTTTTACAAAAAAAATATTTAAATCAAATTAATAAAAAAACTGTGCTTGCACATCCTGTGGGGCGCAAATTCTGTGGGGCGCACATCCTGCTGCGCACATAAATAAAAATAATATTAAAAACAAATTACAATTTTTTTTTTAAATCAAATTAATAAAAAAACTGTCCTTGCACGTCCTGTGGGGCGCAAATTATGTGGGGCGTAAATTCTGTGGGGCGCACATCCTGCGGCGCACATCCTGCTGCGCACATAAATAAAAATAAAATAAAACATTTTTACAAAAAAAAATATTTAAATCAAATTAATAAAAAAACTGTGCTTGCACATCCTGTGGGGCGCAAATTCTGTGGGGCGCACATCCTGCGGTGCACATCCTGCTGCGCACATAAATAAAAATAATATTAAAACATTATTACAAAAAAAAATATTTAAATCAAATTCATAAAAAAAATGTGCTTGCACATCCTGTGGGGCGCAAATACTGTGGGGCGCACATCCTGCGGCGCACATCCTGCTGCGCACATAAATAAAAATAATATTAAAAACAAATTACAATTTTTTTTTTTAAATCAAATTAATAAAAAAACTGTCCTTGCACATCCTGTGGGGCGCAAATTCTGTGGGGCGCACATGAATAAAAATAATATTAAAACATTTTTACAAAAAAAAATATTTAAATCAAATTAATAAAAAAACTGTGCTTGCACATCCTGTGGGGCGCAAATTCTGTGGGGCGCACATCCTGTGGCGCACATCCTGCTGCGCACATGAATAAAAATAATATTAAAACATTTTTACAAAAAAAAATATTTAAATCAAATTAATAAAAAAACTGTGCTTGCACATCCTGTGGGGCGCAAATTATGTGGGGCGCACATCCACCAGCGCACATCCTGCTGCGCACATACATAAAAAAATATTAAAAAATTAAAAAAAAAAAAAGATTAAAATCAAATTAATAAAAAAACTGTGCTTGCACATCCTGTGGGGCGCAAATTCTGTGGGGCGCACATCCTGCGGCGCACATCCAGCTGCGCACATTAATACAAATAATATTAAAACATTTTTACAAAAAAAAATATTTAAAAATAACTAATAAAAAACCTTGCTTGCACATCCTTTGGGGCGCAAATTCTGTGGGGCGCACATCCTGTGGCGCACATCCTGCTGCGCACATAGATAAAAATAATATTAAAACATCTTTACAAAAAAAAATATTTAAAACAATTAATAAAAAAACTGTGCTTGCTCATCCTGTCGGGCGCAAATTCTGTTGGGCGCACATCCTGTGGCGCACATCCAGCTGCGCACATTAATAAAAATAATATTAAAAACAATTTACATTTTTTTTTTTTAAATCAAATTAATAAAAAAACTGTGCTTGCACATCCTGTGGGGCGCAAATTCTGTGGGGCGCACATCCTGCGGCGCACATCCAGCTGCGCACATTAATAAAAATAATATTAAAACAAATTTACAATATTTTTTTTTTTTATTCAAATTAATAAAAAAACTGTTCTTGCACATCCTGTGGGGCGCAAATTCTGTGGGGCGCACATCCTGCGGCGCACATCCTGCTGCGCACATAAATAAAAATAATTAGAAAAATTTTTACAAAAAAAAATATTTAAATCAAATGAATACAAAAACTTTGCTTGCACATCCTGTGGGGCGCAAATTCTGTGGGGCGCACATCCTGCGGCGCACATCCTGCTGCGCACATAATTAAAAATAATATTAAAACATTTTTACAAAAAAATATTTAAATCAAATTAATAAAAAAACTGTCCTTGCACATCCTGTGGGGCGCAAATTCTGTGGGGCGCACATCCTGCGGCACACATCCTGCTGCGCACATAAATAAAAATAATATTAAAACATTTTTACAAAAAAAAATATTTAAATCAAATTAATAAAAAAACTGTGCTTGCACATCCTGTGGGGCGCAAATTCTGTGGGGCGCACATCCTGCTGCGCACATAAATAAAAATAATATTAAAACATTTTTACAAAAAAAATATTTAAATCAAATTAATAAAAAAACTGTGCTTGCACATCCTGTGGGGCGCACATCCTGCGGCGCACATCCTGCTGCGCACATAAATAAAAATAATATTAAAAACAAATTACAATTTTTTTTTTTTAAATCAAATTAATAAAAAAACTGTGCTTGCAAATCCTGTGGGGCGCAAATTCTGTGGGGCGCAAATTCTGTGGGGCGCACATCCTGCGGCGCACATCCTGCTGCGCACATAAATAAAAATAATATTAAAAACAAATTACAATTTTTTTTTTTAAATCAAATTAATAAAAAAACTGTCCTTGCACATCCTGTGGGGCGCAAATTATGTGGGGCGCACATCCTGCGGCGCACATCCTGCTGCGCACATAAATAAAAATAATATTAAAAACAAACTACAATTTTTTTTTTAAATCAAATTAATAAAAAAACTGTCCTTGCACATCCTGTGGGGCGCAAATTCTGTGGGGCGCACATCCTGCGGCGCAAATCCTGCTGCGCACATGAATAAAAATAATATTAAAACATTTTTACAAAAAAAAATATTTAAATCAAATTAATAAAAAAACTGTGCTTGCACATCCTGTGGGGCGCAAATTCTGTGGGGCGCACATCCTGCGGCGCACATCCAGCTGCGCACATTAATACAAATAATATTAAAACATTCTTACAAAAAAAAATATTTAAATCAAATTAATAAAAAAACTGTGCTTGCACATCCTGTGGGGCGCAAATTCTGTGGGGCGCACATCCTGCTGCGCACATAAATAAAAATAATATTAAAAACAAATTACAATTTTTTTTTTTTAAATCAAATTAATAAAAAAACTGTCCTTGCACATCCTGTGGGGTGCAAATTCTGTGGGGCGCACATCCTGCGGCGCACATCCTGCTGCGCACATAAATAAAAATAATATTAAAAACAAATTACAATTTTTTTTTAAATCAAATTAATAAAAAAACTGTGCTTGCACATCCTGTGGTGCGCAAATTCTGTGGGGCGCACATCCTGCGGCGCACATAAATAAAAATAATATTAAAAACAAATTACAATTTTTTTTTTTTTAAGTCAAATTAATAAAAAAACTGTCCTTGCACATCCTGTGGGGCGCAAATTCTGTGGGGCGCACATCCTGCTGCGCACATGAATAAAAATAATATTAAAACATTTTTACAAAAAAAAATATTTAAATCAAATTAATAAAAAAACTTTGCTTGCACATCCTGTGGGGCGCAAATTCTGTGGGGCGCACATCCTGCGGCGCACATCCTGCTGCGCACATAAATAAAAATAATATTAAACCATTTTTACAAAAAAAATATTTAAATCAAATTAATAAAAAAACTGTCCTTGCACATCCTGTGGGGCGCAAATTCTGTGGGGCGCACATCCTGCGGCGCACATCCTGCTGCGCACATAAATAAAAATAATATTAAAAACAAATTACAATTTTTTTTTTTAAATCAAATTAATAAAAAAACTGTCCTTGCACATCCTGTGGGGCGCAAATTCTGTGGGGCGCAAATTCTGTGGGGCGCACATCCTGCGGCACACATCCTGCTGCGCACATAAATAAAAATAATATTAAAACATTTTTACAAAAAAATATTTAAATCAAATTAATAAAAAAACTGTCCTTGCACATCCTGTGGGGCGCAAATTCTGTGGGGCGCACATCCTGCGGCGCACATCATGCTGCGCACATAAATAAAAATAATATTAAAACATTTTTACAAAATAAAATATTTAAATCAAATTAATAAAAAAACTGTGCTTGCACATCCTGTGGGGCGCAAATTCTGTGGGGCGCACATCCTGCGGCGCACATCCTGCTGCGCAAATTAATAAAAATAATATTAAAACATTTTTACAAAAAAAAATATTTAAATAAAATTAATAAAAAAACTGTGCTTGCACATCCTGTGGGGCGCAAATTATGTGGGGCGCACATCCTGCGGCGCACATCCTGCTGCGCACATAAATAAAAATAATATTAAAAACAAATTAAAATTTTTTTTTTAAAATCAAATTAATAAAAAAACTGTCCTTGCACATCCTGTGGGGAGCAAATTCTGTGGGGCGCACATCCTGCGGCGCACATCCTGCTGCGCACATAAATAAAAATAATATTAAAAACAAATTACAATTTTTTTTTTTAAATCAAATTAATAAAAATCTGTCCTTGCACATCCTGTGGGGCGCAAATTCTGTGGGGCGCACATGAATAAAAATAATATTAAAACATTTTTACAAAAAAAAAGATTTAAATCAAATTAATAAAAAACCTTGCTTGCACATCCTGTGGGGCGCAAATTCTGTGGGGCGCACATCCTGCGGCGCACATCCTGCTGCGCACATAAATAAAAATAATATTAAAACATTTTTACAAAAAAAAATATTTAAATCAAATTAATAAAAAAACTGTGCTTGCACATCCTGTGGGGCGCAAATTATGTGGGGCGCACATGAATAAAAATAATATTAAAACATTTTTACAAAAAAAAAGATTTAAATCAAATTAATAAAAAACCTTGCTTGCACATCCTGTGGGGCGCAAATTCTGTGGGGCGCAAATTCTGTGGGGCGCACATCCTGCGGCGCACATCCTGCTGCGCACATAAATAAAAATAATATTAAAACATTTTTACAAAAAAAAATATTTAAATCAAATTAATAAAAAAACTGTGCTTGCACATCCTGTGGGGCGCAAATTCTGTGGGGCGCACATCCTGCGGCGCACATCCTGCTGCGCACATAAATAAAAATAATATTAAAACATTTTTACAAAAAAAAATATTTAAATCAAATTAATAAAAAAACTTTCCATGCACATCCTGTGGGGCGCACATCCTGCGGCGCACATCCTGCTGCGCACGTAAATAAAAATAATATTAAAACATTTTTACAAAAAAAAATATTTAAATCAAATTAATAAAAAAACTGTGCTTGCACATCCTGTGGGGCGCAAATTCTGTGGGGCGCACATCCTGCTGCGCACATAAATAAAAATAATATTAAAAACAAATTACAATTTTTTTTTTTCAATCAAATTAATAAAAAAACTGTCCTTGCACATCCTGTGGGGCGCAAATTCTGTGGAGCGCAAATTCTGTGGGGCGCACATCCTGCGGCGCACATCCTGCTGCGCACATATATAAAAATAATGTTTACAATTTTTTTTTTTTAAATCAAATTAATAAAAAAACTGTGCTTGCACATCCTGTGGGGCGCAAATTCTGTGGGGCGCACATGAATAAAAATAATATTAAAACATTTTTACAAAAAAAAAGATTTAAATCAAATTAATAAAAAACCTTGCTTGCACATCCTGTGGGGCGCAAATTCTGTGGGGCGCACATCCTGCGGCGCACATCCTGCTGCGCACATAAATAAAAATAATATTAAAACATTTTTACAAAAAAATATTTAAATCAAATTAATAAAAAAACTGTCCTTGCACATCCTGTGGGGCGCAAATTCTGTGGGGCGCACATCCTGCGGCACACATGCTGCTGCGCACATAAATAAAAATAATATTAAAACATTTTAACAAAAAAAAATATTTAAATCAAATTAATAAAAAAACTGTGCTTGCACATCCTGTGGGGCGCAAATTATGTGGGGCGCACATCCTGCGGCGCACATCCTGCTGCGCACATAACTAAAAATAATATTAAAAACAATTTACAATTTTTTTTTTTTAAATCAAATTAATAAAAAAACTGTCCTTGCACATCCTGTGGGGCGCAAATTCTGTGGGGCGCACATCCTGCGGCGCACATCCTGCTGCGCACATAAATAAAAATAATATTAAAAACAAATTACAATTTTTTTTTAAATCAAATTAATAAAAAAACTGTGCTTGCACATCCTGTGGTGCGCAAATTCTGTGGGGCGCACATCCTGCGGCGCACATAAATAAAAATAATATTAAAAACAAATTACAATTTTTTTTTTTTAAGTCAAATTAATAAAAAAACTGTCCTTGCACATCCTGTGGGGCGCAAATTCTGTGGGGCGCACATCTTGCGGCGCACATCCTGCTGCGCACATGAATAAAAATAATATTAAAATCAAATTACAATTTTTTTTTTTTAAATCAAATTAATAAAAAAACTGTCCATGCACATCCTGTGGGGCGCAAATTCTGTGGGGCGCACATCCTGCGGCGCACATCCTGCTGCGCAAATAAATAAAAATAATATTAAACCATTTTTACAAAAAAATATTTAAATCAAATTAATAAAAAAACTGTCCTTGCACATCCTGTGGGGCGCAAATTCTGTGGGGCGCACATCCTGCGGCACACATCCTGCTGCGCACATAAATAAAAATAATATTAAAACATTTTTACAAAAAAAAATATTTAAATCAAATTAATAAAAAAACTGTGCTTGCACATCCTGTGGGGCGCAAATTCTGTGGGGCGCACATCCTGCGGCGCACATCCTGCTGCGCACATAAATAAAAATAATATTAAAAACAAATTACAATTTTTTTTTTAAATCAAATTAATAAAAAAACTGTCCTTGCACATCCTGTGGGGCTTAAATTCTGTGGGGCGCACATGAATAAAAATAATATTAAAACATTTTTACAAAAAAAAATATTTAAATCAAATTAATAAAAAAACTGTGCTTGCACATCCTGTGGGGCGCAAATTCTGTGGGGCGCACATCCTGCGGCGCACATCCTGCTGCGCACATGAATAAAAATAATATTAAAATCAAATTACAATTTTTTTTTTTTAAATCAAATTAATAAAAAAACTGTCCATGCACATCCTGTGGGGCGCAAATTCTGTGGGGCGAACATCCTGCGGCGCACATCCTGCTGCGCACATAAATAAAAATAATATTAAAACATTTTTACAAAAAAAAATATTTAAATCAAATTAATAAAAAAACTTTGCTTGCACATCCTGTGGGGCGCAAATTCTGTGGGGCGCACATCCTGCGGCGCACATCCTGCTGCGCACATAAATAAAAATAATATTAAACCATTTTTACATAAAAATATTTAAATCAAATTAATAAAAAAACTGTCCTTGCACATCCTGTGGGGCGCAAATTCTGTGGGGCGCACATCCTGCGGCGCACATCCTGCTGCGCACATAAATAAAAATAATATTAAAAACAAATTACAATTTTTTTTTTTAAATCAAATTAATAAAAAAACTGTCCTTGCACATCCTGTGGGGCGCAAATTCTGTGGGGCGCACATCCTGCGGCGCACATCATGCTGCGCACATAAATAAAAATAATATTAAAACATTTTTACAAAAAAAAATATTTAAATCAAATTAATAAAAAAACTGTGCTTGCACATCCTGTGGGGCGCAAATTCTGTGGGGCGCACATCCTGCGGCGCACATCCTGCTGCGCACATTAATAAAAATAATATTAAAACATTTTTACAAAAAAAAATATTTAAATAAAATTAATAAAAAAACTGTGCTTGCACATCCTGTGGGGCGCAAATTATGTGGGGCGCACATCCTGCGGCGCACATCCTGCTGCGCACATAAATAAAAATAATATTAAAACATTTTTACAAAAAAAATATTTAAATCACATTAATAAAAAAACTGTGCTTGCACATCCTGTGGGGCGCAAATTCTGTGGGGCGCACATCCTGCGGCACACATCCTGCTGCGCATATAAATAAAAATAATATTGAAACAAATTTACAAGTTTTTTTTTTTAAATCAAATTAATAAAAAAACTGTGCTTGCACATCCTGTGGGGCGCAAATTATGTGGGGCGCACATCCTGCGGCGCACATCCTGCTGCGCACATAAATAAAAATAATATTAAAAACAAATTACAATTTTTTTTTTAAATCAAATTAATAAAAAAACTGTCCTTGCACATCCTGTGGGGCGCACATGAATAAAAATAATATTAAAACATTTTTACAAAAAAAAAGATTTAAATCAAATTAATAAAAAACCTTGCTTGCACATCCTGTGGGGCGCAAATTATGTGGGGCGCACATCCTGCGGCGCACATCCTGCTGCGCACATAAATAAAAATAATATTAAAAACAAATTAAAATTTTTTTTTTTAAATCAAATTAATAAAAAAACTGTCCTTGCACATCCTGTGGGGCGCAAATTCTGTGGGGCGCACATGAATAAAAATAATATTAAAACATTTTTACAAAAAAAAAGATTTAAATCAAATTAATAAAAAACCTTGCTTGCACATCCTGTGGGGCGCAAATTCTGTGGGGCGCACATCCTGCGGCGCACATCCTGCTGCGCACATAAATAAAAATAATATTAAAACATTTTTACAAAAAAATATTTAAATCAAATTAATAAAAAAACTGTCCTTGCACATCCTGTGGGGCGCAAATTCTGTGGGGCGCACATCCTGCGGCACACATCCTGCTGCGCACATAAAAAAAAATAATATTAAAACATTTTAACAAAAAAAAATATTTAAATCAAATTAATAAAAAAACTGTCCTTGCACATCCTGTGGGGCGCAAATTCTGTGGGGCGCACATCCTGCGGCACACATCCTGCTGCGCACATAAAAAAAAATAATATTAAAACATTTTAACAAAAAAAAATATTTAAATCAAATTAATAAAAAAACTGTGCTTGCACATCCTGTGGGGCGCAAATTATGTGGGGCGCACATCCTGCGGCGCACATCCTGCTGCGCACATAAATAAAAATAATATTAAAAACAATTTACAATTTTTTTTTTTTAAATCAAATTAATAAAAAAACTGTGCTTGCACATCCTGTGGGGCGCAAATTCTGTGGGGCGCACATCCTGCTGCGCACATAAATAAAAATAATATTAAAAACAAATTACAATTTTTTTTTAAATCAAATTAATAAAAAAACTGTGCTTGCACATCCTGTGGGGCGCAAATTCTGTGGGGCGCACATCCTGCGGCGCACATAAATAAAAATAATATTAAAAACAAATTACAATTTTTTTTTTTTAAGTCAAATTAATAAAAAAACTGTCCTTGCACATCCTGTGGGGCGCAAATTCTGTGGGGCGCACATCCTGCGGCGCACATCCTGCTGCGCACATGAATAAAAATAATATTAAAATCAAATTACAATTTTTTTTTTTTAAATCAAATTAATAAAAAAACTGTCCATGCACATCCTGTGGGGCGCAAATTCTGTGGGGCGAACATCCTGCGGCGCACATCCTGCTGCGCACATAAATAAAAATAATATTAAAACATTTTTACAAAAAAAAATATTTAAATCAAATTAATAAAAAAACTTTGCTTGCACATCCTGTGGGGCGCAAATTCTGTGGGGCGCACATCCTGCGGCGCACATCCTGCTGCGCACATAAATAAAAATAATATTAAACCATTTTTACATAAAAATATTTAAATCAAATTAATAAAAAAACTGTCCTTGCACATCCTGTGGGGCGCAAATTCTGTGGGGCGCACATCCTGCGGCGCACATCCTGCTGCGCACATAAATAAAAATAATATTAAAAACAAATTACAATTTTTTTTTTTAAATCAAATTAATAAAAAAACTGTCCTTGCACATCCTGTGGGGCGCAAATTCTGTGGGGCGCACATCCTGCGGCGCACATCATGCTGCGCACATAAATAAAAATAATATTAAAACATTTTTACAAAAAAAAATATTTAAATCAAATTAATAAAAAAACTGTGCTTGCACATCCTGTGGGGCGCAAATTCTGTGGGGCGCACATCCTGCGGCGCACATCCTGCTGCGCACATTAATAAAAATAATATTAAAACATTTTTACAAAAAAAAATATTTAAATAAAATTAATAAAAAAACTGTGCTTGCACATCCTGTGGGGCGCAAATTATGTGGGGCGCACATCCTGCGGCGCACATCCTGCTGCGCACATAAATAAAAATAATATTAAAACATTTTTACAAAAAAAATATTTAAATCACATTAATAAAAAAACTGTGCTTGCACATCCTGTGGGGCACAAATTCTGTGGGGCGCACATCCTGCGGCACACATCCTGCTGCGCATATAAATAAAAATAATATTGAAACAAATTTACAAGTTTTTTTTTTTAAATCAAATTAATAAAAAAACTGTGCTTGCACATCCTGTGGGGCGCAAATTATGTGGGGCGCACATCCTGCGGCGCACATCCTGCTGCGCACATAAATAAAAATAATATTAAAAACAAATTACAATTTTTTTTTTAAATCAAATTAATAAAAAAACTGTCCTTGCACATCCTGTGGGGCGCACATGAATAAAAATAATATTAAAACATTTTTACAAAAAAAAAGATTTAAATCAAATTAATAAAAAACCTTGCTTGCACATCCTGTGGGGCGCAAATTATGTGGGGCGCACATCCTGCGGCGCACATCCTGCTGCGCACATAAATAAAAATAATATTAAAAACAAATTAAAATTTTTTTTTTTAAATCAAATTAATAAAAAAACTGTCCTTGCACATCCTGTGGGGCGCAAATTCTGTGGGGCGCACATGAATAAAAATAATATTAAAACATTTTTACAAAAAAAAAGATTTAAATCAAATTAATAAAAAACCTTGCTTGCACATCCTGTGGGGCGCAAATTCTGTGGGGCGCACATCCTGCGGCGCACATCCTGCTGCGCACATAAATAAAAATAATATTAAAACATTTTTACAAAAAAATATTTAAATCAAATTAATAAAAAAACTGTCCTTGCACATCCTGTGGGGCGCAAATTCTGTGGGGCGCACATCCTGCGGCACACATCCTGCTGCGCACATAAAAAAAAATAATATTAAAACATTTTAACAAAAAAAAATATTTAAATCAAATTAATAAAAAAACTGTCCTTGCACATCCTGTGGGGCGCAAATTCTGTGGGGCGCACATCCTGCGGCACACATCCTGCTGCGCACATAAAAAAAAATAATATTAAAACATTTTAACAAAAAAAAATATTTAAATCAAATTAATAAAAAAACTGTGCTTGCACATCCTGTGGGGCGCAAATTATGTGGGGCGCACATCCTGCGGCGCACATCCTGCTGCGCACATAAATAAAAATAATATTAAAAACAATTTACAATTTTTTTTTTTTAAATCAAATTAATAAAAAAACTGTGCTTGCACATCCTGTGGGGCGCAAATTCTGTGGGGCGCACATCCTGCTGCGCACATAAATAAAAATAATATTAAAAACAAATTACAATTTTTTTTTAAATCAAATTAATAAAAAAACTGTGCTTGCACATCCTGTGGGGCGCAAATTCTGTGGGGCGCACATCCTGCGGCGCACATAAATAAAAATAATATTAAAAACAAATTACAATTTTTTTTTTTTAAGTCAAATTAATAAAAAAACTGTCCTTGCACATCCTGTGGGGCGCAAATTCTGTGGGGCGCACATCCTGCGGCGCACATCCTGCTGCGCACATGAATAAAAATAATATTAAAATCAAATTACAATTTTTTTTTTTTAAATCAAATTAATAAAAAAACTGTCCATGCACATCCTGTGGGGCGCAAATTCTGTGGGGCGCACATCCTGCGGCGCACATCCTGCTGCGCAAATAAATAAAAATAATATTAAACCATTTTTACAAAAAAATATTTAAATCAAATTAATAAAAAAACTGTCCTTGCACATCCTGTGGGGCGCAAATTCTGTGGGGCGCACATCCTGCGGCACACATCCTGCTGCGCACATAAATAAAAATAATATTAAAACATTTTTACAAAAAAAAATATTTAAATCAAATTAATAAAAAAACTGTGCTTGCACATCCTGTGGGGCGCAAATTCTGTGGGGCGCACATCCTGCGGCGCACATCCTGCTGCGCACATAAATAAAAATAATATTAAAAACAAATTACAATTTTTTTTTTCAATCAAATTAATAAAAAAACTGTCCTTGCACATCCTCTGGGGCGCAAATTCTGTGGGGCGCACATCCTGCGGCGCACATCCTGCTGCGCACATAAATAAAAATAATATTAAAACATTTTTACAAAAAAAAATATTTAAATCAAATTAATAAAAAAACTGTGCTTGCACATCCTGTGGGGGGGCGCAAATTCTGTGGGGCGCACATCCTGCGGCGCACATCCTGCTGCGCACATAAATAAAAATAATATTAAAAACAAATTACAATTTTTTTTTTAAATCAAATTAATAAAAAAACTGTCCTTGCACATCCTGTGGGGCGCAAATTCTGTGGGGCGCACATGAATAAAAATAATATTAAAACATTTTTACAAAAAAAAATATTTAAATCAAATTAATAAAAAAACTGTGCTTGTACATCCTGTGGGGCGCAAATTCTGTGGGGCGCACATACTGCGGCGCACATCCTGCTGCGCACATAAATAAAAATAATATTAAAAACAAATTACAATTTTTTTTTTAAATCAAATTAATAAAAAAATTGTCCTTCCACATCCTGCGGTGCACATCCTGCTGCGCACATGAATAAAAATAATATTAAAAACAATTTACAATTATTTTTTTTTAAATCAAATTAATAAAAAAACTGTGCTTGCACATCCTGTGGGGCGCAAATTCTGTGGGGCGCACATCCTGCGGCGCACATCCTGCTGCGCACATGAATAAAAATAATATTAAAATCAAATTACAATTTTTTTTTTTTAAATCAAATTAATAAAAAAACTGTCCATGCACATCCTGTGGGGCGCAAATTCTGTGGGGCGAACATCCTGCGGCGCACATCCTGCTGCGCACATAAATAAAAATAATATTAAAACATTTTTACAAAAAAAAATATTTAAATCAAATTAATAAAAAAACTTTGCTTGCACATCCTGTGGGGCGCAAATTCTGTGGGGCGCACATCCTGCGGCGCACATCCTGCTGCGCACATAAATAAAAATAATATTAAACCATTTTTACAAAAAAATATTTAAATCAAATTAATAAAAAAACTGTCCTTGCACATCCTGTGGGGCGCAAATTCTGTGGGGCGCACATCCTGCGGCGCACATCCTGCTGCGCACATAAATAAAAATAATATTAAAAACAAATTACAATTTTTTTTTTTAAATCAAATTAATAAAAAAACTGTCCTTGCACATCCTGTGGGGCGCAAATTCTGTGGGGCGCACATCCTGCGGCGCACATCATGCTGCGCACATAAATAAAAATAATATTAAAACATTTTTACAAAAAAAAATATTTAAATCAAATTAATAAAAAAACTGTGCTTGCACATCCTGTGGGGCGCAAATTCTGTGGGGCGCACATCCTGCGGCGCACATCCTGCTGCGCACATTAATAAAAATAATATTAAAACATTTTTACAAAAAAAAATATTTAAATCAAATTAATAAAAAAACTGTGCTTGCACATCCTGTGGGGCGCAAATTATGTGGGGCGCACATCCTGCGGCGCACATCCTGCTGCGCACATAAATAAAAATAATATTAAAAACAAATTAAAATTTTTTTTTTAAAATCAAATTAATAAAAAAACTGTCCTTGCACATCCTGTGGGGCGCAAATTCTGTGGGGCGCACATCCTGCGGCGCACATCCTGCTGCGCACATAAATAAAAATAATATTAAAAACAAATTACAATTTTTTTTTTTAAATCAAATTAATAAAAATCTGTCCTTGCACATCCTGTGGGGCGCAAATTCTGTGGGGCGCACATGAATAAAAATAATATTAAAACATTTTTACAAAAAAAAAGATTTAAATCAAATTAATAAAAAACCTTGCTTGCACATCCTGTGGGGCGCAAATTCTGTGGGGCGCACATCCTGCGGCGCACATCCTGCTGCGCACATGAATAAAAATAATATTAAAACATTTTTACAAAAAAAAATATTTAAATCAAATTAATAAAAAAACTGTGCTTGCACATCCTGTGGGGCGCAAATTATGTGGGGCGCACATCCTGCGGCGCACATCCTGCTGCGCACATAAATAAAAATAATATTAAAAACAAATTAAAATTTTTTTTTTAAAATCAAATTAATAAAAAAACTGTCCTTGCACATCCTGTGGGGCGCAAATTCTGTGGGGCGCACATCCTGCGGCGCACATCCTGCTGCGCACATAAATAAAAATAATATTAAAAACAAATTAAAATTTTTTTTTTAAAATCAAATTAATAAAAAAACTGTCCTTGCACATCCTGTGGGGCGCAAATTCTGTGGGGCGCACATCCTGCGGCGCACATCCTGCTGCGCACATAAATAAAAATAATATTAAAAACAAATTACAATTTTTTTTTTTAAATCAAATTAATAAAAATCTGTCCTTGCACATCCTGTGGGGCGCAAATTCTGTGGGGCGCACATGAATAAAAATAATATTAAAACATTTTTACAAAAAAAAAGATTTAAATCAAATTAATAAAAAACCTTGCTTGCACATCCTGTGGGGCGCAAATTCTGTGGGGCGCACATCCTGCGGCGCACATCCTGCTGCGCACATAAATAAAAATAATATTAAAACATTTTTACAAAAAAAAATATTTAAATCAAATTAATAAAAAAACTGTGCTTGCACATCCTGTGGGGCGCAAATTCTGTGGGGCGCACATCCTGCGGCGCACATCCTGCTGCGCACATATATAAAAATAATGTTTACAATTTTTTTTTTTAAATCAAATTAATAAAAAAACTGTGCTTGCACATCCTGTGGGGCGCAAATTCTGTGGGGCGCACATCCTGCGGCGCACATCCTGCTGCGCACATAAATAAAAATAATATTAAAACATTTTTACAAAAAAAATATTTAAATCACATTAATAAAAAAACTGTGCTTGCACATCCTGTGGGGCGCAAATTCTGTGGGGCGCACATCCTGCGGCACACATCCTGCTGCGCATATAAATAAAAATAATATTGAAACAAATTTACAAGTTTTTTTTTTTAAATCAAATTAATAAAAAAACTGTGCTTGCACATCCTGTGGGGCGCAAATTATGTGGGGCGCACATCCTGCAGCGCACATCCTGCTGCGCACATAAATAAAAATAATATTAAAAACAAATTACAATTTTTTTTTTAAATCAAATTAATAAAAAAACTGTCCTTGCACATCCTGTGGGGCGCACATGAATAAAAATAATATTAAAACATTTTTACAAAAAAAAAGATTTAAATCAAATTAATAAAAAACCTTGCTTGCACATCCTGTGGGGCGCAAATTATGTGGGGCGCACATCCTGCGGCGCACATCCTGCTGCGCACATAAATAAAAATAATATTAAAAACAAATTAAATTTTTTTTTTTTAAATCAAATTAATAAAAAAACTGTCCTTGCACATCCTGTGGGGCGCAAATTCTTTGGGGCGCACATGAATAAAAATAATATTAAAACATTTTTACAAAAAAAAAGATTTAAATCAAATTAATAAAAAACCTTGCTTGCACATCCTGTGGGGCGCAAATTCTGTGGGGCGCACATCCTGCGGCGCACATCCTGCTGCGCACATTAATAAAAATAATATTAAAACATTTTTACAAAAAAAATATTTAAATCAAATTAATAAAAAAACTGTCCTTGCACATCCTGTGGGGCGCAAATTCTGTGGGGCGCACATCCTGCGGCGCATATAAATAAAAATAATATTAAAAACAAATTACAATTTTTTTTTTTTAAGTCAAATTAATAAAAAAACTGTCCTTGCACATCCTGTGGGGCGCAAATTCTGTGGGGCGCACATCCTGCTGCGCACATCCTGCTGCGCACATAAATAAAAATAATATTAAAAACAAATTACAATTTTTTTTTAAATCAAATTAATAAAAAAACTGTGCTTGCACATCCTGTGGGGCGCAAATTCTGTGGGGCGCACATCCTGCGGCGCACATAAATAAAAATAATATTAAAAACAAATTACAATTTTTTTTTTTTAAGTCAAATTAATAAAAAAACTGTCCTTGCACATCCTGTGGGGCGCAAATTCTGTGGGGCGCACATCCTGCGGCGCACATCCTGCTGCGCACATGAATAAAAATAATATTAAAATCAAATTACAATTTTTTTTTTTTAAATCAAATTAATAAAAAAACTGTCCATGCACATCCTGTGGGGCGCAAATTCTGTGGGGCGCACATCCTGCGGCGCACATCCTGCTGCGCACATTAATAAAAATAATATTAAAACATTTTTACAAAAAAAAATATTTAAATCAAATTAATAAAAAAACTGTGCTTGCACATCCTGTGGGGCGCAAATTATGTGGGGCGCACATCCTGCGGCGCACATCCTGCTGCGCACATAACTAAAAATAATATTAAAAACAATTTACAATTTTTTTTTTTTAAATCAAATTAATAAAAAAACTGTCCTTGCACATCCTGTGGGGCGCAAATTCTGTGGGGCGCACATCCTGCGGCGCAAATCCTGCTGCGCACATAGATAAAAATAATATTAAAAACAAATTACAATTTTTTTTTAAATCAAATTAATAAAAAAACTGTGCTTGCACATCCTGTGGGGCGCAAATTCTGTGGGGCGCACATCCTGCTGCGCACATAAATAAAAATAATATTAAAAACAAATTACAATTTTTTTTTAAATCAAATTAATAAAAAAACTGTGCTTGCACATCCTGTGGGGCGCAAATTCTGTGGGGCGCACATCCTGCGGCGCACATAAATAAAAATAATATTAAAAACAAATTACAATTTTTTTTTTTTAAGTCAAATTAATAAAAAAACTGTCCTTGCACATCCTGTGGGGCGCAAATTCTGTGGGGCGCACATCCTGCGGCGCACATCCTGCTGCGCACATGAATAAAAATAATATTAATATCAAATTACAATTTTTTTTTTTTAAATCAAATTAATAAAAAAACTGTCCATGCACATCCTGTGGGGCGCAAATTCTGTGGGGCGCACATCCTGCGGCGCACATCCTGCTGCGCACATAAATAAAAATAATATTAAACCATTTTTACAAAAAAATATTTAAATCAAATTAATAAAAAAACTGTCCTTGCACATCCTGTGGGGCGCAAATTCTGTGGGGCGCACATCCTGCGGCGCACATTCTGCTGTGCACATAATTAAAAATAATATTAAAACATTTTTACAAAAAAATATATTAAAATCAAATTAATAAAAAAACTGTGCTTGCACATTCTGTGGGGCGCAAATTATGTGGGGCGCAAATCCTGCGGCGCACATCCTGCTGCGCCCATAAATAAAAACAATATTAAAAACAAATTACAATTATTTTTTTTTAAATCAAATTAATAAAAAAACTGTCCTTCCACATCCTGCGGTGCACATCCTGCTGCGCACATGAATAAAAATAATATTAAAAACAATTTACAATTATTTTTTTTTAAATCAAATTAATAAAAAAACTGTGCTTGCACATCCTGTGGGGCGCAAATTCTGTGGGGCGCACATCCTGCGGCGCACATCCTGCGGCGCACATCCTGCTGCGCACATAAATAAAAATAATATTAAAACATTTTTACAAAAAAAAATATTTAAATCAAATTAATAAAAAAACTGTGCTTGCACATCCTGTGGGGAGCAAATTCTGTGGGGCGCACATCCTGCGGCAAACATCCTGCTGCGCACATAAATAAAAATAATATTAAAACATTTTTACAAAAAAAAATATTTAAATCAAATTAATAAAAAAACTGTGCTTGCACATCCTGTGGGGAGCAAATTCTGTGGGGCGCACATCCTGTGGCACACATCCTGCTGCGCACATAAATAAAAATAATATTGAAACAAATTTACAATTTTTTTTAAATCAAATTAATAAAAAAACTGTGCTTGCACATCCTGTGGGGCGCAAATTATGTGGGGCGCACATCATGCGGCGCACATCCAGCTGCGCACATTAATAATAATAATATTAAAACATTTTTACAAAAAAAAATATTTAAATCAAATTAATAAAAAAACTGTGCTTGCACATCCTGTGGGGCGCAAATTATGTGGGGCACACATCCTGCAGCGCACATCCTGCTGCGCAAATAAATAAAAATAAAATTAAAAAAAATTTACAATTTTTTTTTTTTAAATCAAATTAATAAAAAAAATGTGCTTGCACATCCTGTGGGGCGCAAATTATGTGGGGCGCACATCCTGTGGGGCGCACATCCTGCGGCGCACATAAATAAAAATAATATTAAAACATTTTTACAAAAAAAAATATTTAAATATAACTAATAAAAAAACTGTGGTTGCACATCCTGTGGGGCGCAAATTATGTGGGGCGCACAGACTGCGGCGCACATCCTGCTGCGCACATAGATAAAAATAATATTAAAACATCTTTACAAAAAAAATATTTAAAACAATTAATAAAAAAACTGTGCTTGCTCATCCTGTGGGGCGCAAATTATGTGGGGCGCACATCATGCAGCGCACATCCAGCTGCGCACATTAATAATAATAATATTAAAACATTTTTACAAAAAAAAATATTTAAATCAAATTAATAAAAAAACTGTGCTTGCACATCCTGTAGGGCGCAAATTCTGTGGGGCGCACATCCTGAAGCGCACATCCTGCTGCGCACATAAATAAAAATAATATTAAAAACAAATTACAATTTTTTTTTTTAAATCAAATTAATAAAAAAACTGTCCTTGCACATCCTGTGGGGCGCAAATTATGTAGGGCGCACATCCTGCTGCGCACATAAATAAAAATAATATTAAAAACAATTTACAATTATTTTTTTTTAAATCAAATTAATAAAAAAACTGTGCTTGCACATCCTGTGGTGTGCAAATTCTGTGGGGCGCACATCCTGCGGCGCACATCCTGCTGCGCACATAAATAAAAATAATGTTAAAACATTTTTACAAAAAAAAATATTTAAATCAAATTAATAAAAAAACTGTGCTTGCACATCCTGTGGGGCGCAAATTCTGTGGGGCACAAATTCTGTGGGGCGCACATCCTGCGGCGCACATCCTGCTGCGCACATAAATAAAAATAATATTAAAAACAAATTACAATTTTTTTTTTTAAATCAAATTAATAAAAAAACTGTCCTTGCACATCCTGTGGGGCGCAAATTCTGTGGGGCGCACATCCTGCGGCGCACATCCTGCATCGCACATTAATAAAAATAATATTAAAACATTTTTACAAAAAAAATATTTAAATCAAATTAATAAAAAAACTGTCCTTGCACATCCTGTGGGGCGCAAATTCTGTGGGGCGCACATCCTGCTGCGCACATAAATAAAAATAATATTAAAAACAAATTACAATTTTTTTTTTTTAAATCAAATTAATAAAAAAACTGTCCTTGCACATCCTGTGGGGTGCAAATTCTGTGGGGCGCACATCCTGCGGCGCACATCCTGCTGCGCACATAAATAAAAATAATATTAAAAACAAATTACAATTTTTTTTTAAATCAAATTAATAAAAAAACTGTGCTTGCACATCCTGTGGTGCGCAAATTCTGTGGGGCGCACATCCTGCGGCGCACATAAATAAAAATAATATTAAAATCAAATTACAATTTTTTTTTTTTAAATCAAATTAATAAAAAAACTGTCCATGCACATCCTGTGGGGCGCAAATTCTGTGGGGCGAACATCCTGCGGCAAACATCCTGCTGCGCACATAAATAAAAATTATATTAAAACATTTTTACAAAAAAAAATATTTAAATCAAATTAATAAAAAAACTTTGCTTGCACATCCTGTGGGGCGCAAATTCTGTGGGGCGCACATCCTGCGGCGCACATCCTGCTGCGCACATAAATAAAAATAATATTAAACCATTTTTACAAAAAAAATATTTAAATCAAATTAATAAAAAAACTGTCCTTGCACATCCTGTGGGGTGCAAATTCTGTGGGGCGCACATCCTGCGGCGCACATCCTGCTGCGCACATAAATAAAAATAATATTAAAAACAAATTACAATTTTTTTTTAAATCAAATTAATAAAAAAACTGTGCTTGCACATCCTGTGGTGCGCAAATTCTGTGGGGCGCACATCCTGCGGCGCACATAAATAAAAATAATATTAAAATCAAATTACAATTTTTTTTTTTTAAATCAAATTAATAAAAAAACTGTCCATGCACATCCTGTGGGGCGCAAATTCTGTGGGGCGAACATCCTGCGGCAAACATCCTGCTGCGCACATAAATAAAAATTATATTAAAACATTTTTACAAAAAAAAATATTTAAATCAAATTAATAAAAAAACTTTGCTTGCACATCCTGTGGGGCGCAAATTCTGTGGGGCGCACATCCTGCGGCGCACATCCTGCTGCGCACATAAATAAAAATAATATTAAACCATTTTTACAAAAAAAATATTTAAATCAAATTAATAAAAAAACTGTCCTTGCACATCCTGTGGGGCGCAAATTCTGTGGGGCGCACATCCTGCGGCGCACATCCTGCTGCGCACATAAATAAAAATAATATTAAAAACAAATTACAATTTTTTTTTAAATCAAATTAATAAAAAAACTGTGCTTGCACATCCTGTGGTGCGCAAATTCTGTGGGGCGCACATCCTGCGGCGCACATAAATAAAAATAATATTAAAATCAAATTACAATTTTTTTTTTTTAAATCAAATTAATAAAAAAACTGTCCATGCACATCCTGTGGGGCGCAAATTCTGTGGGGCGAACATCCTGCGGCAAACATCCTGCTGCGCACATAAATAAAAATTATATTAAAACATTTTTACAAAAAAAAATATTTAAATCAAATTAATAAAAAAACTTTGCTTGCACATCCTGTGGGGCGCAAATTCTGTGGGGCGCACATCCTGCGGCGCACATCCTGCTGCGCACATAAATAAAAATAATATTAAACCATTTTTACAAAAAAAATATTTAAATCAAATTAATAAAAAAACTGTCCTTGCACATCCTGTGGGGCGCAAATTCTGTGGGGCGCACATCCTGCGGCGCACATCCTGCTGCGCACATAAATAAAAATAATATTAAAAACAAATTACAATTTTTTTTTTTAAATCAAATTAATAAAAAAACTGTCCTTGCACATCCTGTGGGGCGCAAATTCTGTGGGGCGCAAATTCTGTGGGGCGCACATCCTGCGGCACACATCCTGCTGCGCACATAAATAAAAATAATATTAAAACATTTTTACAAAAAAATATTTAAATCAAATTAATAAAAAAACTGTCCTTGCACATCCTGTGGGGCGCAAATTCTGTGGGGCGCACATCCTGCGGCGCACATCCTGCTGCGCACATTAATAAAAATAATATTAAAACATTTTTACAAAAAAAAATATTTAAATCAAATTAATAAAAAAACTGTGCTTGCACATCCTGTGGGGCGCAAATTATGTGGGGCGCACATCCTGCGGCGCACATCCTGCTGCGCACATAAATAAAAATAATATTAAAAACAAATTAAAATTTTTTTTTTAAAATCAAATTAATAAAAAAACTGTCCTTGCACATCCTGTGGGGCGCAAATTCTGTGGGGCGCACATCCTGCGGCGCACATCCTGCTGCGCACATAAATAAAAATAATATTAAAAACAAATTACAATTTTTTTTTTTAAATCAAATTAATAAAAATCTGTCCTTGCACATCCTGTGGGGCGCAAATTCTGTGGGGCGCACATGAATAAAAATAATATTAAAACATTTTTACAAAAAAAAAGATTTAAATCAAATTAATAAAAAACCTTGCTTGCACATCCTGTGGGGCGCAAATTCTGTGGGGCGCAAATTCTGTGGGGCGCACATCCTGCGGCGCACATCCTGCTGCGCACATAAATAAAAATAATATTAAAAACAAATTACAATTTTTTTTTTTAAATCAAATTAATAAAAAAACTGTCCTTGCACATCCTGTGGGGCGCAAATTCTGTGGGGCGCACATCCTGCGGCGCACATCCTGCATCGCACATTAATAAAAATAATATTAAAACATTTTTACAAAAAAAATATTTAAATCAAATTAATAAAAAAACTGTCCTTGCACATCCTGTGGGGCGCAAATTCTGTGGGGCGCACATCCTGCTGCGCACATAAATAAAAATAATATTAAAAACAAATTACAATTTTTTTTTTTTAAATCAAATTAATAAAAAAACTGTCCTTGCACATCCTGTGGGGTGCAAATTCTGTGGGGCGCACATCCTGCGGCGCACATCCTGCTGCGCACATAAATAAAAATAATATTAAAAACAAATTACAATTTTTTTTTAAATCAAATTAATAAAAAAACTGTGCTTGCACATCCTGTGGTGCGCAAATTCTGTGGGGCGCACATCCTGCGGCGCACATAAATAAAAATAATATTAAAATCAAATTACAATTTTTTTTTTTAAATCAAATTAATAAAAAAACTGTCCATGCACATCCTGTGGGGCGCAAATTCTGTGGGGCGAACATCCTGCGGCAAACATCCTGCTGCGCACATAAATAAAAATTATATTAAAACATTTTTACAAAAAAAAATATTTAAATCAAATTAATAAAAAAACTTTGCTTGCACATCCTGTGGGGCGCAAATTCTGTGGGGCGCACATCCTGCGGCGCACATCATGCTGCGCACATAAATAAAAATAATATTAAACCATTTTTACAAAAAAAATATTTAAATCAAATTAATAAAAAAACTGTCCTTGCACATCCTGTGGGGCGCAAATTCTGTGGGGCGCACATCCTGCGGCGCACATCCTGCTGCGCACATAAATAAAAATAATATTAAAAACAAATTACAATTTTTTTTTTTAAATCAAATTAATAAAAAAACTGTCCTTGCACATCCTGTGGGGCGCAAATTCTGTGGGGCGCAAATTCTGTGGGGCGCACATCCTGCGGCACACATCCTGCTGCGCACATAAATAAAAATAATATTAAAACATTTTTACAAAAAAATATTTAAATCAAATTAATAAAAAAACTGTCCTTGCACATCCTGTGGGGCGCAAATTCTGTGGGGCGCACATCCTGCGGCGCACATCCTGCTGCGCACATAAATAAAAATAATATTAAAAACAAATTACAATTTTTTTTTTTAAATCAAATTAATAAAAATCTGTCCTTGCACATCCTGTGGGGCGCAAATTCTGTGGGGCGCACATGAATAAAAATAATATTAAAACATTTTTACAAAAAAAAAGATTTAAATCAAATTAATAAAAAACCTTGCTTGCACATCCTGTGGGGCGCAAATTCTGTGGGGCGCAAATTCTGTGGGGCGCACATCCTGCGGCGCACATCCTGCTGCGCACATAAATAAAAATAATATTAAAACATTTTTACAAAAAAAAATATTTAAATCAAATTAATAAAAAAACTGTGCTTGCACATCCTGTGGGGCGCAAATTCTGTGGGGCGCACATCCTGCGGCGCACATCCTGCTGCGCACATAAATAAAAATAATATTAAAACATTTTTACAAAAAAAAATATTTAAATCAAATTAATAAAAAAACTTTCCATGCACATCCTGTGGGGCGCACATCCTGCGGCGCACATCCTGCTGCGCACATAAATAAAAATAATATTAAAACATTTTTACAAAAAAAAATATTTAAATCAAATTAATAAAAAAACTGTGCTTGCACATCCTGTGGGGCGCAAATTCTGTGGGGCGCACATCCTGCTGCGCACATAAATAAAAATAATATTAAAAACAAATTACAATTTTTTTTTTTCAATCAAATTAATAAAAAAACTGTCCTTGCACATCCTGTGGGGCGCAAATTCTGTGGAGCGAAAATTCTGTGGGGCGCACATCCTGCGGCGCACATCCTGCTGCGCACATATATAAAAATAATGTTTACAATTTTTTTTTTTTAAATCAAATTAATAAAAAAACTGTGCTTGCACATCCTGTGGGGCGCAAATTCTGTGGGGCGCACATCCTGCGGCGCACATCCTGCTGCGCACATAAATAAAAATAATATTAAAACATTTTTACAAAAAAAATATTTAAATCACATTAATAAAAAAACTGTGCTTGCACATCCTGTGGGGCGCAAATTCTGTGGGGCGCACATCCTGCGGCACACATCCTGCTGCGCATATAAATAAAAATAATATTGAAACAAATTTACAAGGTTTTTTTTTTAAATCAAATTAATAAAAAAACTGTGCTTGCACATCCTGTGGGGCGCAAATTATGTGGGGCGCACATCCTGCGGCGCACATCCTGCTGCGCACATAAATAAAAATAATATTAAAACATTTTTACAAAAAAAATATTTAAATCACATTAATAAAAAAACTGTGCTTGCACATCCTGTGGGGCGCAAATTCTGTGGGGCGCACATCCTGCGGCGCACATCCTGCTGCGCACATAAATAAAAATAATATTAAAACATTTTTACAAAAAAAAATATTTAAATCAAATTAATAAAAAAACTGTGCTTGCACATCCTGTGGGGCGCAAATTCTGTGGGGCGCACATCCTGCGGCGCACATCCTGCTGCGCACATAAATAAAAATAATATTAAAACATTTTTACAAAAAAAAATATTTAAATCAAATTAATAAAAAAACTTTCCATGCACATCCTGTGGGGCGCACATCCTGCGGCGCACATCCTGCTGCGCACATAAATAAAAATAATATTAAAAACAAATTACAATTTTTTTTTTTCAATCAAATTAATAAAAAAACTGTCCTTGCACATCCTGTGGGGCGCAAATTCTGTGGAGCGCAAATTCTGTGGGGCGCACATCCTGCGGCGCACATCCTGCTGCGCACATATATAAAAATAATGTTTACAATTTTTTTTTTTTAAATCAAATTAATAAAAAAACTGTGCTTGCACATCCTGTGGGGCGCAAATTCTGTGGGGCGCACATCCTGCGGCGCACATCCTGCTGCGCACATAAATAAAAATAATATTAAAACATTTTTACAAAAAAAAAGATTTAAATCAAATTAATAAAAAACCTTGCTTGCACATCCTGTGGGGCGCAAATTATGTGGGGCGCACATCCTGCGGCGCACATCCTGCTGCGCACATAAATAAAAATAATATTAAAAACAAATTAAAATTTTTTTTTTTAAATCAAATTAATAAAAAAACTGTCCTTGCACATCCTGTGGGGCGCAAATTCTGTGGGGCGCACATGAATAAAAATAATATTAAAACATTTTTACAAAAAAAAAGATTTAAATCAAATTAATAAAAAACCTTGCTTGCACATCCTGTGGGGCGCAAATTCTGTGGGGCGCACATCCTGCGGCGCACATCCTGCTGCGCACATAAATAAAAATAATATTAAAACATTTTTACAAAAAAATATTTAAATCAAATTAATAAAAAAACTGTCCTTGCACATCCTGTGGGGCGCAAATTCTGTGGGGCGCACATCCTGCGGCACACATGCTGCTGCGCACATAAATAAAAATAATATTAAAACATTTTAACAAAAAAAAATATTTAAATCAAATTAATAAAAAAACTGTGCTTGCACATCCTGTGGGGCGCAAATTATGTGGGGCGCACATCCTGCGGCGCACATCCTGCTGCGCACATTAATAAAAATAATATTAAAACATTTTTACAAAAAAAATATTTAAATCAAATTAATAAAAAAACTGTCCTTGCACATCCTGTGGGGCGCAAATTCTGTGGGGTGCACATCCTGCTGCGCACATAAATAAAAATAATATTAAAAACAAATTACAATTTTTTTTTTTTAAATCAAATTAATAAAAAAACTGTCCTTGCACATCCTGTGGGATGCAAATTCTGTGGGGCGCACATCCTGCGGCGCACATCCTGCTGCGCACATAAATAAAAATAATATTAAAAACAAATTACAATTTTTTTTAAAATCAAATTAATGAAAAAACTGTGCTTGCACATCCTGTGGTGCGCAAATTCTGTGGGGCGCACATCCTGCGGCGCATATAAATAAAAATAATATTAAAAACAAATTACAATTTTTTTTTTTTAAGTCAAATTAATAAAAAAACTGTCCTTGCACATCCTGTGGGGCGCAAATTCTGTGGGGCGCACATCCTGCGGCGCACATCCTGCTGCGCACATAAATAAAAATAATATTAAAAACAAATTACAATTTTTTTTTAAATCAAATTAATAAAAAAACTGTGCTTGCACATCCTGTGGGGCGCAAATTCTGTGGGGCGCACATCCTGCGGCGCACATAAATAAAAATAATATTAAAAACAAATTACAATTTTTTTTTTTTAAGTCAAATTAATAAAAAAACTGTCCTTGCACATCCTGTGGGGCGCAAATTCTGTGGGGCGCACATCCTGCGGCGCACATCATGCTGCGCACATAAATAAAAATAATATTAAAACATTTTTACAAAAAAAAATATTTAAATCAAATTAATAAAAAAACTGTGCTTGCACATCCTGTGGGGCGCAAATTCTGTGGCGCGCACATCCTGCGGCGCACATCCTGCTGCGCACATTAATAAAAATAATATTAAAACATTTTGACAAAAAAAAATATTTAAATCAAATTAATAAAAAAACTGTGCTTGCACATCCTGTGGGGCGCAAATTATGTGGGGCGCACATCCTGCGGCGCACATCCTGCTGCGCACATAACTAAAAATAATATTAAAAACAATTTACAATTTTTTTTTTTTAAATCAAATTAATAAAAAAACTGTCCTTGCACATCCTGTGGGGCGCAAATTCTGTGGGGCGCACATCCTGCGGCGCACATCCTGCTGCGCACATAAATAAAAATAATATTAAAAACAAATTACAATTTTTTTTTAAATCAAATTAATAAAAAAACTGTGCTTGCACATCCTGTGGTGCGCAAATTCTGTGGGGCGCACATCCTGCGGCGCACATAAATAAAAATAATATTAAAAACAAATTACAATTTTTTTTTTTTAAGTCAAATTAATAAAAAAACTGTCCTTGCACATCCTGTGGGGCGCAAATTCTGTGGGGCGCACATCCTGCTGCGCACATAAATAAAAATAATATTAAAAACAAATTACAATTTTTTTTTAAATCAAATTAATAAAAAAACTGTGATTGCACATCCTGTGGGGCGCAAATTCTGTGGGGCGCACATCCTGCGGCGCACATAAATAAAAATAATATTAAAAACAAATTACAATTTTTTTTTTTTAAGTCAAATTAATAAAAAAACTGTCCTTGCACATCCTGTGGGGCGCAAATTCTGTGGGGCGCACATCCTGCGGCGCACATCCTGCTGCGCACATAAATAAAAATAATATTAAAAACAAATTACAATTTTTTTTTTCAATCAAATTAATAAAAAAACTGTCCTTGCACATCCTCTGGGGCGCAAATTCTGTGGGGCGCAAATTCTGTGGGGCGCACATCCTGCGGCGCACATCCTGCTGCGCACATAAATAAAAATAATATTAAAACATTTTTACAAAAAAAAATATTTAAATCAAATTAATAAAAAAACTGTGCTTGCACATCCTGTGGGGCGCAAATTCTGTGGGGCGCACATCCTGCGGCGCACATCCTGCTGCGCACATAAATAAAAATAATATTAAAAACAAATTACAATTTTTTTTTTAAATCAAATTAATAAAAAAACTGTCCTTGCACATCCTGTGGGGCGCAAATTCTGTGGGGCGCACATGAATAAAAATAATATTAAAACATTTTTACAAAAAAAAATATTTAAATCAAATTAATAAAAAAACTGTGCTTGCACATCCTGTGGGGCGCAAATTCTGTGGGGCGCACATACTGCGGCGCACATCCTGCTGCGCACATAAATAAAAATAATATTAAAAACAAATTACAATTTTTTTTTTAAATCAAATTAATAAAAAAATTGTCCTTCCACATCCTGCGGTGCACATCCTGCTGCGCACATGAATAAAAATAATATTAAAAACAATTATTTTTTTTTAAATCAAATTAATAAAAAAACTGTGCTTGCACATCCTGTGGGGCGCAAATTCTGTGGGGCGCACATCCTGCGGCGCACATCCTGCTGCGCACATAAATAAAAATAATATTAAAAACAAATTACAATTTTTTTTTTTCAATGAAATTAATAAAAAAACTGTCCTTGCACATCCTGTGGGGCGCAAATTCTGTGGAGCGCAAATTCTGTGGGGCGCACATCCTGCGGCGCACATCCTGCTGCGCACATATATAAAAATAATGTTTACAATTTTTTTTTTTTAAATCAAATTAATAAAAAAACTGTGCTTGCACATCCTGTGGGGCGCAAATTATGTGGGGAGCACATCCTGCGGCGCACATCCTGCTGCGCACATAAATAAAAATAATATTAAAACATTTTTACAAAAAAAATATTTAAATCACATTAATAAAAAAACTGTGCTTGCAAATCCTGTGGGGCGCAAATTCTGTGGGGCGCACATCCTGCGGCACACATCCTGCTGCGCATATAAATAAAAATAATATTGAAACAAATTTACAAGTTTTTTTTTTTAAATCAAATTAATAAAAAAACTGTGCTTGCACATCCTGTGGGGCGCAAATTATGTGGGGCGCACATCCTGCGGCGCACATCCTGCTGCGCACATAAATAAAAATAATATTAAAAACAAATTACAATTTTTTTTTTAAATCAAATTAATAAAAAAACTGTCCTTGCACATCCTGTGGGGCGCACATGAATAAAAATAATATTAAAACATTTTTACAAAAAAAAAGATTTAAATCAAATTAATAAAAAACCTTGCTTGCACATCCTGTGGGGCGCAAATTCTGTGGGGCGCACATGAATAAAAATAATATTAAAACATTTTTACAAAAAAAAAGATTTAAATCAAATTAATAAAAAACCTTGCTTGCACATCCTGTGGGGCGCAAATTCTGTGGGGCGCACATGAATAAAAATAATATTAAAACATTTTTACAAAAAAAAAGATTTAAATCAAATTAATAAAAAACCTTGCTTGCACATCCTGTGGGGCGCAAATTCTGTGGGGCGCACATCCTGCGGCACACATCCTGCTGCGCACATAAATAAAAATAATATTAAAACATTTTTACAAAAAAAAATATTTAAATCAAATTAATAAAAAAACTGTGCTTGCACATCCTGTGGGGCGCAAATTCTGTGGGGCGCACATCCTGCGGCGCACATCCTGCTGCGCACATAAATAAAAATAATATTAAAAACAAATTACAATTTTTTTTTTCAATCAAATTAATAAAAAAACTGTCCTTGCACATCCTCTGGGGCGCAAATTCTGTGGGGCGCAAATTCTGTGGGGCGCACATCCTGCGGCGCACATCCTGCTGCGCACATAAATAAAAATAATATTAAAACATTTTTACAAAAAAAAATATTTAAATCAAATTAATAAAAAAACTGTGCTTGCACATCCTGTGGGGCGCAAATTCTGTGGGGCGCACATCCTGCGGCGCACATCCTGCTGCGCACATAAATAAAAATAATATTAAAAACAAATTACAATTTTTTTTTAAATCAAATTAATAAAAAAACTGTGCTTGCACATCCTGTGGTGCGCAAATTCTGTGGGGCGCACATCCTGCGGCGCACATAAATAAAAATAATATTAAAAACAAATTACAATTTTTTTTTTTTAAGTCAAATTAATAAAAAAACTGTCCTTGCACATCCTGTGGGGCGCAAATTCTGTGGGGCGCACATCCTGCTGTGCACATAAATAAAAATAATATTAAAAACAAATTACAATTTTTTTTTAAATCAAATTAATAAAAAAACTGTGCTTGCACATCCTGTGGGGCGCAAATTCTGTGGGGCGCACATCCTGCGGCGCACATAAATAAAAATAATATTAAAAACAAATTACAATTTTTTTTTTTTAAGTCAAATTAATAAAAAAACTGTCCTTGCACATCCTGTGGGGCGCAAATTCTGTGGGGCGCACATCCTGCGGCGCACATCCTGCTGCGCACATAAATAAAAATAATATTAAAACATTTTTACAAAAAAAATATTTAAATCACATTAATAAAAAAACTGTGCTTGCACATCCTGTGGGGCGCAAATTCTGTGGGGCGCACATCCTGCGGCACACATCCTGCTGCGCATATAAATAAAAATAATATTGAAACAAATTTACAAGTTTTTTTTTTTAAATCAAATTAATAAAAAAACTGTGCTTGCACATCCTGTGGGGCGCAAATTATGTGGGGCGCACATCCTGCGGCGCACATCCTGCTGCGCACATAAATAAAAATAATATTAAAAACAAATTACAATTTTTTTTTTAAATCAAATTAATAAAAAAACTGTCCTTGCACATCCTGTGGGGCGCACATGAATAAAAATAATATTAAAACATTTTTACAAAAAAAAAGATTTAAATCAAATTAATAAAAAACCTTGCTTGCACATCCTGTGGGGCGCAAATTATGTGGGGCGCACATCCTGCGGCGCACATCCTGCTGCGCACATAAATAAAAATAATATTAAAAACAAATTAAAATTTTTTTTTTTAAATCAAATTAATAAAAAAACTGTCCTTGCACATCCTGTGGGGCGCAAATTATGTGGGGCGCACATCCTGCGGCGCACATCCTGCTGCGCACATAAATAAAAATAATATTAAAAACAAATTAAAATTTTTTTTTTTAAATCAAATTAATAAAAAAACTGTCCTTGCACATCCTGTGGGGCGCAAATTCTGTGGGGCGCACATGAATAAAAATAATATTAAAACATTTTTACAAAAAAAAAGATTTAAATCAAATTAATAAAAAACCTTGCTTGCACATCCTGTGGGGCGCAAATTCTGTGGGGCGCACATCCTGCGGCGCACATCCTGCTGCGCACATAAATAAAAATAATATTAAAACATTTTTACAAAAAAATATTTAAATCAAATTAATAAAAAAACTGTCCTTGCACATCCTGTGGGGCGCAAATTCTGTGGGGCGCACATCCTGCGGCACACATGCTGCTGCGCACATAAATAAAAATAATATTAAAACATTTTAACAAAAAAAAATATTTAAATCAAATTAATAAAAAAACTGTGCTTGCACATCCTGTGGGGCGCAAATTATGTGGGGCGCACATCCTGCGGCGCACATCCTGCTGCGCACATTAATAAAAATAATATTAAAACATTTTTACAAAAAAAATATTTAAATCAAATTAATAAAAAAACTGTCCTTGCACATCCTGTGGGGCGCAAATTCTGTGGGGTGCACATCCTGCTGCGCACATAAATAAAAATAATATTAAAAACAAATTACAATTTTTTTTTTTTAAATCAAATTAATAAAAAAACTGTCCTTGCACATCCTGTGGGATGCAAATTCTGTGGGGCGCACATCCTGCGGCGCACATCCTGCTGCGCACATAAATAAAAATAATATTAAAAACAAATTACAATTTTTTTTAAAATCAAATTAATAAAAAAACTGTGCTTGCACATCCTGTGGTGCGCAAATTCTGTGGGGCGCACATCCTGTGGCGCATATAAATAAAAATAATATTAAAAACAAATTACAATTTTTTTTTTTTAAGTCAAATTAATAAAAAAACTGTCCTTGCACATCCTGTGGGGCGCAAATTCTGTGGGGCGCACATCCTGCGGCGCACATCCTGCTGCGCACATAAATAAAAATAATATTAAAAACAAATTACAATTTTTTTTTAAATCAAATTAATAAAAAAACTGTGCTTGCACATCCTGTGGGGCGCAAATTCTGTGGGGCGCACATCCTGCGGCGCACATAAATAAAAATAATATTAAAAACAAATTACAATTTTTTTTTTTTAAGTCAAATTAATAAAAAAACTGTCCTTGCACATCCTGTGGGGCGCAAATTCTGTGGGGCGCACATCCTGCGGCGCACATCATGCTGCGCACATAAATAAAAATAATATTAAAACATTTTTACAAAAAAAAATATTTAAATCAAATTAATAAAAAAACTGTGCTTGCACATCCTGTGGGGCGCAAATTCTGTGGCGCGCACATCCTGCGGCGCACATCCTGCTGCGCACATTAATAAAAATAATATTAAAACATTTTGACAAAAAAAAATATTTAAATCAAATTAATAAAAAAACTGTGCTTGCACATCCTGTGGGGCGCAAATTATGTGGGGCGCACATCCTGCGGCGCACATCCTGCTGCGCACATAACTAAAAATAATATTAAAAACAATTTACAATTTTTTTTTTTTAAATCAAATTAATAAAAAAACTGTCCTTGCACATCCTGTGGGGCGCAAATTCTGTGGGGCGCACATCCTGCGGCGCACATCCTGCTGCGCACATAAATAAAAATAATATTAAAAACAAATTACAATTTTTTTTTAAATCAAATTAATAAAAAAACTGTGCTTGCACATCCTGTGGTGCGCAAATTCTGTGGGGCGCACATCCTGCGGCGCACATAAATAAAAATAATATTAAAAACAAATTACAATTTTTTTTTTTTAAGTCAAATTAATAAAAAAACTGTCCTTGCACATCCTGTGGGGCGCAAATTCTGTGGGGCGCACATCCTGCTGCGCACATAAATAAAAATAATATTAAAAACAAATTACAATTTTTTTTTAAATCAAATTAATAAAAAAACTGTGCTTGCACATCCTGTGGGGCGCAAATTCTGTGGGGCGCACATCCTGCGGCGCACATAAATAAAAATAATATTAAAAACAAATTACAATTTTTTTTTTTTAAGTCAAATTAATAAAAAAACTGTCCTTGCACATCCTGTGGGGCGCAAATTCTGTGGGGCGCACATCCTGCGGCGCACATCCTGCTGCGCACATAAATAAAAATAATATTAAAAACAAATTACAATTTTTTTTTTCAATCAAATTAATAAAAAAACTGTCCTTGCACATCCTCTGGGGCGCAAATTCTGTGGGGCGCACATCCTGCGGCGCACATCCTGCTGCGCACATAAATAAAAATAATATTAAAACATTTTTACAAAAAAAAATATTTAAATCAAATTAATAAAAAAACTGTGCTTGCACATCCTGTGGGGCGCAAATTCTGTGGGGCGCACATCCTGCGGCGCACATCCTGCTGCGCACATAAATAAAAATAATATTAAAAACAAATTACAATTTTTTTTTTAAATCAAATTAATAAAAAAACTGTCCTTGCACATCCTGTGGGGCGCAAATTCTGTGGAGCGCAAATTCTGTGGGGCGCACATCCTGCGGCGCACATCCTGCTGCGCACATATATAAAAATAATGTTTACAATTTTTTTTTTTTAAATCAAATTAATAAAAAAACTGTGCTTGCACATCCTGTGGGGCGCAAATTCTGTGGGGAGCACATCCTGCGGCGCACATCCTGCTGCGCACATAAATAAAAATAATATTAAAACATTTTTACAAAAAAAATATTTAAATCACATTAATAAAAAAACTGTGCTTGCAAATCCTGTGGGGCGCAAATTCTGTGGGGCGCACATCCTGCGGCACACATCCTGCTGCGCATATAAATAAAAATAATATTGAAACAAATTTACAAGTTTTTTTTTTTAAATCAAATTAATAAAAAAACTGTGCTTGCACATCCTGTGGGGCGCAAATTATGTGGGGCGCACATCCTGCGGCGCACATCCTGCTGCGCACATAAATAAAAATAATATTAAAAACAAATTACAATTTTTTTTTTAAATCAAATTAATAAAAAAACTGTCCTTGCACATCCTGTGGGGCGCACATGAATAAAAATAATATTAAAACATTTTTACAAAAAAAAAGATTTAAATCAAATTAATAAAAAACCTTGCTTGCACATCCTGTGGGGCGCAAATTATGTGGGGCGCACATCCTGCGGCGCACATCCTGCTGCGCACATAAATAAAAATAATATTAAAAACAAATTAAAATTTTTTTTTTTAAATCAAATTAATAAAAAAACTGTCCTTGCACATCCTGTGGGGCGCAAATTCTGTGGGGCGCACATGAATAAAAATAATATTAAAACATTTTTACAAAAAAAAAGATTTAAATCAAATTAATAAAAAACCTTGCTTGCACATCCTGTGGGGCGCAAATTCTGTGGGGCGCACATCCTGCGGCACACATCCTGCTGCGCACATAAATAAAAATAATATTAAAACATTTTTACAAAAAAAAATATTTAAATCAAATTAATAAAAAAACTGTGCTTGCACATCCTGTGGGGCGCAAATTCTGTGGGGCGCACATCCTGCGGCGCACATCCTGCTGCGCACATAAATAAAAATAATATTAAAAACAAATTACAATTTTTTTTTTCAATCAAATTAATAAAAAAACTGTCCTTGCACATCCTCTGGGGCGCAAATTCTGTGGGGCGCAAATTCTGTGGGGCGCACATCCTGCGGCGCACATCCTGCTGCGCACATAAATAAAAATAATATTAAAACATTTTTACAAAAAAAAATATTTAAATCAAATTAATAAAAAAACTGTGCTTGCACATCCTGTGGGGCGCAAATTCTGTGGGGCGCACATCCTGCGGCGCACATCCTGCTGCGCACATAAATAAAAATAATATTAAAAACAAATTACAATTTTTTTTTAAATCAAATTAATAAAAAAACTGTGCTTGCACATCCTGTGGTGCGCAAATTCTGTGGGGCGCACATCCTGCGGCGCACATAAATAAAAATAATATTAAAAACAAATTACAATTTTTTTTTTTTAAGTCAAATTAATAAAAAAACTGTCCTTGCACATCCTGTGGGGCGCAAATTCTGTGGGGCGCACATCCTGCTGCGCACATAAATAAAAATAATATTAAAAACAAATTACAATTTTTTTTTAAATCAAATTAATAAAAAAACTGTGCTTGCACATCCTGTGGGGCGCAAATTCTGTGGGGCGCACATCCTGCGGCGCACATAAATAAAAATAATATTAAAAACAAATTACAATTTTTTTTTTTTAAGTCAAATTAATAAAAAAACTGTCCTTGCACATCCTGTGGGGCGCAAATTCTGTGGGGCGCACATCCTGCGGCGCACATCCTGCTGCGCACATAAATAAAAATAATATTAAAAACAAATTACAATTTTTTTTTTCAATCAAATTAATAAAAAAACTGTCCTTGCACATCCTCTGGGGCGCAAATTCTGTGGGGCGCAAATTCTGTGGGGCGCACATCCTGCGGCGCACATCCTGCTGCGCACATAAATAAAAATAATATTAAAACATTTTTACAAAAAAAAATATTTAAATCAAATTAATAAAAAAACTGTGCTTGCACATCCTGTGGGGCGCAAATTCTGTGGGGCGCACATCCTGCGGCGCACATCCTGCTGCGCACATAAATAAAAATAATATTAAAAACAAATTACAATTTTTTTTTTAAATCAAATTAATAAAAAAACTGTCCTTGCACATCCTGTGGGGCGCAAATTCTGTGGGGCGCACATGAATAAAAATAATATTAAAACATTTTTACAAAAAAAAATATTTAAATCAAATTAATAAAAAAACTGTGCTTGCACATCCTGTGGGGCGCAAATTCTGTGGGGCGCACATACTGCGGCGCACATCCTAATGCGCACATAAATAAAAATAATATTAAAAACAAATTACAATTTTTTTTTTAAATCAAATTAATAAAAAAATTGTCCTTCCACATCCTGCGGTGCACATCCTGCTGCGCACATGAATAAAAATAATATTAAAAACAAATTAAATTTTTTTTTTTAAAATCAAATTAATAAAAAAACTGTCCTTGCACATCCTGTGGGGCGCAAATTCTGTGGGGCGCACATCCTGCGGCGCACATCCTGCTGCGCACATAAATAAAAATAATATTAAAAACAAATTACAATTTTTTTTTTTCAATGAAATTAATAAAAAAACTGTCCTTGCACATCCTGTGGGGCGCAAATTCTGTGGAGCGCAAATTCTGTGGGGCGCACATCCTGCGGCGCACATCCTGCTGCGCACATATATAAAAATAATGTTTACAATTTTTTTTTTTTAAATCAAATTAATAAAAAAACTGTGCTTGCACATCCTGTGGGGCGCAAATTCTGTGGGGAGCACATCCTGCGGCGCACATCCTGCTGCGCACATAAATAAAAATAATATTAAAACATTTTTACAAAAAAAATATTTAAATCACATTAATAAAAAAACTGTGCTTGCAAATCCTGTGGGGCGCAAATTCTGTGGGGCGCACATCCTGCGGCACACATCCTGCTGCGCATATAAATAAAAATAATATTGAAACAAATTTACAAGTTTTTTTTTTTAAATCAAATTAATAAAAAAACTGTGCTTGCACATCCTGTGGGGCGCAAATTATGTGGGGCGCACATCCTGCGGCGCACATCCTGCTGCGCACATAAATAAAAATAATATTAAAAACAAATTACAATTTTTTTTTTAAATCAAATTAATAAAAAAACTGTCCTTGCACATCCTGTGGGGCGCACATGAATAAAAATAATATTAAAACATTTTTACAAAAAAAAAGATTTAAATCAAATTAATAAAAAACCTTGCTTGCACATCCTGTGGGGCGCAAATTATGTGGGGCGCACATCCTGCGGCGCACATCCTGCTGCGCACATAAATAAAAATAATATTAAAAACAAATTAAATTTTTTTTTTTTAAATCAAATTAATAAAAAAACTGTCCTTGCACATCCTGTGGGGCGCAAATTCTGTGGGGCGCACATGAATAAAAATAATATTAAAACATTTTTACAAAAAAAAGATTTAAATCAAATTAATAAAAAACCTTGCTTGCACATCCTGTGGGGCGCAAATTCTGTGGGGCGCACATCCTGCGGCACACATCCTGCTGCGCACATAAAAAAAAATAATATTAAAACATTTTAACAAAAAAAAATATTTAAATCAAATTAATAAAAAAACTGTGCTTGCACATCCTGTGGGGCGCAAATTATGTGGGGCGCACATCCTGCGGCGCACATCCTGCTGCGCACATAAATAAAAATAATATTAAAAACAATTTACAATTTTTTTTTTTTAAATCAAATTAATAAAAAAACTGTGCTTGCACATCCTGTGGGGCGCAAATTCTGTGGGGCGCACATCCTGCGGCGCACATCCTGCTGCGCACATTAATAAAAATAATATTAAAACATTTTTACAAAAAAAATATTTAAATCAAATTAATAAAAAAACTGTCCTTGCACATCCTGTGGGGCGCAAATTCTGTGGGGCGCACATCCTGCTGCGCACATAAATAAAAATAATTTTAAAAACAAATTACAATTTTTTTTTTTTAAATCAAATTAATAAAAAAACTGTCCTTGCACATCCTGTGGGGTGCAAATTCTGTGGGGCGCACATCCTGCGGCGCACATCCTGCTGCGCACATAAATAAAAATAATATTAAAAACAAATTACAATTTTTTTTTAAATCAAATTAATAAAAAAACTGTGCTTGCACATCCTGTGGTGCGCAAATTCTGTGGGGCGCACATCCTGCGGCGCACATAAATAAAAATAATATTAAAAACAAATTACAATTTTTTTTTTTTAAGTCAAATTAATAAAAAAACTGTCCTTGCACATCCTGTGGGGCGCAAATTCTGTGGGGCGCACATCCTGCTGCGCACATGAATAAAAATAATATTAAACCATTTTTACAAAAAAAATATTTAAATCAAATTAATAAAAAAACTGTCCTTGCACATCCTGTGGGGCGCAAATTCTGTGGGGCGCACATCCTGCGGCGCACATCCTGCTGCGCACGTAAATAAAAATAATATTAAAAACAAATTAAAATTTTTTTTTTTAAATCAAATTAATAAAAAAACTGTCCTTGCACATCCTGTGGGGCGCAAATTCTGTGGGGCGCACATCCTGCGGCACACATCCTGCTGCGCACATAAATAAAAATAATATTAAAACATTTTTACAAAAAAATATTTAAATCAAATTAATAAAAAAACTGTCCTTGCACATCCTGTGGGGCGCAAATTCTGTGGGGCGCACATCCTGCGGCGCACATCATGCTGCGCACATAAATAAAAATAATATTAAAACATTTTTACAAAAAAAAATATTTAAATCAAATTAATAAAAAAACTGTGCTTGCACATCCTGTGGGGCGCAAATTCTGTGGGGCGCACATGAATAAAAATAATATTAAAACATTTTTACAAAAAAAAAGATTTAAATCAAATTAATAAAAAACCTTGCTTGCACATCCTGTGGGGCGCAAATTCTGTGGGGCGCACATCCTGCGGCGCACATCCTGCTGCGCACATAAATAAAAATAATATTAAAACATTTTTACAAAAAAAAATATTTAAATCAAATTAATAAAAAAACTGTGCTTGCACATCCTGTGGGGCGCAAATTATGTGGGGCGCACATCCTGCGGCGCACATCCTGCTGCGCACATAAATAAAAATAATATTAAAAACAAATTAAAATTTTTTTTTTAAAATCAAATTAATAAAAAAACTGTCCTTGCACATCCTGTGGGGCGCAAATTCTGTGGGGCGCACATCCTGCGGCGCACATCCTGCTGCGCACATAAATAAAAATAATATTAAAAACAAATTACAATTTTTTTTTTTAAATCAAATTAATAAAAATCTGTCCTTGCACATCCTGTGGGGCGCAAATTCTGTGGGGCGCACATGAATAAAAATAATATTAAAACATTTTTACAAAAAAAAAGATTTAAATCAAATTAATAAAAAACCTTGCTTGCACATCCTGTGGGGCGCAAATTCTGTGGGGCGCACATCCTGCGGCGCACATCCTGCTGCGCACATAAATAAAAATAATATTAAAACATTTTTACAAAAAAAAATATTTAAATCAAATTAATAAAAAAACTGTGCTTGCACATCCTGTGGGGCGCAAATTCTGTGGGGCGCACATCCTGCTGCGCATATAAATAAAAATAATATTAAAAACAAATTACAATTTTTTTTTTTCAATCAATTTAATAAAAAAACTGTCCTTGCACATCCTGTGGGGCGCAAATTCTGTGGAGCGCAAATTCTGTGGGGCGCACATCCTGCGGCGCACATCCTGCTGCGCACATATATAAAAATAATGTTTACAATTTTTTTTTTTAAATCAAATTAATAAAAAAACTGTGCTTGCACATCCTGTGGGGCGCAAATTCTGTGGGGCGCACATCCTGCGGCGCACATCCTGCTGCGCACATAAATAAAAATAATATTAAAACATTTTTACAAAAAAAATATTTAAATCACATTAATAAAAAAACTGTGCTTGCACATCCTGTGGGGCGCAAATTCTGTGGGGCGCACATCCTGCGGCACACATCCTGCTGCGCATATAAATAAAAATAATATTGAAACAAATTTACAAGTTTTTTTTTTTAAATCAAATTAATAAAAAAACTGTGCTTGCACATCCTGTGGGGCGCAAATTATGTGGGGCGCACATCCTGCGGCGCACATCCTGCTGCGCACATAAATAAAAATAATATTAAAAACAAATTACAATTTTTTTTTTAAATCAAATTAATAAAAAAACTGTCCTTGCACATCCTGTGGGGCGCACATGAATAAAAATAATATTAAAACATTTTTACAAAAAAAAAGATTTAAATCAAATTAATAAAAAACCTTGCTTGCACATCCTGTGGGGCGCAAATTATGTGGGGCGCACATCCTGCGGCGCATATAAATAAAAATAATATTAAAAACAAATTACAATTTTTTTTTTTTAAGTCAAATTAATAAAAAAACTGTCCTTGCACATCCTGTGGGGCGCAAATTCTGTGGGGCGCACATCCTGCGGCGCACATCCTGCTGCGCACATGAATAAAAATAATATTAAAATCAAATTACAATTTTTTTTTTTTAAATCAAATTAATAAAAAAACTGTCCATGCACATCCTGTGGGGCGCAAATTCTGTGGGGCGAACATCCTGCGGCGCACATCCTGCTGCGCACATAAATAAAAATAATATTAAAACATTTTTACAAAAAAAAATATTTAAATCAAATTAATAAAAAAACTTTGCTTGCACATCCTGTGGGGCGCAAATTCTGTGGGGCGCACATCCTGCGGCACACATCCTGCTGCGCACATAAATAAAAATAATATTAAAACATTTTTACAAAAAAATATAAATCAAATTAATAAAAAAACTGTCCTTGCACATCCTGTGGGGCGCAAATTCTGTGGGGCGCACATCCTGCGGCGCACATCATGCTGCGCACATAAATAAAAATAATATTAAAACATTTTTACAAAAAAAAATATTTAAATCAAATTAATAAAAAAACTGTGCTTGCACATCCTGTGGGGCGCAAATTCTGTGGCGCGCACATCCTGCGGCGCACATCCTGCTGCGCACATTAATAAAAATAATATTAAAACATTTTTACAAAAAAAAATATTTAAATCAAATTAATAAAAAAACTGTGCTTGCACATCCTCTGGGGCGCAAATTATGTGGGGCGCACATCCTGCGGCGCACATCCTGCTGCGCACATAACTAAAAATAATATTAAAAACAATTTACAATTTTTTTTTTTTAAATCAAATTAATAAAAAAACTGTCCTTGCACATCCTGTGGGGCGCAAATTCTGTGGGGCGCACATCCTGCGGCGCACATCCTGCTGCGCACATAAATAAAAATAATATTAAAAACAAATTACAATTTTTTTTTAAATCAAATTAATAAAAAAACTGTGCTTGCACATCCTGTGGTGCGCAAATTCTGTGGGGCGCACATCCTGCGGCGCACATAAATAAAAATAATATTAAAAACAAATTACAATTTTTTTTTTTTAAGTCAAATTAATAAAAAAACTGTCCTTGCACATCCTGTGGGGCGCAAATTCTGTGGGGCGCACATCCTGCTGCGCACATAAATAAAAATAATATTAAAAACAAATTACAATTTTTTTTTAAATCAAATTAATAAAAAAACTGTGCTTGCACATCCTGTGGGGCGCAAATTCTGTGGGGCGCACATCCTGCGGCGCACATAAATAAAAATAATATTAAAAACAAATTACAATTTTTTTTTTTTAAGTCAAATTAATAAAAAAACTGTCCTTGCACATCCTGTGGGGCGCAAATTCTGTGGGGCGCACATCCTGCGGCGCACATCCTGCTGCGCACATAAATAAAAATAATATTAAACCATTTTTACAAAAAAATATTTAAATCAAATTAATAAAAAAACTGTCCTTGCACATCCTGTGGGGCGCAAATTCTGTGGGGCGCACATCCTGCGGCGCACATCCTGCTGCGCACATAAATAAAAATAATAATAAAACATTTTTACAAAAAAAAATATTTAAATCAAATTAATAAAAAAACTGTGCTTGCACATCCTGTGGGGCGCAAATTCTGTGGGGCGCACATCCTGTTTCGCACATAAATAAAAATAATATTAAAAACAAATTACAATTTTTCTTTTTAAATCAAATTAATAAAAAAACTGTGCTTGCACATCCTGTGGGGCGCAAATTCTGTGGGGCGCACATCCTGCGGCGCACATCCTGCTGCGCACATAATTAAAAATAATATTAAAACATTTTTACAAAAAAATATTTAAATCAAATTAATAAAAAAACTGTCCTTGCACATCCTGTGGGGCGCAAATTCTGTGGGGCGCACTTCCTGCGGCACACATCCTGCTGCGCATATAAATAAAAATAATATTGAAACAAATTTACAAGTTTTTTTTTTTAAATCAAATTAATAAAAAAACTGTGCTTGCACATCCTGTGGGGCGCAAATTCTGTGGGGCGCACATCCTGCTGCGCACATAAATAAAAATAATATTAAAAACAAATTACAATTTTTTTTTTTTAAATCAAATTAATAAAAAAACTGTCCTTGCACATCCTGTGGGGCGCAAATTCTGTGGGGCGCACATCCTGCTGCGCACATGAATAAAAATAATATTAAAAACAAATTACAATTTTTTTTTTTTAAATCAAATTAATAAAAAAACTGTCCTTGCACATCCTGTAGGGCGCAAATTCTGTGGGACGCACATCCTGTGGCGCACATCCTGCTGTGCAAATAAATAAAAATAATATTGAAACAAATTTACAAGTTTTTTTTTTTAAATCAAACTAATAAAAAAACTGTGCTTGCACATCCTGTGGGGCGCAAATTCTGTGGGGCGCACATCCTGCGGCGCACATCCTGCTGCGCACATAAATAAAAATAATATTAAAACATTTTTACAAAAAAAATATTTAAATCAAATTAATAAAAAAACTGTGCTTGCACATTCTGTGGGGCGCAAATTCTGTGGGCCGCAAATCCTGCGGCGCACATCCTGCTGCGCACATAAATAAAAAAAATATTAAAAACAAACTACAATTTATTTTTTAAATCAAATTAATAAAAAAACTGTCCTTGCACATCCTGTGGGGCGCAAATTCTGTGGGGCGCACATCCTGCGGCACACATCCTGCTGCGCGCATAAATGAAAATAATATTAAAACATTTTTACAAAAAAAAATATTTAAATCAAATTAATAAAAAAACTGTGCTTGCACATCCTGTGGGGCGCAAATGCTGTGGGGCGCACATCCTGCGGCGCACATCCTCCTGCGCACATAAATAAAAATAATATTAAAAACAAATTACAATTTTTTTTTTTAAATCAAATTAATAAAAAAACTGTCCTTGCACATCCTGTGGGGCGCACATCCTACGGCGCACATCAATTAAAATGATATTAAAACATTTTTTCAAAATTTTTTTTTTAAATCAAATTAATAAAAAAACTGTGCTTGCACATCCTGTGGGGCGCAAATTCTGTGGGGCGCACATCCTGCGGCGCACATCCTGCTGTGCACATCCTGCTGCGCACATAAATGAAAATAATATTAAAACATTTTTACAAAAAAAAATATTTAAATCAAGTTAATAAAAAAACTGTGCTTGCACATCCTGTGGTGCGCAAATTCTGTGGGGCGCACATCCTGCTGTGCACATGAATAAAAATAATATTAAAACATTTTTACAAAAAAAAATATTTAAATATAACTAATAAAAAACCTTGCTTGCACATCCTGTGGGGCGCAAATTATGTGGGGCGCACATCCTGCAGCGCACATCCTGCTGCGCAAATAAATAAAAATCAAATTAATAAAAAAAATGTGCTTGCACATCCTGTGGGGCGCAAATTCTGTGGGGCGCACATCCTGCGGCGCACATCCTGCTGCGCACATAAATAAAAATAATATTAAAAACAAATTACAATTTTTTTTTTAAATCAAATTAATAAAAAAACTGTCCTTGCACATCCTGTGGGGCGCAAATTCTGTGGGGCGCACATCCTGCGGCGCAAATCCTGCTGCGCACAAGAATAAAAATAATATTAAAACATTTTTACAAAAAAAAATATTTAAATCAAATTAATAAAAAAACTGTCCTTGCACATCCTGTGGGGCGCAAATTCTGTGGGGCGCACATCCTGCTGCGCACATAAATAAAAATAATATTAAAAACAAATTACAATTTTTTTTTTTAAATCAAATTAATAAAAAAACTGTCCTTGCACGTCCTGTGGGGCGCAAATTATGTGGGGCGCAAATGCTGTGGGGCGCACATCCTGCTGCGCACATAAATAAAAATAATATTAAAACATATTTACAAAAAAAATATTTAAATCAAATTAATAAAAAAAACTGTCCTTGCACATCCTGTGGGGCGCAAATTCTGTGGGGCGCACATCCTGCTGCGCACATAAATAAAAATAAAATAAAACATTTTTACAAAAAAATATATTTAAATCAAATTAATAAAAAAACTTTGCTTGCACATCCTGTGGGGCGCAAATTCTGTTGGGCGCACATCCTGCGGCGCACATCCTGCTGCGCACATAAATGAAAATAATATTAAAACATTTTTACAAAAAAAAATATTTAAATCAAATTAATAAAAAAACTGTGCTTGCATATCCTGTGGGGCGCAAATTCTGTGGGGCGCACATCCTGCGGCGCACATCCTGCTGCGCACATAAATAAAAATAATATTAAAAACAAACTACAATTTATTTTTTAAATCAAATTAATAAAAAAACTGTCCTTGCACATCCTGTGGGGCGCAAATTCTGTGGGGCGCACATCCTGCTGCGCACATAAATAAAAATAATATTAAAAACAAATTACAATTTTTTTTTTTTAAATCAAATTAATAAAAAAACTGTCCTTGCACATCCTGTGGGGCGCAAATTCTGTGGGGCGCACATCCTGCTGCGCACATGAATAAAAATAATATTAAAAACAAATTACAATTTTTTTTTTTTAAATCAAATTAATAAAAAAAATGTGCTTGCACATCCTGTGGGGCGCAAATTATGTGGGGCGCACATCCTGCGGCGCACATCCTGCTGCGCACATAAATGAAAATAATATTAAAAACAAATTAGAATTTTTTTTTTAAATCAAATTAATAAAAAAACTGTCCTTGCACATCCTGTGGGGCGCAAATTCTGTGGGGCGCACATCCTGCGGCGCACATCCTGCTGCGCACATAAATAAAAATAATATTAAAACATTTTTACAAAAAAAAATATTTAAATCAAATTAATAAAAAAAATTTGTGCTTGCACATCCTGTGGGGCGCAAATTCTGTGGGGCGCACATCCTTCGGCGCACATCCAGCTGCGCACATTAATACAAATAATATTAAAACATTTTTACAAAAAAAAATATTTAAATCAAATTAATAAAAAAACTGTGCTTGCACATCCTGTGGGGCGCGAATTCTGTGGGGCCCACATCCTGCGGCGCACATCCTGCTGCACACATAAATAAAAATAATATTAAAAACAATTTACAATTTTTTTTTTTAAATCAAATTAATAAAAAAACTGTGCTTGCACATCCTGTGGGGCGCAAATTCTGTGGGGCGCACATCCTGCGGCGCACATCCTGCTGCGCACATAAATAAAAATAATATTAAAAACAAATTACAATTTTTTTTTTAAATCAAATTAATAAAAAAACTGTGCTTGCACATCCTGTGGGGCGCAAATTCTGTGGGGCGCACATCCTGCGGCGCACATCCTGCTGTGCACATCCTGCTGCGCACATAAATGAAAATAATATTAAAACATTTTTACAAAAAAAATATTTAAATATAACTAATAAAAAACCTTGCTTGCACATCCTGTGGGGCGCAAATTATGTGGGGCGCACATCCTGCAGCGCACATCCTGCTGCGCAAATAAATAAAAATCAAATTAATAAAAAAAATGTGCTTGCACATCCTGTGGGGCGCAAATTATGTGGGGCGCACATCCTGCGGCACACATCCTGCTGCGCACATGAATAAAAATAATATTAAAACATTTTTACAAAAAAAAATATTTAAATCAAATTAATAAAAAAACTGTGCTTGCACATCCTGTGGGGCGCAAATTCTGTGGGGCGCACATCCTGCGGCGCACATCCTGCTGCGCACATAAATAAAAATAATATTAAAACATTTTTACAAAAAAAATATTTAAATCAAATTAATAAAAAAACTGTGCTTGCACATTCTGTGGGGTGCAAATTCTGTGGGCCGCAAATCCTGCGGCGCACATCCTGCTGCGCACATAAATAAAAATAATATTAAAAACAAATTACAATTTTTTTTTTTTAAATCAAATTAATAAAAAAACTGTCCTTGCACATCCTGTGGGGCGCAAATTCTGTGGGGCGCACATCCTGCTGCGCACATGAATAAAAATAATATTAAAAACAAATTACAAGTTTTTTTTTTTAAATCAAATTAATAAAAAAACTGTGCTTGCACATCCTGTGGGGCGCAAATTCTGTGGGGCGCACATCCTGCGGCGCACATCCTGCTGCGCACATAAATAAAAATAATATTAAAACATTTTTACAAAAAAAATATTTAAATCAAATTAATAAAAAAACTGTGCTTGCACATTCTGTGGGGTGCAAATTCTGTGGGCCGCAAATCCTGCGGCGCACATCCTGCTGCGCACATAAATAAAAATAATATTAAAAACAAATTACAATTTTTTTTTTTTAAATCAAATTAATAAAAAAACTGTCCTTGCACATCCTGTGGGGCGCAAATTCTGTGGGGCGCACATCCTGCTGCGCACATGAATAAAAATAATATTAAAAACAAATTACAATTTTTTTTTTTTAAATCAAATTAATAAAAAAACTGTCCTTAAACATCCTGTGGGGCGCAAATTCTGTGGGACGCACATCCTGTGGCGCACATCCTGCTGTGCAAATAAATAAAAATAAAATTAAAAAAAATTTACAATTTTTTTTTTTTAAATCAAATTAATAAAAAAAATGTGCTTGCACATCCTGTGGGGCGCAAATTCTGTGGGGCGCACATCCTGCGGCGCACATCCTGCTGCGCACATAAATAAAAATAATAATAAAACATTTTTACAAAAAAAAATATTTAAATCAAATTAATAAAAAAACTGTGCTTGCACATCCTGTGGGGCGCAAATTCTGTGGGGCGCACATCCTGTTTCGCACATAAATAAAAATAATATTAAAAACAAATTACAATTTTTCTTTTTAAATCAAATTAATAAAAAAACTGTGCTTGCACATTCTGTGGGGCGCAAATTCTGTGGGCCGCAAATCCTGCGGCGCACATCCTGCTGCGCACATAAATAAAAAAAATATTAAAAACAAACTACAATTTATTTTTTAAATCAAATTAATAAAAAAACTGTCCTTGCACATCCTGTGGGGCGCAAATTCTGTGGGGCGCACATCCTGCGGCACACATCCTGCTGCGCGCATAAATGAAAATAATATTAAAACATTTTTACAAAAAAAAATATTTAAATCAAATTAATAAAAAAACTGTGCTTGCACATCCTGTGGGGCGCAAATGCTGTGGGGCGCACATCCTGCGGCGCACATCCTCCTGCGCACATAAATAAAAATAATATTAAAAACAAATTACAATTTTTTTTTTTAAATCAAATTAATAAAAAAACTGTCCTTGCACATCCTGTGGGGCGCACATCCTACGGCGCACATCAATTAAAATGATATTAAAACATTTTTTCAAAATTTTTTTTTTAAATCAAATTAATAAAAAAACTGTGCTTGCACATCCTGTGGGGCGCAAATTCTGTGGGGCGCACATCCTGCGGCGCACATCCTGCTGTGCACATCCTGCTGCGCACATAAATGAAAATAATATTAAAACATTTTTACAAAAAAAAATATTTAAATCAAGTTAATAAAAAAACTGTGCTTGCACATCCTGTGGTGCGCAAATTCTGTGGGGCGCACATCCTGCTGTGCACATGAATAAAAATAATATTAAAACATTTTTACAAAAAAAAATATTTAAATATAACTAATAAAAAACCTTGCTTGCACATCCTGTGGGGCGCAAATTATGTGGGGCGCACATCCTGCAGCGCACATCCTGCTGCGCAAATAAATAAAAATCAAATTAATAAAAAAAATGTGCTTGCACATCCTGTGGGGCGCAAATTATGTGGGGCGCACATCCTGCGGCACACATCCTGCTGCGGCACATGAATAAAAATAATATTAAAACATTTTTACATAAAAAAATATTTAAATCAAATTAATAAAAAAACTGTGCTTGCACATCCTGTGGGGCGCAAATTCTGTGGGGCGCACATCCTGCGGCGCACATCCTGCTGCGCACATAAATAAAAATAATATTAAAAACAAATTACAATTTTTTTTTTAAATCAAATTAATAAAAAAACTGTCCTTGCACATCCTGTGGGGCGCAAATTCTGTGGGGCGCACATCCTGCGGCGCAAATCCTGCTGCGCACAAGAATAAAAATAATATTAAAACATTTTTACAAAAAAAAATATTTAAATCAAATTAATAAAAAAACTGTCCTTGCACATCCTGTGGGGCGCAAATTCTGTGGGGCGCACATCCTGCTGCGCACATAAATAAAAATAATATTAAAAACAAATTACAATTTTTTTTTTTAAATCAAATTAATAAAAAAACTGTCCTTGCACGTCCTGTGGGGCGCAAATTATGTGGGGCGCAAATGCTGTGGGGCGCACATCCTGCTGCGCACATAAATAAAAATAATATTAAAACATATTTACAAAAAAAATATTTAAATCAAATTAATAAAAAAAACTGTCCTTGCACATCCTGTGGGGCGCAAATTCTGTGGGGCGCACATCCTGCTGCGCACATAAATAAAAATAAAATAAAACATTTTTACAAAAAAATATATTTAAATCAAATTAATAAAAAAACTTTGCTTGCACATCCTGTGGGGCGCAAATTCTGTTGGGCGCACATCCTGCGGCGCACATCCTGCTGCGCACATAAATGAAAATAATATTAAAACATTTTTACAAAAAAAAATATTTAAATCAAATTAATAAAAAAACTGTGCTTGCATATCCTGTGGGGCGCAAATTCTGTGGGGCGCACATCCTGCGGCGCACATCCTGCTGCGCACATAAATAAAAATAATATTAAAAACAAACTACAATTTATTTTTTAAATCAAATTAATAAAAAAACTGTCCTTGCACATCCTGTGGGGCGCAAATTCTGTGGGGCGCACATCCTGCTGCGCACATAAATAAAAATAATATTAAAAACAAATTACAATTTTTTTTTTTTAAATCAAATTAATAAAAAAACTGTCCTTGCACATCCTGTGGGGCGCAAATTCTGTGGGACGCACATCCTGTGGCGCACATCCTGCTGTGCAAATAAATAAAAATAAAATTAAAAAAAATTTAGAATTTTTTTTTTAAATCAAATTAATAAAAAAACTGTCCTTGCACATCCTGTGGGGCGCAAATTCTGTGGGGCGCACATCCTGCGGCGCACATCCTGCTGCGCACATAAATAAAAATAATATTAAAACATTTTTACAAAAAAAAATATTTAAATCAAATTAATAAAAAAAATTTGTGCTTGCACATCCTGTGGGGCGCAAATTCTGTGGGGCGCACATCCTTCGGCGCACATCCAGCTGCGCACATTAATACAAATAATATTAAAAACAATTTACAATTTTTTTTTTTAAATCAAATTAATAAAAAAACTGTGCTTGCACATCCTGTGGGGCGCAAATTCTGTGGGGCGCACATCATGTTTCGCACATAAATAAAAATAATATTAAAAACAAATTACAATTTTTCTTTTTAAATCAAATTAATAAAAAAACTGTCCTTGCACATCCTGTGGGGCGCAAATTCTGTGGGGCGCACATCCTGCTGCGCACATAGATAAAAATAATATTAAAACATTTTTACAAAAAAAAATATTTAAATCAAATTAATAAAAAAACTGTGCTTGCACATCCTGTGGGGCGCAAATGCTGTGGGGCGCACATCCTGCGGCGCACATCCTCCTGCGCACATAAATAAAAATAATATTAAAAACAAATTACAATTTTTTTTTTTTAAATCAAATTAATAAAAAAACTGTCCTTGCACATCCTGTGGGGCGCACATCCTACGGCGCACATCAATTAAAATGATATTAAAACATTTTTTCAAAAATTTTTTTTTAAATCAAATTAATAAAAAAACTGTGCTTGCACATCCTGTGGGGCGCAAATTCTGTGGGGCGCACATCCTGCGGCGCACATCCTGCTGTGCACATCCTGCTGCGCACATAAATGAAAATAATATTAAAACATTTTTACAAAAAAAAATATTTAAATCAAGTTAATAAAAAAACTGTGCTTGCACATCCTGTGGGGCGCAAATTCTGTGGGGCGCACATCCTGCTGTGCACATGAATAAAAATAATATTAAAACATTTTTACAAAAAAAATATTTAAATATAACTAATAAAAAACCTTGCTTGCACATCCTGTGGGGCGCAAATTATGTGGGGCGCACATCCTGCAGCGCACATCCTGCTGCGCAAATAAATAAAAATCAAATTAATAAAAAAAATGTGCTTGCACATCCTGTGGGGCGCAAATTATGTGGGGCGCACATCCTGCGGCACACATCCTGCTGCGCACATGAATAAAAATAATATTAAAACATTTTTACAAAAAAAAATATTTAAATCAAATTAATAAAAAAACTGTGCTTGCACATCCTGTGGGGCGCAAATTCTGTGGGGCGCACATCCTGCGGCGCACATCCTGCTGCGCACATAAATAAAAATAATATTAAAAACAAATTACAATTTTTTTTTTAAATCAAATTAATAAAAAAACTGTCCTTGCACATCCTGTGGGGCGCAAATTATGTGGGGCGCACATCCTGCGGCGCACATCCTGCTGCGCACATAAATAAAAATAATATTATTACATTTTTACAAAAAAATATTTAAATCAAATTAATAAAAAAACTGTGCTTGCATATCCTGTGGGGCGCAAATTCTGTGGAGCGCAAATTCTGTGGGGCGCACATCCTGCGGCGCACATCCTGCTGCGCACATAAATAAAAATAATATTAAAACATTTTTACAAAAAAAATATTTAAATCAAAATAATAAAAAAACTGTCCTTGCACATCCTGTGGGGCGCAAATTCTGTGGAGCGCAAATTCTGTGGGGCGCACATCCTGCGGCGCACATAAATACAAATAATATTAAAAACAAATTACAATTTTTTTTTTTTAAATCGAATTAATAAAAAAACTATCCTTGCACATCCTGTGGAGCGCAAATTCTGTGGGGCGCACATCCTGCGGTGCACATCCTGCTGCGCACATAATTAAAAATAATATTAAAACATTTTTACAAAAAAATATTTAAATCAAATAAATAAAAAAACTGTCCTTGCACATCCTGTGGGGCGCAAATTCTGTGGGGCGCACATCCTGCGGCGCACATCCTGCTGCGCACATAAATAAAAATAATATTAAAACATTTTTACAAAAAAAATATTTAAATCAAAATAATAAAAAAACTGTCCTTGCACATCCTGTGGGGCGCAAATTCTGTGGGGCGCACTTCCTGCGGCACACATCCTGCTGCGCATATAAATAAAAATAATATTGAAACAAATTTACAAGTTTTTTTTTTTAAATCAAATTAATAAAAAAACTGTGCTTGCACATCCTGTGGGGCGCAAATTCTGTGGGGCGCACATCCTGCGGCGCACATCCTGCTGCGCACATAAATAAAAATAATATTAAAACATTTTTACAAAAAAAATATTTAAATCAAATTAATAAAAAAACTGTGCTTGCACATTCTGTGGGGTGCAAATTCTGTGGGCCGCAAATCCTGCGGCGCACATCCTGCTGCGCACATAAATAAAAATAATATTAAAAACAAATTACAATTTTTTTTTTTTAAATCAAATTAATAAAAAAACTGTCCTTGCACATCCTGTGGGGCGCAAATTCTGTGGGGCGCACATCCTGCTGCGCACATGAATAAAAATAATATTAAAAACAAATTACAATTTTTTTTTTTTAAATCAAATTAATAAAAAAACTGTCCTTAAACATCCTGTGGGGCGCAAATTCTGTGGGACGCACATCCTGTGGCGCACATCCTGCTGTGCAAATAAATAAAAATAAAATTAAAAAAAATTTACAATTTTTTTTTTTTAAATCAAATTAATAAAAAAAATGTGCTTGCACATCCTGTGGGGCGCAAATTCTGTGGGGCGCACATCCTGCGGCGCACATCCTGCTGCGCACATAAATAAAAATAATATTAAAAACAATTTACAATTTTTTTTTTTAAATCAAATTAATAAAAAAACTGTGCTTGCACATCCTGTGGGGCGCAAATTCTGTGGGGCGCACATCCTGCGGCGCACATCCTGCTGCGCACATAAATAAAAATAATAATAAAACATTTTTACAAAAAAAAATATTTAAATCAAATTAATAAAAAAACTGTGCTTGCACATCCTGTGGGGCGCAAATTCTGTGGGGCGCACATCCTGTTTCGCACATAAATAAAAATAATATTAAAAACAAATTACAATTTTTCTTTTTAAATCAAATTAATAAAAAAACTGTGCTTGCACATCCTGTGGGGCGCAAATTCTGTGGGGCGCACATCCTGCGGCGCACATCCTGCTGCGCACATAAATAAAAATAATATTAAAACATTTTTACAAAAAAAATATTTAAATCAAATTAATAAAAAAACTGTGCTTGCACATTCTGTGGGGCGCAAATTCTGTGGGCCGCAAATCCTGCGGCGCACATCCTGCTGCGCACATAAATAAAAATAATATTAAAAACAAACTACAATTTATTTTTTAAATCAAATTAATAAAAAAACTGTCCTTGCACATCCTGTGGGGCGCAAATTCTGTGGGGCGCACATCCTGCTGCGCACATAGATAAAAATAATATTAAAACATTTTTACAAAAAAAAATATTTAAATCAAATTAATAAAAAAACTGTGCTTGCACATCCTGTGGGGCGCAAATTCTGTGGAGCGCACATCCTGCGGCGCACATCCTGCTGCGCACATAAATAAAAAAAATATTAAAAACAAATTACAATTTTTTTTTTAAAATCAAATTAATAAAAAAACTGTCCTTGCACATCCTGTGGGGCGCAAATTCTGTGGGGCGCACATCCTGCGGCACACATGCTGCTGCGCGCATAAATGAAAATAATATTAAAACATTTTTACAAAAAAAAATATTTAAATCAAATTAATAAAAAAACTGTGCTTGCACATCCTGTGGGGCGCAAATGCTGTGGGGCGCACATCCTGCGGCGCACATCCTCCTGCGCACATAAATAAAAATAATATTAAAAACAAATTACAATTTTTTTTTTTTAAATCAAATTAATAAAAAAACTGTCCTTGCACATCCTGTGGGGCGCACATCCTACGGCGCACATCAATTAAAATGATATTAAAACATTTTTTCAAAAAATTTTTTTTAAATCAAATTAATAAAAAAACTGTGCTTGCACATCCTGTGGGGCGCAAATTCTGTGGGGAGCACATCCTGCGGCGCACATCCTGCTGTGCACATCCTGCTGCGCACATATATGAAAATAATATTAAAACATTTTTACAAAAAAAAATATTTAAATCAAGTTAATAAAAAAACTGTGCTTGCACATCCTGTGGGGCGCAAATTCTGTGGGGCGCACATCCTGCTGTGCACATGAATAAAAATAATATTAAAACATTTTTACAAAAAAAAATATTTAAATATAAGTAATAAAAAACCTTGCTTGCACATCCTGTGGGGCGCAAATTATGTGGGGCGCACATCCTGCGGCACACATCCTGCTGCGCACATGAATAAAAATAATATTAAAACATTTTTACAAAAAAAAATATTTAAATCAAATTAATAAAAAAACTGTGCTTGCACATCCTGTGGGGCGCAAATTCTGTGGGGCGCACATCCTGCGGCGCACATCCTGCTGTGCACATAAATAAAAATAATATTAAAAACAAATTACAATTTTTTTTTTAAATCAAATTAATAAAAAAACTGTCCTTGCACATCCTGTGGGGCGCAAATTCTGTGGGGCGCACATCCTGCGGCGCAAATCCTGCTGCGCACATGAATAAAAATAATATTAAAACATTTTTACAAAAAAAAATATTTAAATCAAATTAATAAAAAAACTGTGCTTGCACATCCTGTGGGGCGCAAATTCTGTGGGGCGCACATCCTGCGGCACACGTCCTGCTGCGCACATAAATAAAAATAATATTAAAAACAAATTACAATTTTTTTTTTAAAATCAAATTAATAAAAAAACTGTCCTTGCACATCCTGTGGGGCGCAAATTATGTGGGGCGCACATCCTGCGGCGCACATCCTGCTGCGCACATAAATAAAAATAATATTATTACATTTTTACAAAAAAATATTTAAATCAAATTAATAAAAAAACTGTGCTTGCATATCCTGTGGGGCGCAAATTCTGTGGAGCGCAAATTCTGTGGGGCGCACATCCTGCGGCGCACATCCTGCTGCGCACATAAATAAAAATAATATTAACACATTTTTACAAAAAAAAATATTTAAATCAAATTAATAAAAAAACTGTGCTTGCACATCCTGTGGGGCGCAAATTCTGTGGGGCGCACATCCTGTTTCGCACATAAATAAAAATAATATTAAAAACAAATTACAATTTTTCTTTTTAAATCAAATTAATAAAAAAACTGTCCTTGCACATCCTGTGGGGCGCAAATTCTGTGGGGCGCACATCCTGCGGTGCACATCCTGCTGCGCACATAATTAAAAATAATATTAAAACATTTTTACAAAAAAATATTTAAATCAAATAAATAAAAAAACTGTCCTTGCACATCCTGTGGGGCGCAAATTCTGTGGGGCGCACATCCTGCGGCGCACATCCTGCTGCGCACATAAATAAAAATAATATTAAAACATTTTTACAAAAAAAATATTTAAATCAAAATAATAAAAAAACTGTCCTTGCACATCCTGTGGGGCGCAAATTCTGTGGGGCGCACTTCCTGCGGCACACATCCTGCTGCGCATATAAATAAAAATAATATTGAAACAAATTTACAAGTTTTTTTTTTTAAATCAAATTAATAAAAAAACTGTGCTTGCACATCCTGTGGGGCGCAAATTCTGTGGGGCGCACATCCTGCGGCGCACATCCTGCTGCGCACATAAATAAAAATAATATTAAAACATTTTTACAAAAAAAATATTTAAATCAAATTAATAAAAAAACTGTGCTTGCACATTCTGTGGGGTGCAAATTCTGTGGGCCGCAAATCCTGCGGCGCACATCCTGCTGCGCACATAAATAAAAATAATATTAAAAACAAATTACAATTTTTTTTTTTTAAATCAAATTAATAAAAAAACTGTCCTTGCACATCCTGTGGGGCGCAAATTCTGTGGGGCGCACATCCTGCTGCGCACATGAATAAAAATAATATTAAAAACAAATTACAATTTTTTTTTTTTAAATCAAATTAATAAAAAAACTGTCCTTGCACATCCTGTGGGGCGCAAATTCTGTGGGACGCACATCCTGTGGCGCACATCCTGCTGTGCAAATGAATAAAAATAAAATTAAAAAAAATTTACAATTTTTTTTTTTTAAATCAAATTAATAAAAAAAATGTGCTTGCACATCCTGTGGGGCGCAAATTCTGTGGGGCGCACATCCTGCGGCGCACATCCTGCTGCACACATAAATAAAAATAATATTAAAAACAAATTACAATTTTTTTTTTTAAATCAAATTAATAAAAAAACTGTCCTTGCACATCCTGTGGGGCGCAAATTTTGTGGGGCGCACATCCTGCGGCGCACATCCTGCTGCGCACATAAATAAAAATAATATTAAAAACAATTTACAATTTTTTTTTTTAAATCAAATTAATAAAAAAACTGTGCTTGCACATCCTGTGGGGCGCAAATTCTGTGGGGCGCACATCCTGCGGCGCACATCCTGCTGCGCACATAAATAAAAATAATATTAAAACATTTTTACAAAAAAAATATTTAAATCAAATTAATAAAAAAACTGTCCTTGCACATCCTGTGGGGCGCAAATTCTGTGGGGCGCACATTCTGCGGCATACATCCTGCTGCGCACATAAATAAAAATAATATTAAAACATTTTTACAAAAAAAAATATTTAAATCAAATTAATAAAAAAACTGTCCTTGCACATCCTGTGGGGCGCAAATTCTGTGGGGCGCACATCCTGCGGCGCACATCCTGCTGCGCACATGAATAAAAATAATATTAAAAACAAATTACAATTTTTTTTTTTAAATCAAATTAATAAAAAAACTGTCCTTGCACATCCTGTGGGGCGCAAATTCTGTGGGGCGCACATCCTGCGGCGCACCTCCTGCTGCGCACATAAATAAAAATAATATTAAAACATTTTTACAAAAAAAATATTTAAATCAAAATAATAAAAAAACTGTCCTTGCACATCCTGTGGGGCGCAAATTCTGTGGGGCGCACTTCCTGAGGCACACATCCTGCTGCGCATATAAATAAAAATAATATTGAAACAAATTTACAAGTTTTTTTTTTTAAATCAAATTAATAAAAAAACTGTGCTTGCACATCCTGTGGGGCGCAAATTCTGTGGGGCGCACATCCTGCGGCGCACATCCTGCTGCGCACATAAATAAAAATAATATTAAAACATTTTTACAAAAAAAATATTTAAATCAAATTAATAAAAAAACTGTGCTTGCACATCCTGTGGGGCGCAAATTATGTGGGGCGCACATCCTGCGGCGCACATCCTGCTGCGCATATAAATAAAAATAATATTGAAACAAATTTACAAGTTTTTTTTTTTAAATCAAATTAATAAAAAAACTGTGCTTGCACATCCTGTGGGGCGCAAATTCTGTGGGGCGCACATCCTGCGGCGCACATCCTGCTGCGCACATAAATAAAAATAATATTAAAAACAAATTACAATTTTTTTTTTTAAATCAAATTAATAAAAAAACTGTCCTTGAACATCCTGTGGGGCGCAAATTACGTGGGGCGCACATCCTGCGGCGCACATCCTGCTGCGCACATAAATAAAAATAATATTAAAACATTTTTACAAAAAAATATTTAAATCAAAATAATAAAAAACTGTCCTTGCACATCCTGTGGGGCGCAAATTCTGTGGGGCGCACATCCTGCGGCGCACATCCTGCTGCGCACATAAATAAAAATAATATTGAAACAAATTTACAAAAAAAAATATTTAAATCAAATTAATAAAAAAACTGTGCTTGCACATCCTGTGGGGCGCAAATTCTGTGGGGCGCACATTCTGCGGCATACATCCTGCTGCGCACATAAATAAAAATAATATTAAAACATTTTTACAAAAAAAAATATTTAAATCAAATTAATAAAAAAACTGTCCTTGCACATCCTGTGGGGCTCAAATTCTGTGGGGCGCACATCCTGCGGCGCACATCCTGCTGCGCACATGAATAAAAATAATATTAAAAACAAATTACAATTTTTTTTTTTAAATCAAATTAATAAAAAAACTGTCCTTGCACATCCTGTGGGGCGCAAATTCTGTGGGGCGCACATCCTGCGGCGCACATCCTGCTGCGCACATAAATAAAAATAATAATAAAACATTTTTACAAAAAAAAATATTTAAATCAAATTAATAAAAAAACTGTGCTTGCACATCCTGTGGGGCGCAAATTCTGTGGGGCGCACATCCTGTTTCGCACATAAATAAAAATAATATTAAAAACAAATTACAATTTTTCTTTTTAAATCAAATTAATAAAAAAACTGTGCTTGCACATCCTGTGGGGCGCAAATTCTGTGGGGCGCACATCCTGCGGCGCACATCCTGCTGCGCACATAATTAAAAATAATATTAAAACATTTTTACAAAAAAATATTTAAATCAAATAATAAAAAAACTGTCCTTGCACATCCTGTGGGGCGCAAATTCTGTGGGGCGCACATCCTGCGGCGCACATCCTGCTGCGCACATAAATAAAAATAATATTAAAACATTTTTACAAAAAAAATATTTAAATCAAAATAATAAAAAAACTGTCCTTGCACATCCTGTGGGGCGCAAATTCTGTGGGGCGCACTTCCTGCGGCACACATCCTGCTGCGCATATAAATAAAAATAATATTGAAACAAATTTACAAGTTTTTTTTTTTAAATCAAATTAATAAAAAAACTGTGCTTGCACATCCTGTGGGGCGCAAATTCTGTGGGGCGCACATCCTGCGGCGCACATCCTGCTGCGCACATAAATAAAAATAATATTAAAACATTTTTACAAAAAAAATATTTAAATCAAATTAATAAAAAAACTGTGCTTGCACATTCTGTGGGGCGCAAATTCTGTGGGCCGCAAATCCTGCGGCGCACATCCTGCTGCGCACATAAATAAAAATAATATTAAAAACAAACTACAATTTATTTTTTAAATCAAATTAATAAAAAAACTGTCCTTGCACATCCTGTGGGGCGCAAATTCTGTGGGGCGCACATCCTGCGGCGCACATCCTGCTGCGCACATAAATAAAAATAATATTAAAAACAAATTACAATTTTTTTTTTTAAATCAAATTAATAAAAAAACTGTCCTTGAACATCCTGTGGGGCGCAAATTACGTGGGGCGCACATCCTGCGGCGCACATCCTGCTGCGCACATAAATAAAAATAATATTAAAACATTTTTACAAAAAAATATTTAAATCAAAATAATAAAAAACTGTCCTTGCACATCCTGTGGGGCGCAAATTCTGTGGGGCGCACATCCTGCGGCGCACATCCTGCTGCGCACATAAATAAAAATAATATTGAAACAAATTTACAAAAAAAAATATTTAAATCAAATTAATAAAAAAACTGTGCTTGCACATCCTGTGGGGCGCAAATTCTGTGGGGCGCACATTCTGCGGCATACATCCTGCTGCGCACATAAATAAAAATAATATTAAAACATTTTTACAAAAAAAAATATTTAAATCAAATTAATAAAAAAACTGTCCTTGCACATCCTGTGGGGCTCAAATTCTGTGGGGCGCACATCCTGCGGCGCACATCCTGCTGCGCACATGAATAAAAATAATATTAAAAACAAATTACAATTTTTTTTTTTAAATCAAATTAATAAAAAAACTGTCCTTGCACATCCTGTGGGGCGCAAATTCTGTGGGGCGCACATCCTGCGGCGCACATCCTGCTGCGCACATAAATAAAAATAATAATAAAACATTTTTACAAAAAAAAATATTTAAATCAAATTAATAAAAAAACTGTGCTTGCACATCCTGTGGGGCGCAAATTCTGTGGGGCGCACATCCTGTTTCGCACATAAATAAAAATAATATTAAAAACAAATTACAATTTTTCTTTTTAAATCAAATTAATAAAAAAACTGTGCTTGCACATCCTGTGGGGCGCAAATTCTGTGGGGCGCACATCCTGCGGCGCACATCCTGCTGCGCACATAATTAAAAATAATATTAAAACATTTTTACAAAAAAATATTTAAATCAAATAATAAAAAAACTGTCCTTGCACATCCTGTGGGGCGCAAATTCTGTGGGGCGCACATCCTGCGGCGCACATCCTGCTGCGCACATAAATAAAAATAATATTAAAACATTTTTACAAAAAAAATATTTAAATCAAAATAATAAAAAAACTGTCCTTGCACATCCTGTGGGGCGCAAATTCTGTGGGGCGCACTTCCTGCGGCACACATCCTGCTGCGCATATAAATAAAAATAATATTGAAACAAATTTACAAGTTTTTTTTTTTAAATCAAATTAATAAAAAAACTGTGCTTGCACATCCTGTGGGGCGCAAATTCTGTGGGGCGCACATCCTGCGGCGCACATCCTGCTGCGCACATAATTAAAAATAATATTAAAACATTTTTACAAAAAAAATATTTAAATCAAATTAATAAAAAAACTGTGCTTGCACATTCTGTGGGGCGCAAATTCTGTGGGCCGCAAATCCTGCGGCGCACATCCTGCTGCGCACATAAATAAAAATAATATTAAAAACAAACTACAATTTATTTTTTAAATCAAATTAATAAAAAAACAAACTGTCCTTGCACATCCTGTGGGGCGCAAATTCTGTGGGGCGCACATCCTGCGGCGCACATCCTGCTGCGCACATAAATAAAAATAATATTAAAACATTTTTACAAAAAAATATTTAAATCAAATTAATAAAAAAACTGTGCTTGCACATCCTGTGGGGCGCAAATTATGTGGGGCGCACATCCTGCGGCGCACATCCTGCTGCGCATATAAATAAAAATAATATTGAAACAAATTTACAAGTTTTTTTTTTTAAATCAAATTAATAAAAAAACTGTGCTTGCACATCCTGTGGGGCGCAAATTCTGTGCGGCGCACATCCTGCGGCGCACATCCTGCTGCGCACATAAATAAAAATAATATTAAAAACAAATTACAATTTTTTTTTTTAAATCAAATTAATAAAAAAACTGTCCTTGAACATCCTGTGGGGCGCAAATTACGTGGGGCGCACATCCTGCGGCGCACATCCTGCTGCGCACATAAATAAAAATAATATTAAAACATTTTTACAAAAAAATATTTAAATCAAAATAATAAAAAACTGTCCTTGCACATCCTGTGGGGCGCAAATTCTGTGGGGCGCACATCCTGCGGCGCACATCCTGCTGCGCACATAAATAAAAATAATATTAAAAACAAACTACAATTTTTTTTTTTAAATCAAATTAATAAAAAAACTGTCCTTGCACATCCTGTGGGGCGCAAATTCTGTGGGGCGCACATCCTGCGGCACACATCCTGCTGCGCACATAAATAAAAATAATATTGAAACAAATTTACAAAAAAAAATATTTAAATCAAATTAATAAAAAAACTGTGCTTGCACATCCTGTGGGGCGCAAATTCTGTGGGGCGCACATCCTGCGGCGCACATCCTGCTGCGCACATAAATAAAAATAATATTAAAACATTTTTACAAAAAAATATTTAAATCAAATTAATAAAAAAACTGTGCTTGCATATCCTGTGGGGCGCAAATTCTGTGGAGCGCAAATTCTGTGGGGCGCACATCCTGCGGCGCACATAAATACAAATAATATTAAAAACAAATTACAATTTTTTTTTTTTAAATCGAATTAATAAAAAAACTATCCTTGCACATCCTGTGGAGCGCAAATTCTGTGGGGCGCACATCCTGCGGCGCAAATCCTGCTGCGCACATGAATAAAAATAATATTAACACATTTTTACAAAAAAAAATATTTAAATCAAATTAATAAAAAAACTGTGCTTGCACATCCTGTGGGGCGCAAATTCTGTGGGGCGCACATCCTGCGGCGCACATCCTGCTGCGCACATAAATAAAAATAATATTAAAAACAATTTACAATTTTTTTTTTTAAATCAAATTAATAAACAAACTGTGCTTGCACATCCTGTGGGGCGCAAATTCTGTGGGGCGCACATCCTTCGGCGCACATCCTGCTGCGCACATAAATAAAAATAATATTAAAACATTTTTACAAAAAAATATATTTAAAACAAATTAATAAAAAAACTGTGCTTGCACATCCTGCTGCGCACATAAATAAAAATAATATTAAAACATTTTTACAAAAAAAAATATTTAAATCAAATTAATAAAAAAACTGTGCTTGCACATCCTGTGGGGCGCAAATTCTGTGGGGCGCACATCCTGCGGCGCACATCCTGCTGCGCACATAAATAAAAATAATATTAAAAACAAATTACAATTTTTTTTTTTAAATCAAATTAATAAAAAAACTGTCCTTGCACATCCTGTGGGGCGCAAATTCTGTGGGGCGCACATCCTGCGGCGCACATAAATAAAAATAATATTAAAACATTTTTACAAAAAAATATATTTAAATCAAATTAATAAAAAAACTGTGCTTGCACATCCTGTGGGGCGCAAATTCTGTGGGGCGCACATCCTGCTGCGCACATAAATAAAAATAATATTAAAAACAAATTACAATTTTTTTTTTTAAATCAAATTAATAAAAAAACTGTCCTTGGACATCCTGTGGGGCGCAAATTCTGTGGGGTGCACATCCTGCGGCGCAAATCCTGCTGCGCACATGAATAAAAATAATATTAAAACATTTTTACAAAAAAAAATATTTAAATATAAGTAATAAAAAAACTGTGCTTGCACATCCTGTGGGGCGCAAATTCTGTGGGGCGCACATCCTGCGGCGCACATCCTGCTGCGCACATAAATAAAAATAATATTAAAACATTTTTACAAAAAAAATATTTAAATCAAATTAATTAAAAAAACTGTCCTTGCACATCCTGTGGGGCGCAAATTCTGTGGGGCGCACATCCTGCGGCGCACATCCTGCTGCGCACATAAATAAAAATAATATTAAAAACAAATTACAACTTTTTTTTTTAAAATCAAATTAATAAAAAAACTGTCCTTGCACATCCTGTGGGGCGCAAATTCTGTGGGGCGCAAATTCTGTGGGGCGCACATCCTGCGGCGCACATCCTGCTGCGCACATAAATAAAAATAATATTAAAACATTTTTACAAAAAAATATATTTAAATCAAATTAATAAAAAAACTGTGCTTGCACATCCTGTGGGGCGCAAATTCTGTGGGGCGCACATCCTGCGGCGCACATCCTGCTGCGCACATAAATAAAAATAATATTAAAACATTTTTACAAAAAAATATATTAAAATCAAATTAATAAAAAAACTGTGCTTGCACATCCTGTGGGGCGCAAATTCTGTGGGGCGCACATCCTGCGGCGCACATCCTGCTGCGCACATGAATAAAAATAATATTAAAAGATTTTTACAAAAAAAAATATTTAAATCAAATTAATAAAAAAACTGTGCTTGCACATCCTGTGGGGCGCAAATTCTGTGGGGTGCACATCCTGCGGCGCACATCCTGCTGCGCACATAAATAAAAATAATATTAAAAACAAATTACAATTTTTTTTTTTTAAATCATATTAATAAAAAAACTGTCCTTGCACATCCTGTGGGGCGCAAATTCTGTGGGGCGCACATCCTGCGGCACAAATCCTGCTGTGCACATGAATAAAAATAATATTAAAACATTTTTACAAAAAAAAATATTTAAATCAAATTAATAAAAAAACTGTGCTTGCACATCCTGTGGGGCGCAAATTCTGTGGGGCGCACATCCTGCAGCGCAAATCCTGCTGCGCACATGAATAAAAATAATATTAAAACATTTTTACAAAAAAAAATATTTAAATCAAATTAATAAAAAAACTGTGCTTGCACATCCTGTGGGGCGCAAATTCTGTTGGGCGCACATCCTGCGGCGCACATCCTGCTTTGCACATGAATAAAAATAATATTAAAAGATTTTTACAAAAAAAAATATTTAAATCAAATTAATAAAAAAACTGTGCTTGCACATCCTGTGGGGCGCAAATTCTGTGGGGTGCACATCCTGCGGCGCACATCCTGCTGCGCACATAAATAAAAATAATATTAAAAACAAATTACAATTTTTTTTTTAAAATCATATTAATAAAAAAACTGTCCTTGCACATCCTGTGGGGCGCACATCCTGCGGCACACATCCTGCTGCGCACATAAATAAAAATAATATTAAAACATTTTTACAAAAAAAAATATTTAAATCAAATTAATAAAAAAACTGTGCTTGCACATCCTGTGGGGCGCAAATTCTGTGGGGCGCACATCCTGCTGCGCACATAAATAAAAATAATATTAAAAACATATTTAAATTTTTTTTTTTCAATCAAATTAATAAAAAAACTGTCCTTGCACATCCTGTGGGGCGCAAATTCTGTTGGGCGCACATCCTGCGGCGCACATCCTGCTGCGCACATAAAAAAAAATAATATTAAAACATTTTTACAAAAAAAAATATTTAAATCAAATTAATAAAAAAACTGTGCTTGCACATCTTGTGGGGCGCAAATTATGTGGGGCGCACATCCTGCGGCGCACATCCTGCTGCGCACATAAATAAAAATAATATTAAAAACAATTTACAAAAAAAATATTTAAATCAAATTAATAAAAAAACTGTCCTTGCACATCCTGTGGGGCGCAAATTCTGTGGAGCGCAAATTCTGTGGGGCGCACATCCTGCGGCGCACATCCTGCTGCGCACATAAATAAAAATAATATTAAAAACAAATTACAATTTTTTTTTTTTAAATCAAATTAATAAAAAAACTGTGCTTGCACATCCTGTGGGGCACAAATTCTGTGGGGCGCACATCCAGCTGCGCTCATTAATACAAATAATATTAAAACATTTTTACAAAAAAAAATATTTAAATCAAATTAATAAAAAAACTGCTTGCACATCCTCTGGGGCGCAAATTCTGTGGGGCGCACATCCTGCTGCGCACATAAATAAAAATAATATTAAAAACATATTTAAATTTTTTTTTTCAATCAAATTAATAAAAAAACTGTGCTTGCACATCCTGTGGGGCGCAAATTCTGTGGAGCGCACATCCTGCGGCGCACATCCTGCTGCGCACATAAATAAAAAACATATTAAAAACAAATTACAATTTTTTTTTTAAAATCAAATTAATAAAAAAACTGTCCTTGCACATCCTGTGGGGCGCAAATTCTGTGGGGCGCACATCCTGCGGCGCACATCCTGCTGCGCACATAAATAAAAATAATATTAAAACATTTTTACAAAAAAATATTTAAATCAAATTAATAAAAAAACTGTCCTTGCACATCCTGTGGGGCGCAAATTCTGTGGGGCGCACATCCTGCGGCGCACATCCTGCTGCGCACATAAATAAAAATAATATTAAAACATTTTTACAAAAAAATATTTAAATCAAATTAATAAAAAAACTGTGCTTGCACATCCTGTGGGGCGCAAATTATGTGGGGCGCACATCCTGCGGCGCACATCCTGCTGCGCATATAAATAAAAATAATATTGAAACAAATTTACAAGTTTTTTTTTTTAAATCAAATTAATAAAAAAACTGTGCTTGCACATCCTGTGGGGCGCAAATTCTGTGCGGCGCACATCCTGCGGCGCACATCCTGCTGCGCACATAAATAAAAATAATATTAAAAACAAATTACAATTTTTTTTTTTAAATCAAATTAATAAAAAAACTGTCCTTGAACATCCTGTGGGGCGCAAATTACGTGGGGCGCACATCCTGCGGCGCACATCCTGCTGCGCACATAAATAAAAATAATATTAAAACATTTTTACAAAAAAATATTTAAATCAAAATAATAAAAAACTGTCCTTGCACATCCTGTGGGGCGCAAATTCTGTGGGGCGCACATCCTGCGGCGCACATCCTGCTGCGCACATAAATAAAAATAATATTAAAAACAAACTACAATTTTTTTTTTTAAATCAAATTAATAAAAAAACTGTCCTTGCACATCCTGTGGGGCGCAAATTCTGTGGGGCGCACATCCTGCGGCACACATCCTGCTGCGCACATAAATAAAAATAATATTGAAACAAATTTACAAAAAAAAATATTTAAATCAAATTAATAAAAAAACTGTGCTTGCACATCCTGTGGGGCGCAAATTCTGTGGGGCGCACATCCTGCGGCGCACATCCTGCTGCGCACATAAATAAAAATAATATTAAAACATTTTTACAAAAAAATATTTAAATCAAATTAATAAAAAAACTGTGCTTGCATATCCTGTGGGGCGCAAATTCTGTGGAGCGCAAATTCTGTGGGGCGCACATCCTGCTGCGCACATAAATACAAATAATATTAAAAACAAATTACAATTTTTTTTTTTTAAATCGAATTAATAAAAAAACTATCCTTGCACATCCTGTGGAGCGCAAATTCTGTGGGGCGCACATCCTGCGGCGCAAATCCTGCTGCGCACATGAATAAAAATAATATTAACACATTTTTACAAAAAAAAATATTTAAATCAAATTAATAAAAAAACTGTGCTTGCACATCCTGTGGGGCGCAAATTCTGTGGGGCGCACATCCTGCGGCGCACATCCTGCTGCGCACATAAATAAAAATAATATTAAAAACAATTTACAATTTTTTTTTTTAAATCAAATTAATAAACAAACTGTGCTTGCACATCCTGTGGGGCGCAAATTCTGTGGGGCGCACATCCTTCGGCGCACATCCTGCTGCGCACATAAATAAAAATAATATTAAAACATTTTTACAAAAAAATATATTTAAATCAAATTAATAAAAAAACTGTGCTTGCACATCCTGCTGCGCACATAAATAAAAATAATATTAAAACATTTTTACAAAAAAAAATATTTAAATCAAATTAATAAAAAAACTGTGCTTGCACATCCTGTGGGGCGCAAATTCTGTGGTGCGCACATCCTGCGGCGCACATCCTGCTGCGCACATAAATAAAAATAATATTAAAAACAAATTACAATTTTTTTTTTTAAATCAAATTAATAAAAAAACTGTCCTTGCACATCCTGTGGGGCGCAAATTCTGTGGGGCGCACATCCTGCGGCGCACATAAATAAAAATAATATTAAAACATTTTTACAAAAAAATATATTTAAATCAAATTAATAAAAAAACTGTGCTTGCACATCCTGTGGGGCGCAAATTCTGTGGGGCGCACATCCTGCTGCGCACATAAATAAAAATAATATTAAAAACAAATTACAATTTTTTTTTTTAAATCAAATTAATAAAAAAACTGTCCTTGGACATCCTGTGGGGCGCAAATTCTGTGGGGTGCACATCCTGCGGCGCAAATCCTGCTGCGCACATGAATAAAAATAATATTAAAACATTTTTACAAAAAAAAATATTTAAATATAAGTAATAAAAAAACTGTGCTTGCACATCCTGTGGGGCGCAAATTCTGTGGGGCGCACATCCTGCGGCGCACATCCTGCTGCGCACATAAATAAAAATAATATTAAAACATTTTTACAAAAAAAATATTTAAATCAAATTAATTAAAAAAACTGTCCTTGCACATCCTGTGGGGCGCAAATTCTGTGGGGCGCACATCCTGCGGCGCACATCCTGCTGCGCACATAAATAAAAATAATATTAAAAACAAATTACAACTTTTTTTTTAAAATCAAATTAATAAAAAAACTGTCCTTGCACATCCTGTGGGGCGCAAATTCTGTGGGGCGCAAATTCTGTGGGGCGCACATCCTGCGGCGCACATCCTGCTGCGCACATAAATAAAAATAATATTAAAACATTTTTACAAAAAAATATATTTAAATCAAATTAATAAAAAAACTGTGCTTGCACATCCTGTGGGGCGCAAATTCTGTGGGGCGCACATCCTGCGGCGCACATCCTGCTGCGCACATAAATAAAAATAATATTAAAACATTTTTACAAAAAAATATATTAAAATCAAATTAATAAAAAAACTGTGCTTGCACATCCTGTGGGGCGCAAATTCTGTGGGGCGCATATCCTGCTGCGCACATAAATAAAAATAATATTAAAAACATATTTAAATTTTTTTTTTTCAATCAAATTAATAAAAAAACTGTCCTTGCACATCCTGTGGGGCGCAAATTCTGTTGGGCGCACATCCTGCGGCGCACATCCTGCTGCGCACATAAATAAAAATAATATTAAAACATTTTTACAAAAAAAAATATTTAAATCAAATTAATAAAAAAACTGTGCTTGCACATCTTGTGGGGCGCAAATTATGTGGGGCGCACATCCTGCGGCGCACATCCTGCTGCGCACATAAATAAAAATAATATTAAAAACAATTTACAAAAAAAATATTTAAATCAAATTAATAAAAAAACTGTCCTTGCACATCCTGTGGGGCGCAAATTCTGTGGAGCGCAAATTCTGTGGGGCGCACATCCTGCGGCGCACATCCTGCTGCGCACATAAATAAAAATAATATTAAAACATTTTTACAAAAAAAAATATTTAAATCAAATTAATAAAAAAACTGTGCTTGCACATCCTGTGGGGCGCAAATTCTGTGGAGCGCACATCCTGAGGCGCACATCCTGCTGCGCACATAAATAAAAATAATATTAAAAACAAATTACAATTTTTTTTTTTTAAATCAAATTAATAAAAAAACTGTCCATGCACATCCTGTGGGGCGCAAATTCTGTGGGGCGCACATCCTGCGGCGCACATCCTGCTGCGCACATAAATAAAAATAATATTAAAAAAAATTAACAATTTTTTTTTTTAAATCAAATTAATAAAAAATTTGTGCTTGCACATCCTGTGGGGCGCAAATTCGGTGGGGCGCACATCCTGCGGCGCACATCCTGCTGCGCACATAAATAAAAATAATATTAAAACATTTTTACAAAAAAAAATATTTAAATCTAATTAATAAAAAAACTGTGCTTGCACATCCTGTGGTGCGCAAATTATGTGGGGCGCACATGAATAAAAATAATATTAAAACATTTTTACAAAAAAAAATATTTAAATCAAATTAATAAAAAAACTGTGCTTGCACATCCTGTGGGGCACAAATTCTGTGGGGCGCACATCCAGCTGCGCTCATTAATACAAATAATATTAAAACATTTTTACAAAAAAAAATATTTAAATCAAATTAATAAAAAAACTGCTTGCACATCCTCTGGGGCGCAAATTCTGTGGGGCGCACATCCTGCTGCGCACATAAATAAAAATAATATTAAAAACAAATTACAATTTTTTTTTTTCAATCAAATTAATAAAAAAACTGTCCTTGCACATCCTGTGGGGCGCAAATTCTGTGGGGCGCACATCCTGCGGCGCACATCCTGCTGCGCACATAAATAAAAATAATATTAAAACATTTTTACAAAAAAAAATATTTAAATCAAATTAATAAAAAAACTGTGCTTGCACATCCTGTGGGGCACAAATTCTGTGGGGCGCACATCCTGCGGCGCACATCCTGCTGCGCACATGAATAAAAATAATATTAAAACATTTTTACAAAAAAAAATATTTAAATCAAATTAATAAAAAAACTGTGCTTGCACATCCTGTGGGGCGCAAATGCTGTGGGGCGCACATCCTGCGGCGCACATCCTGCTGCGCACATAAATAAAAATAATATTAAAACATTTTTACAAAAAAAAATATTTAAATCAAATTAATAAAAAAACTGTGCTTGCACATCCTGTGGGGCGCAAATTCTCTGGGGCGCACATCCTGCTGCGCACATAAATAAAAATAATATTAAAAACATATTTAAATTTTTTTTTTCAATCAAATTAATAAAAAAACTGTCCTTGCACATCCTGTGGGGCGCAAATTCTGTGGAGCGCAAATTCTGTGGGGCGCACATCCTGCGGCACACATCCTGCTGCGCACATAAATAAAAATAATATTAAAAACAAATTACAATTTTTTTTTTAAATCAAATTAATAAAAAAATTGTCCTTGCACAGCCTGTGGGGCGCACAACCTGCGGCACACATCCTGCTGCGCACATAAATAAAAATAATATTGAAACAAATTTACAAGTTTTTTTTTTTAAATCAAATTAATAAAAAAACTGTCCTTGCACATCCTGTGGGGCGCAAATTCTGTGGGGCGCACATCCTGCGGCGCAAATCCTGCTGCGCACATGAATAAAAATAATATTAAAACATTTTTACAAAAAAAAATATTTAAATCAAATTAATAAAAAAACTGTGCTTGCACATCCTGTGGGGCGCAAATTTTGTGGGGCGCACATCCTGCGGCGCACATCCTGCTGCGCACATAAATAAAAATAATATTAAAAACAATTTACAAAAAAAATATTTAAATCAAATTAATAAAAAAACTGTCCTTGCACATCCTGTGGGGCGCAAATTCTGTGGAGCGCAAATTCTGTGGGGCGCACATCCTGCGGCGCACATCCTGCTGCGCACATAAATAAAAATAATATTAAAACATTTTTACAAAAAAAAATATTTAAATCAAATTAATAAAAAAACTGTGCTTGCACATCCTGTGGGGCGCAAATTCTGTGGGGCGCACATCCTGCGGCGCACATCCTGCTGCGCACATAAATAAAAATAATATTAAAACATTTTTACAAAAAAAAATATTTAAATCAAATTAATAAAAAAACTGTGCTTGCACATCCTGTGGGGCGCAAATTCTGTGGGGCGCACATCCTGCGGCGCACATCCTGCTGCGCACATAAATAAAAATAATATTAAAAAAAATTAACAATTTTTTTTTTTAAATCAAATTAATAAAAAAACTGTGCTTGCACATCCTGTGGGGCGCAAATTCTGTGGGGCGCAAATTCTGTGGGGCGCACATCCTGCTGCGCACATAAATAAAAATAATATTAAAACATTTTTACAAAAAAAAATATTTAAATCAAATTAATAAAAAAACTGTGCTTGCACATCCTGTGGGGCGCAAATTCTGTGGGGCGCACATCCTGCGGCGCACATCCTGCTGCGCAAATAAATAAAAATAAAATTAAAAAAAATTAACAATTTTTTTTTTTAAATCAAATTAATAAAAAACTGTGCTTGCACATCCTGTGGGGCGCACATCCTGCGACGCACATCCAGCTGCGCACATAAATAAAAATAATATTAAAACATTTTTACAAAAAAATATTTAAATCAAATTAATAAAAAAACTGTCCTTGCACATCCTGTGGGGCGCAAATTCTGTGGGGCGCACATCCTGCGGCACACATCCTGCTGCGCACATAAATAAAAATAATATTAAAACATTTTTACAAAAAAAAATATTTAAATCAAATTAATAAAAAAACTGTGCTTGCACATCCTGTGGGGCGCAAATTCTGTGGGGCGCACATCCTGCTGCGCACATAAATAAAAATAATATTAAAAACATATTTAAATTTTTTTTTTTCAATCAAATTAATAAAAAAACTGTCCTTGCACATCCTGTGGGGCGCAAATTCTGTTGGGCGCACATCCTGCGGCGCACATCCTGCTGCGCACATCCTGCTGCGCACATAAATAAAAATAATATTAAAACATTTTTACAAAAAAAAATATTTAAATCAAATTAATAAAAAAACTGTGCTTGCACATCCTGTGGGGCGCAAATTCTGTGGAGCGCACATCCTGCGGCGCACATCCTGCTGCGCACATAAATAAAAATAATATTAAAAAAAATTAACAATTTTTTTTTTTAAATCAAATTAATAAAAAAACTGTGCTTGCACATCCTGTGGGGCGCAAATTCTGTGGGGCGCAAATTCTGTGGGGCGCACATCCTGCTGCGCACATAAATAAAAATAATATTAAAACATTTTTACAAAAAAAAATATTTAAATCAAATTAATAAAAAATTTGTGCTTGCACATCCTGTGGGTCGCACATCCTGCGGCGCACATCCTGCTGCGCACATAAATAAAAATAATATTAAAAACAAATTACAATTTTTTTTTAAAAATCAAATTAATAAAAAAACTGTCCTTGCACATCCTGTGGGGCGCAAATTCTGAGGGGCGCACATGAATAAAAATAATATTAAAACATTTTTACAAAAAAAAATATTTAAATCAAATTAATAAAAAAACTGTCCTTGCACATCCTGTGGGGCGCAAATTATGTGGGGCGCACATCCTGCGGCGCACATCCTGCTGCGCACATAAATAAAAATAATATTAAAAACAATTTACAATTTTTTTTTTTAAATCAAATTAATAAAAAAACTGTGCTTGCACATCCTATGGGGCGCAAATTCTGTGGGGCGCAAATTCTGTGGGGTGCACATCCTGCGGCGCACATCCTGCTGCGCACATAAATAAAAATAATATTAAAACATTTTTACAAAAAAAAATATTTAAATCTAATTAATAAAAAAACTGTGCTTGCACATCCTGTGGTGCGCAAATTATGTGGGGCGCACATGAATAAAAATAATATTAAAACATTTTTACAAAAAAAAATATTTAAATCAAATTAATAAAAAAACTGTGCTTGCACATCCTGTGGGGCACAAATTCTGTGGGGCGCACATCCAGCTGCGCTCATTAATACAAATAATATTAAAACATTCTTACAAAAAAAAATATTTAAATCAAATTAATAAAAAAACTGCTTGCACATCCTCTGGGGCGCAAATTCTGTGGGGCGCACATCCTGCTGCGCACATAAATAAAAATAATATTAAAAACATATTTAAATTTTTTTTTTCAATCAAATTAATAAAAAAACTGTCCTTGCACATCCTGTTGGGCGCAAATTCTGTGGAGCGCAAATTCTGTGGGGCGCACATCCTGCGGCGCACATCCTGCTGCGCACATAAATAAAAATAATATTAAAACATTTTTACAAAAAAAATATTTAAATCAAATTAATAAAAAAACTGTGCTTGCACATCCTGTGGGGCGCAAATTCTGTGGGGCGCACATCCTGCTGCGCACATAAATAAAAATAATATTAAAAACAAATTACAATTTTTTTTTTTCAATCAAATTAATAAAAAAACTGTCCTTGCACATCCTGTGGGGCGCAAATTCTGTGGGGCGCACATCCTGCGGCGCACATCCTGCTGCGCACATAAATAAAAATAATATTAAAACATTTTTACAAAAAAAAATATTTAAATCAAATTAATAAAAAAACTGTGCTTGCACATCCTGTGGGGCACAAATTCTGTGGGGCGCACATCCTGCGGCGCACATCCTGCTGCGCACATGAATAAAAATAATATTAAAACATTTTTACAAAAAAAAATATTTAAATCAAATTAATAAAAAAACTGTGCTTGCACATCCTGTGGGGCGCAAATGCTGTGGGGCGCACATCCTGCGGCGCACATCCTGCTGCGCACATAAATAAAAATAATATTAAAAACATATTTAAATTTTTTTTTTCAATCAAATTAATAAAAAAACTGTGCTTGCACATCCTGTGGGGCGCAAATGCTGTGGGGCGCACATCCTGCGGCGCACATCCTGCTGCGCACATAAATAAAAATAATATTAAAAACATATTTAAATTTTTTTTTTAAATCAAATTAATAAAAAAACTGTCCTTGCACATCCTGTGGGGCGCAAATTCTGTGGGGCGCACATCCTGCGGCGCAAATCCTGCTGCGCACATGAATAAAAATAATATTAAAACATTTTTACAAAAAAAAATATTTAAATCAAATTAATAAAAAAACTGTGCTTGCACATCCTGTGGGGCGCAAATTCTGTGGGGCGCACATCCTGCGGCGCACATCCTGCTGCGCACATAAATAAAAATAATATTAAAAACAATTTACAAAAAAAATATTTAAATCAAATTAATAAAAAACTGTGGTTGCAAATCCTGTGGGGCGCAAATTCTGTGGGGCGCACATCCTGCGGCGCACATCCTGCTGCGCACATAAATAAAAATAATATTAAAAACAAATTACAATTTTTTTTTTAAATCAAATTAATAAAAAAACTGTGCTTGCACATCCTGTGGGGCGCAAATTCTGTGGGGCGCACATCCTGCGAGGCACATCCTGCTGCGCACATAAATAAAAATAATATTAAAAACAAATTACAATTTTTTTTTTTAAATCAAATTAATAAAAAAACTGTCCTTGCACATCCTGTGGGGCGCAAATTCTGTGGGGCGCACATCCTGTGGCGCACATCCTTCTGCGCACATAAATGAAAACAATATTAAAAACAAATTACAATTTTTTAAAAAAAATCAAATTAATAAAAAAACTGTCCTTGCACATCCTGTATGGCGCAAATTCTGTGGGGCGCACATCCTGCGGCGCACATCCTGCTGCGCACATAAATAAAAATAATATTAAAACATTTTTACAAAAAAAAATATTTAAATATAACTAATAAAAAAACTGTGCTTGCACATCCTGTGGGGCGCAAATTCTGTGGGGCGCACATCCTGCGGCACACATCCTGCTGCGCACATAAATAAAAATAATATTAAAACATTTTTACAAAAAAAAATATTTAAATCATATTAATAAAAAAACTGTGCTTGCACATCCTGTGGGGCGCAAATTCTGTGGGGCACACATCCTGCGGCGCACATCCTGCTGCGCACATAAATAAAAATAATATTAAAAACAATTTACAATTATTTTTTTTTAAATCAAATTAATAAAAAAACTGTGCTTGCACATCCTGTGGGGCGCAAATTCTGTGGGGCGCACATCCTGCTGCGCACATAAATAAAAATAATATTAAAACATTTTTACAGAAAAAAATATTTAAATCAAATTAATAAAAAACTGTGGTTGCACATCCTGTGGGGCGCAAATTCTGTGGGGCGCACATCCTGCGGCGCACATCCTGCTGCACACATAAATAAAAATAATATTAAAACATTTTTACAGAAAAAAATATTTAAATCAAATTAATAAAAAACTGTGGTTGCAAATCCTGTGGGGCGCAAATTCTGTGGGGCGCACATCCTGCGGCGCACATCCTGCTGCGCACATGAATAAAAATAATATTAAAAACAAATTACAATTTTTTTTTTTTTAAATCAAATTAATAAAAAAACTGTCCTTGCACATCCTGTGGGGCGCAAATTCTGTGGGGCGCACATCCTGCGGCGCACATCCTGCTGCGCACATAAATAAAAATAATATTAAAAACAAATTCCAATTTTTTTTTTAAATCAAATTAATAAAAAAACTGTGATTGCACATCCTGTGGGGCGCACATCCTGCGAGGCACATCCTGCTGCGCACATAAATAAAAATAATATTAAAAACAAATTACAATTTTTTTTTTTAAATCAAATTAATAAAAAAACTGTCCTTGCACATCCTGTGGGGCGCAAATTCTGTGGGGCGCACATCCTGTGGCGCACATCCTTCTGCGCACATAAATGAAAACAATATTAAAAACAAATTACAATTTTTTAAAAAAAATCAAATTAATAAAAAAACTGTCCTTGCACATCCTGTGTGGCGCAAATTCTGTGGGGCGCACATCCTGCGGCGCACATCCTGCTGCGCACATAAATAAAAATAATATTAAAACATTTTTACAAAAAAAATATTTAAATCAAATTAATAAAAAAACTGTGCTTGCACATCCTTTGGGGCGCAAATTCTGTGGGGCGCACATCCTGCGGCGCACATCCTGCTGCGCACATAAATAAAAATAATATTAAAAACAATTTACAATTTTTTTTTTTTAAATCAAATTAATAAACAAACTGTGCTTGCACATCCTGTGGGGCGCAAATTCTGTGGGGCGCACATCCTGCGGCGCAAATCCTGCTGCGCACAAGAATAAAAATAATATTAAAAACAATTTACAATTTTTTTTTTAAATCAAATTAATAAAAAAACTGTGCTTGCACATCCTGTGGGGCGCAAATTCTGTGGGGCGCACATCCTGCGGCGCACATCCTGTTGCGCACATAAATAAAAATAATATTAAAACATTTTTACAAAAAAATATATTTAAATCAAATTAATAAAAAAACTGTGCTTGCACATCCTGTGGGGCGCACATCCTGCGGCGCACATCCTGCGGCGCACATAAATAAAAATAATATTAAAAACAATTTTTTTTTTTTAAATCAAATTAATAAAAAAACTGTGCTTGCACATCCTGTGGGGCGCAAATTCTGTGGGGCGCAAATTTTGTGGGGCGCACATCCTGCGGCGCACATCCTGCTGCGCACATAAATAAAAATAATATTAAAAACAAATTACAATTTTTTTTTTTAAATCAAATTAAAAAAAAACTGTCCTTGCACATCCTGTGGGGCGCAAATTCTGTGGGGCGCACATCCTGCGGTGCACATCCTGCTGCGCACATAAATAAAAATAATATTAAAACATTTTTACAAAAAAAAATATTTAAATCAAATTAATAAAAAAACTGTGCTTGCACATCCTGTGGGGCGCAAATTCTGTGGGGCGCACATCCTGCGGCGCAAATCCTGCTGCGCACATGAATAAAAATAATATTAAAACATTTTTACAAAAAATAATATTTAAATCAAATTAATAAAATAACTGTGCTTGCACATGATGTGGGGCGCAAATTGTGTGGGGCGCACATCCTGCGGCGCACATCCTGCTGCGCACATAATTAAAAATAATATTAAAAACAAATTACAATTTTTTTTTTAAATCAAATTAATAAAAAAACTGTGCTTGCACATACTGTGGGGCGCAAATTCTGTGGGGCGCACATCCTGCGGCACACATCCTGCTGCGCACATAAATAAAGATAATATTGAAACAAATTTACAATTTTTTTTTTTAAATCAAATTAATAAAAAAAATGTGCTTGCACATCCTGTGGGGCGCAAATTATGTGGGGCGCACATCCTGCGGCGCACATCCTGCTGCGCACATAAATAAAAAATAATATTAAAAACAAATTACAATTTTTTTTTTTAAATCAAATTAATAAAAAAACTGTCCATGCACATCCTGTGGGGCGCACATCCTGCGGCTTACATCCTGCTGCGCACATAAATAAAAATAATATTAAAAACAATTTTTTTTTTTTAAATCAAATTAATAAAAAAACTGTGCTTGCACATCCTGTGGGGCGCAAATTCTGTGGGGCGCACATCCTGCTGCGCACATAAATAAAAATAATATTAAAACATTTTTACAAAAAAATATATTAAAATCAAATTAATAAAAAAACTGTCCTTGCACATCCTGTGGGGCGCAAATTATGTGGGGTGCACATCCTCCGGCACACATCCTGCTGCGCACATAAATAAAAATAATATTAAAACATTTTTACAAAAAAAAATATTTAAATCAAATTAATAAAAAAACTGTGCTTGCACATCCTGTGGGGCGCAAATTCTGTGGGGCGCACATCCTGCGGCGCACATCCTGTTGCGCACATAAATAAAAATAATATTAAAACATTTTTATAAAAAAAAATATTTAAATCAAATTAATAAAAAAACTGTGCTTGCACATCCTGTGGGGCGCAAATTCTGTGGGGCGCACATCCTGCGGCACACATCCTGCTGCGCACATAAATAAAAATAACATTAAAACATTTTTACAAAAAAAATATTTAAATCAAATTAATAAAAAATTTGTGCTTGCACATCCTGTGGGGCGCACATCCTGCGGCGCACATCCTGCTGCGCACATAAATAAAAATAATATTAAAAACAAATTACAATTTTTTTTTAAAAATCAAATTAATAAAAAAACTGTCCTTGCACATCCTGTGGGGCGCAAATTCTGAGGGGCGCACATGAATAAAAATAATATTAAAACATTTTTACAAAAAAAAATATTTAAATCAAATTAATAAAAAAACTGTCCTTGCACATCCTGTGGGGCGCAAATTATGTGGGGCGCACATCCTGCGGCGCACATCCTGCTGCGCACATAAATAAAAATAATATTAAAAACAATTTACAATTTTTTTTTTTAAATCAAATTAATAAAAAAACTGTGCTTGCACATCCTATGGGGCGCAAATTCTGTGGGGCGCAAATTCTGTGGGGTGCACATCCTGCGGCGCACATCCTGCTGCGCACATAAATAAAAATAATATTAAAACATTTTTACAAAAAAAAATATTTAAATCTAATTAATAAAAAAACTGTGCTTGCACATCCTGTGGTGCGCAAATTATGTGGGGCGCACATGAATAAAAATAATATTAAAACATTTTTACAAAAAAAAATATTTAAATCAAATTAATAAAAAAACTGTGCTTGCACATCCTGTGGGGCACAAATTCTGTGGGGCGCACATCCAGCTGCGCTCATTAATACAAATAATATTAAAACATTCTTACAAAAAAAAATATTTAAATCAAATTAATAAAAAAACTGCTTGCACATCCTCTGGGGCGCAAATTCTGTGGGGCGCACATCCTGCTGCGCACATAAATAAAAATAATATTAAAAACATATTTAAATTTTTTTTTTCAATCAAATTAATAAAAAAACTGTCCTTGCACATCCTGTTGGGCGCAAATTCTGTGGAGCGCAAATTCTGTGGGGCGCACATCCTGCGGCGCACATCCTGCTGCGCACATAAATAAAAATAATATTAAAACATTTTTACAAAAAAAATATTTAAATCAAATTAATAAAAAAACTGTGCTTGCACATCCTGTGGGGCGCAAATTCTGTGGGGCGCACATCCTGCTGCGCACATAAATAAAAATAATATTAAAAACAAATTACAATTTTTTTTTTTCAATCAAATTAATAAAAAAACTGTCCTTGCACATCCTGTGGGGCGCAAATTCTGTGGGGCGCACATCCTGCGGCGCACATCCTGCTGCGCACATAAATAAAAATAATATTAAAACATTTTTACAAAAAAAAATATTTAAATCAAATTAATAAAAAAACTGTGCTTGCACATCCTGTGGGGCACAAATTCTGTGGGGCGCACATCCTGCGGCGCACATCCTGCTGCGCACATGAATAAAAATAATATTAAAACATTTTTACAAAAAAAAATATTTAAATCAAATTAATAAAAAAACTGTGCTTGCACATCCTGTGGGGCGCAAATGCTGTGGGGCGCACATCCTGTGGCGCACATCCTGCTGCGCACATAAATAAAAATAATATTAAAAACATATTTAAATTTTTTTTTTCAATCAAATTAATAAAAAAACTGTCCTTGCACATCCTGTGGGGCGCAAATTCTGTGGAGCGCAAATTCTGTGGGGCGCACATCCTGCGGCACACATCCTGCTGCGCACATAAATAAAAATATTATTAAAAACAAATTACAATTTTTTTTTAAATCAAATTAATAAAAAAATTGTCCTTGCACAGCCTGTGGGGCGCACATCCTGCGGCACACATCCTGCTGCGCACATAAATAAAAATAATATTGAAACAAATTTACAAGTTTTTTTTTTTAAATCAAATTAATAAAAAAACTGTCCTTGCACATCCTGTGGGGCGCAAATTCTGTGGGGCGCACATCCTGCGGCGCAAATCCTGCTGCGCACATGAATAAAAATAATATTAAAACATTTTTACAAAAAAAAATATTTAAATCAAATTAATAAAAAAACTGTGCTTGCACATCCTGTGGGGCGCAAATTCTGTGGGGCGCACATCCTGCGGCGCACATCCTGCTGCGCACATAAATAAAAATAATATTAAAAACAATTTACAAAAAAAATATTTAAATCAAATTAATAAAAAACTGTGGTTGCAAATCCTGTGGGGCGCAAATTCTGTGGGGCGCACATCCTGCGGCGCACATCCTGCTGTGCACATGAATAAAAATAATATTAAAAACAAATTACAATTTTTTTTTTTTAAATCAAATTAATAAAAAAACTGTCGTTGCACATCCTGTGGGGCGCAAATTCTGTGGGGCGCACATCCTGCGGCGCACATCCTGCTGCGCACATAAATAAAAATAATATTAAAAACAAATTACAATTTTTTTTTTAAATCAAATTAATAAAAAAACTGTGCTTGCACATCCTGTGGGGCGCAAATTCTGTGGGGCGCACATCCTGCGAGGCACATCCTGCTGCGCACATAAATAAAAATAATATTAAAAACAAATTACAATTTTTTTTTTTAAATCAAATTAATAAAAAAACTGTCCTTGCACATCCTGTGGGGCGCAAATTCTGTGGGGCGCACATCCTGTGGCGCACATCCTTCTGCGCACATAAATGAAAACAATATTAAAAACAAATTACAATTTTTTAAAAAAAATCAAATTAATAAAAAAACTGTCCTTGCACATCCTGTGTGGCGCAAATTCTGTGGGGCGCACATCCTGCGGCGCACATCCTGCTGCGCACATAAATAAAAATAATATTAAAACATTTTTACAAAAAAAAATATTTAAATATAACTAATAAAAAAACTGTGCTTGCACATCCTGTGGGGCGCAAATTCTGTGGGGCGCACATCCTGCGGCACACATCCTGCTGCGCACATAAATAAAAATAATATTAAAACATTTTTACAAAAAAAAATATTTAAATCATATTAATAAAAAAACTGTGCTTGCACATCCTGTGGGGCGCAAATTCTGTGGGGCACACATCCTGCGGCGCACATCCTGCTGCGCACATAAATAAAAATAATATTAAAAACAATTTACAATTATTTTTTTTTAAATCAAATTAATAAAAAAACTGTGCTTGCACATCCTGTGGGGCGCAAATTCTGTGGGGCGCACATCCTGCTGCGCACATAAATAAAAATAATATTAAAACATTTTTACAGAAAAAAATATTTAAATCAAATTAATAAAAAACTGTGGTTGCACATCCTGTGGGGCGCAAATTCTGTGGGGCGCACATCCTGCGGCGCACATCCTGCTGCACACATAAATAAAAATAATATTAAAACATTTTTACAGAAAAAAATATTTAAATCAAATTAATAAAAAACTGTGGTTGCAAATCCTGTGGGGCGCAAATTCTGTGGGGCGCACATCCTGCGGCGCACATCCTGCTGCGCACATGAATAAAAATAATATTAAAAACAAATTACAATTTTTTTTTTTTAAATCAAATTAATAAAAAAACTGTCCTTGCACATCCTGTGGGGCGCAAATTCTGTGGGGCGCACATCCTGCGGCGCACATCCTGCTGCGCACATAAATAAAAATAATATTAAAAACAAATTCCAATTTTTTTTTTAAATCAAATTAATAAAAAAACTGTGATTGCACATCCTGTGGGGCGCACATCCTGCGAGGCACATCCTGCTGCGCACATAAATAAAAATAATATTAAAAACAAATTACAATTTTTTTTTTTAAATCAAATTAATAAAAAAACTGTCCTTGCACATCCTGTGGGGCGCAAATTCTGTGGGGCGCACATCCTGTGGCGCACATCCTTCTGCGCACATAAATGAAAACAATATTAAAAACAAATTACAATTTTTTAAAAAAAATCAAATTAATAAAAAAACTGTCCTTGCACATCCTGTGTGGCGCAAATTCTGTGGGGCGCACATCCTGCGGCGCACATCCTGCTGCGCACATAAATAAAAATAATATTAAAACATTTTTACAAAAAAAATATTTAAATCAAATTAATAAAAAAACTGTGCTTGCACATCCTTTGGGGCGCAAATTCTGTGGGGCGCACATCCTGCGGCGCACATCCTGCTGCGCACATAAATAAAAATAATATTAAAAACAATTTACAATTTTTTTTTTTTAAATCAAATTAATAAACAAACTGTGCTTGCACATCCTGTGGGGCGCAAATTCTGTGGGGCGCACATCCTGCGGCGCAAATCCTGCTGCGCACAAGAATAAAAATAATATTAAAAACAATTTACAATTTTTTTTTTAAATCAAATTAATAAAAAAACTGTGCTTGCACATCCTGTGGGGCGCAAATTCTGTGGGGCGCACATCCTGCGGCGCACATCCTGTTGCGCACATAAATAAAAATAATATTAAAACATTTTTACAAAAAAATATATTTAAATCAAATTAATAAAAAAACTGTGCTTGCACATCCTGTGGGGCGCACATCCTGCGGCGCACATCCTGCGGCGCACATAAATAAAAATAATATTAAAAACAATTTTTTTTTTTTAAATCAAATTAATAAAAAAACTGTGCTTGCACATCCTGTGGGGCGCAAATTCTGTGGGGCGCACATCCTGCGGCGCAAATCCTGCTGCGCACATGAATAAAAATAATATTAAAACATTTTTACAAAAAATAATATTTAAATCAAATTAATAAAATAACTGTGCTTGCACATGATGTGGGGCGCAAATTGTGTGGGGCGCACATCCTGCGGCGCACATCCTGCTGCGCACATAATTAAAAATAATATTAAAAACAAATTACAATTTTTTTTTTAAATCAAATTAATAAAAAAACTGTGCTTGCACATACTGTGGGGCGCAAATTCTGTGGGGCGCACATCCTGCGGCACACATCCTGCTGCGCACATAAATAAAGATAATATTGAAACAAATTTACAATTTTTTTTTTTAAATCAAATTAATAAAAAAAATGTGCTTGCACATCCTGTGAGGCGCAAATTATGTGGGGCGCACATCCTGCGGCGCACATCCTGCTGCGCACATAAATAAAAAATAATATTAAAAACAAATTACAATTTTTTTTTTTAAATCAAATTAATAAAAAAACTGTCCATGCACATCCTGTGGGGCGCACATCCTGCGGCTTACATCCTGCTGCGCACATAAATAAAAATAATATTAAAAACAATTTTTTTTTTTTAAATCAAATTAATAAAAAAACTGTGCTTGCACATCCTGTGGGGCGCAAATTCTGTGGGGCGCACATCCTGCTGCGCACATAAATAAAAATAATATTAAAACATTTTTACAAAAAAATATATTAAAATCAAATTAATAAAAAAACTGTCCTTGCACATCCTGTGGGGCGCAAATTCTGTGGGGTGCACATCCTCCGGCACACATCCTGCTGCGCACATAAATAAAAATAATATTAAAACATTTTTACAAAAAAAAATATTTAAATCAAATTAATAAAAAAACTGTGCTTGCACATCCTGTGGGGCGCAAATTCTGTGGGGCGCACATCCTGCGGCGCACATCCTGTTGCGCACATAAATAAAAATAATATTAAAACATTTTTATAAAAAAAAATATTTAAATCAAATTAATAAAAAAACTGTGCTTGCACATCCTGTCGGGCGCAAATTCTGTGGGGCGCACATCCTGCGGCACACATCCTGCTGCGCACATAAATAAAAATAACATTAAAACATTTTTACAAAAAAAATATTTAATTCAAATTAATAAAAAAACTGTCCTTGCACATTCTGTGGGGCGCAAATTCTGTGGGGCGCACATCCTGCAGCACACATCCTGCTGCGCACATAAATAAAAATAATATTGAAAACAAATTACAATTTTTTTTTTTTAAATCAAATTAATAAAAAAACTGTGCTTGCACATCCTGTGGGGCGCAAATTCTGTGGGGCGCACATCCTACTGCGCACATAAATAAAAATAATATTAAAAACAAATTACAATTTTTTTTTTTAAATCAAATTAAAAAAAAACTGTCCTTGCACATCCTGTGGGGCGCAAATTCTGTGGGGCGCAAATCCTGCGGTGCACATCCTGCTGCGCACATAAATAAAAATAATATTAAAACATTTTTACAAAAAAAAATATTTAAATCAAATTAATAAAAAAACTGTGCTTGCACATCCTGTGGGGCGCAAATTCTGTGGGGCGCACATCCTGCGGCGCAAATCCTGCTGCGCACATGAATAAAAATAATATTAAAACATTTTTACAAAAAATAATATTTAAATCAAATTAATAAAAAAACTGTCCTTGCACATCCTGTGGGGCGCAAATTCTGTGGGGCGCACATCCTGCAGCACACATCCTGCTGCGCACATAAATAAAAATAATATTAAAAACAAATTACAATTTTTTTTTTTAAATCAAATTAATAAAAAAACTGTCCATGCACATCCTGTGGGGCGCAAATTCTGTGGGGCGCACATCCTGCGGCGCACATCCTGCTGCGCACATAAATAAAAATAATATTAAAAACAATTTACAAAAAATAATATTTAAATCAAATTAATAAAATAACTGTGCTTGCACATGATGTGGGGCGCAAATTGTGTGGGGCGCACATCCTGCGGCGCACATCCTGCTGCGCACATAATTAAAAATAATATTAAAAACAAATTACAATTTTTTTTTTAAATCAAATTAATAAAAAAACTGTGCTTGCACATACTGTGGGGCGCAAATTCTGTGGGGCGCACATCCTGCGGCACACATCCTGCTGCGCACATAAATAAAGATAATATTGAAACAAATTTACAATTTTTTTTTTTAAATCAAATTAATAAAAAAAATGTGCTTGCACATCCTGTGAGGCGCAAATTATGTGGGGCGCACATCCTGCGGCGCACATCCTGCTGCGCACATAAATAAAAAATAATATTAAAAACAAATTACAATTTTTTTTTTTAAATCAAATTAATAAAAAAACTGTCCATGCACATCCTGTGGGGCGCACATCCTGCGGCTTACATCCTGCTGCGCACATAAATAAAAATAATATTAAAAACAATTTTTTTTTTTTAAATCAAATTAATAAAAAAACTGTGCTTGCACATCCTGTGGGGCGCAAATTCTGTGGGGCGCACATCCTGCTGCGCACATAAATAAAAATAATATTAAAACATTTTTACAAAAAAATATATTAAAATCAAATTAATAAAAAAACTGTCCTTGCACATCCTGTGGGGCGCAAATTCTGTGGGGTGCACATCCTCCGGCACACATCCTGCTGCGCACATAAATAAAAATAATATTAAAACATTTTTACAAAAAAAAATATTTAAATCAAATTAATAAAAAAACTGTGCTTGCACATCCTGTGGGGCGCAAATTCTGTGGGGCGCACATCCTGCGGCGCACATCCTGTTGCGCACATAAATAAAAATAATATTAAAACATTTTTATAAAAAAAAATATTTAAATCAAATTAATAAAAAAACTGTGCTTGCACATCCTGTGGGGCGCAAATTCTGTGGGGCGCACATCCTGCGGCACACATCCTGCTGCGCACATAAATAAAAATAACATTAAAACATTTTTACAAAAAAAATATTTAATTCAAATTAATAAAAAAACTGTCCTTGCACATTCTGTGGGGCGCAAATTCTGTGGGGCGCACATCCTGCAGCACACATCCTGCTGCGCACATAAATAAAAATAATATTGAAAACAAATTACAATTTTTTTTTTTTAAATCAAATTAATAAAAAAACTGTGCTTGCACATCCTGTGGGGCGCAAATTCTGTGGGGCGCACATCCTACTGCGCACATAAATAAAAATAATATTAAAAACAAATTACAATTTTTTTTTTTAAATCAAATTAAAAAAAAACTGTCCTTGCACATCCTGTGGGGCGCAAATTCTGTGGGGCGCAAATCCTGCGGTGCACATCCTGCTGCGCACATAAATAAAAATAATATTAAAACATTTTTACAAAAAAAAATATTTAAATCAAATTAATAAAAAAACTGTGCTTGCACATCCTGTGGGGCGCAAATTCTGTGGGGCGCACATCCTGCGGCGCAAATCCTGCTGCGCACATGAATAAAAATAATATTAAAACATTTTTACAAAAAATAATATTTAAATCAAATTAATAAAAAAACTGTCCTTGCACATCCTGTGGGGCGCAAATTCTGTGGGGCGCACATCCTGCAGCACACATCCTGCTGCGCACATAAATAAAAATAATATTAAAAACAAATTACAATTTTTTTTTTTTAAATCAAATTAATAAAAAAACTGTCCATGCACATCCTGTGGGGCGCAAATTCTGTGGGGCGCACATCCTGCGGCGCACATCCTGCTGCGCACATAAATAAAAATAATATTAAAAACAATTTACAATTATTTTTTTTTAAATCAAATTGATAAAAAAACTGTGCTTGCACATTCTGTGGGGCGCAAATTCTGTGGGCCGCGAATCCTGCGGCGCACATCCTGCTGCGCATATAAATAAAAATAATGTTAAAACATTTTTACAAAAAAAAATATTTAAATCAAATTAATAAAAAAACTGTCCTTGCACATCCTGTGGGGCGCAAATTCTGTGGGGCGCACATCCTGTGGCGCACATCCTGCTGCGCACATAAATAAAAATAATATTAAAAACAAATTACAATTTTTTTTTTTAAATCAAATTAATAAAAAAACTGTCCTTGCACATCCTGTGGGGCGCAAATTCTGTGGGGCGCACATCCTGTGGCGCACATCCTTCTGCGCACATAAATGAAAACAATATTAAAAACAAATTACAATTTTTTAAAAAAAATCAAATTAATAAAAAAACTGTCCTTGCACATCCTGTGTGGCGCAAATTCTGTGGGGCGCACATCCTGCGGCGCACATCCTGCTGCGCACATAAATAAAAATAATATTAAAACATTTTTACAAAAAAAATATTTAAATCAAATTAATAAAAAAACTGTGCTTGCACATCCTTTGGGGCGCAAATTCTGTGGGGCGCACATCCTGCGGCGCACATCCTGCTGCGCACATAAATAAAAATAATATTAAAAACAATTTACAATTTTTTTTTTTTAAATCAAATTAATAAACAAACTGTGCTTGCACATCCTGTGGGGCGCAAATTCTGTGGGGCGCACATCCTGCGGCGCAAATCCTGCTGCGCACAAGAATAAAAATAATATTAAAAACAATTTACAATTTTTTTTTTAAATCAAATTAATAAAAAAACTGTGCTTGCACATCCTGTGGGGCGCAAATTCTGTGGGGCGCACATCCTGCGGCGCACATCCTGTTGCGCACATAAATAAAAATAATATTAAAACATTTTTACAAAAAAATATATTTAAATCAAATTAATAAAAAAACTGTGCTTGCACATCCTGTGGGGCGCACATCCTGCGGCGCACATCCTGCGGCGCACATAAATAAAAATAATATTAAAAACAATTTTTTTTTTTTAAATCAAATTAATAAAAAAACTGTGCTTGCACATCCTGTGGGGCGCAAATTCTGTGGGGCGCAAATTTTGTGGGGCGCACATCCTGCGGCGCACATCCTGCTGCGCACATAAATAAAAATAATATTAAAAACAAATTACAATTTTTTTTTTTAAATCAAATTAAAAAAAAACTGTCCTTGCACATCCTGTGGGGCGCAAATTCTGTGGGGCGCACATCCTGCGGTGCACATCCTGCTGCGCACATAAATAAAAATAATATTAAAACATTTTTACAAAAAAAAATATTTAAATCAAATTAATAAAAAAACTGTGCTTGCACATCCTGTGGGGCGCAAATTCTGTGGGGCGCACATCCTGCGGCGCAAATCCTGCTGCGCACATGAATAAAAATAATATTAAAACATTTTTACAAAAAATAATATTTAAATCAAATTAATAAAATAACTGTGCTTGCACATGATGTGGGGCGCAAATTGTGTGGGGCGCACATCCTGCGGCGCACATCCTGCTGCGCACATAATTAAAAATAATATTAAAAACAAATTACAATTTTTTTTTTAAATCAAATTAATAAAAAAACTGTGCTTGCACATACTGTGGGGCGCAAATTCTGTGGGGCGCACATCCTGCGGCACACATCCTGCTGCGCACATAAATAAAGATAATATTGAAACAAATTTACAATTTTTTTTTTAAAATCAAATTAATAAAAAAAATGTGCTTGCACATCCTGTGGGGCGCAAATTATGTGGGGCGCACATCCTGCGGCGCACATCCTGCTGCGCACATAAATAAAAAATAATATTAAAAACAAATTACAATTTTTTTTTTTAAATCAAATTAATAAAAAAACTGTCCATGCACATCCTGTGGGGCGCACATCCTGCGGCTTACATCCTGCTGCGCACATAAATAAAAATAATATTAAAAACAATTTTTTTTTTTTAAATCAAATTAATAAAAAAACTGTGCTTGCACATCCTGTGGGGCGCAAATTCTGTGGGGCGCACATCCTGCTGCGCACATAAATAAAAATAATATTAAAACATTTTTACAAAAAAATATATTAAAATCAAATTAATAAAAAAACTGTCCTTGCACATCCTGTGGGGCGCAAATTCTGTGGGGTGCACATCCTCCGGCACACATCCTGCTGCGCACATAAATAAAAATAATATTAAAACATTTTTACAAAAAAAAATATTTAAATCAAATTAATAAAAAAACTGTGCTTGCACATCCTGTGGGGCGCAAATTCTGTGGGGCGCACATCCTGCGGCGCACATCCTGTTGCGCACATAAATAAAAATAATATTAAAACATTTTTATAAAAAAAAATATTTAAATCAAATTAATAAAAAAACTGTGCTTGCACATCCTGTGGGGCGCAAATTCTGTGGGGCGCACATCCTGCGGCACACATCCTGCTGCGCACATAAATAAAAATAACATTAAAACATTTTTACAAAAAAAATATTTAATTCAAATTAATAAAAAAACTGTCCTTGCACATTCTGTGGGGCGCAAATTCTGTGGGGCGCACATCCTGCAGCACACATCCTGCTGCGCACATAAATAAAAATAATATTGAAAACAAATTACAATTTTTTTTTTTTAAATCAAATTAATAAAAAAACTGTGCTTGCACATCCTGTGGGGCGCAAATTCTGTGGGGCGCACATCCTACTGCGCACATAAATAAAAATAATATTAAAAACAAATTACAATTTTTTTTTTTAAATCAAATTAAAAAAAAACTGTCCTTGCACATCCTGTGGGGCGCAAATTCTGTGGGGCGCAAATCCTGCGGTGCACATCCTGCTGCGCACATAAATAAAAATAATATTAAAACATTTTTACAAAAAAAAATATTTAAATCAAATTAATAAAAAAACTGTGCTTGCACATCCTGTGGGGCGCAAATTCTGTGGGGCGCACATCCTGCGGCGCAAATCCTGCTGCGCACATGAATAAAAATAATATTAAAACATTTTTACAAAAAATAATATTTAAATCAAATTAATAAAAAAACTGTCCTTGCACATCCTGTGGGGCGCAAATTCTGTGGGGCGCACATCCTGCAGCACACATCCTGCTGCGCACATAAATAAAAATAATATTAAAAACAAATTACAATTTTTTTTTTTTAAATCAAATTAATAAAAAAACTGTCCATGCACATCCTGTGGGGCGCAAATTCTGTGGGGCGCACATCCTGCGGCGCACATCCTGCTGCGCACATAAATAAAAATAATATTAAAAACAATTTACAATTATTTTTTTTTAAATCAAATTGATAAAAAAACTGTGCTTGCACATTCTGTGGGGCGCAAATTCTGTGGGCCGCGAATCCTGCGGCGCACATCCTGCTGCGCATATAAATAAAAATAATGTTAAAACATTTTTACAAAAAAAAATATTTAAATCAAATTAATAAAAAAACTGTCCTTGCACATCCTGTGGGGCGCAAATTCTGTGGGGCGCACATCCTGTGGCGCACATCCTGCTGCGCACATAAATAAAAATAATATTAAAAACAAATTACAATTTTTTTTTTTAAATCAAATTAATAAAAAAACTGTCCTTGCACATCCTGTGGGGCCCAAATTCTGTGGGGCGCACATCCTGTGGCGCAAATCCTGCTGCGCACATGAATAAAAATAATATTAAAACATTTTTACAAAAAAAAATATTTAAATCAAATTAATAAAAAAACTGTGCTTGCACATCCTGTGGGGCGCAAATTCTGTGGGGCGCACATCCTGCTGCGCACATCCTGCTGCGCACATAAATAAAAATATTATTAAAAACAAATAACATTTTTTTTTTTTAAATCAAATTAATAAAAAAACTGTCCTTGCACATCCTGTGGGGCGCAAATTATGTGGGGTGCACATCCTGCGGCGCACATCCTGCTGCGCACATAAATAAAAATAATATTAAAACATTTTTACAAAAAAAAATATTTAAATCAAATTAATAAAAAAACTGTGCTTGCACATTCTGTGGGGCGCAAATTCTGCGCACATCCTGCGGCGCACAACCTGCTGCGCACATAAATAAAAATAATATTAAAACATTTTTACAAAAAAAAATATTTAAATCAAATTATTAAAAAAACTGTGCTTGAACCTCCTGTGGGGCGCAAATTCTGTGGGGCGCACATCCTGCTGCGCACATAAAAAAAATAATATTAAAAACAAATTACAATTTTTTTTTTTTAAGTCAAATTAATAAAAAAACTGTCCTTGCACATCCTGTGAGGCGCAAATTCTGTGGGGCGCAAATTCTGTGGGGCGCACATCCTGCGGAGCACATCCTGCTGCGCACATAAATAAAAATAATATTAAAACATTTTTACAAAAAAAATATTTAAATCAAATTAATAAAAAAACTGTGCTTGCACATCCTGTGGGGCGCAAATTCTGTGGGGCGCACATCCTGCGGAGCACATCCTGCTGCGCACATAAATAAAAATAATATTAAAACATTTTTACAAAAAAAATATTTAAATCAAATTAATAAAAAAACTGTGCTTGCACATCCTGTGGGGCGCAAATTCTGTGGGGCACACACCCTGCGGCGCACATCCTGCTGCGCAAATAAATAAAAATCAAATTAATAAAAAAAATGTGCTTGCACATCCTGTGGGGCGCAAATTATGTGGGGCGCACATCATGCTGCGCACATAAAAAAAATAATATTAAAAACAAATTACAATTTTTTTTTTTTAAGTCAAATTAATAAAAAAACTGTCCTTGCACATCCTGTGAGGCGCAAATTCTGTGGGGCGCAAATTCTGTGGGGCGCAAATTCTGTGGGGCGCACATCCTGCGGAGCACATCCTGCTGCGCACATAAATAAAAATAATATTAAAACATTTTTACAGAAAAAAATATTTAAATCAAATTAATAAAAAACTGTGGTTGCACATCCTGTGGGGCGCAAATTCTGTGGGGCGCACATCCTGCGGCGCACATCCTGCTGCACACATAAATAAAAATAATATTAAAACATTTTTACAGAAAAAAATATTTAAATCAAATTAATAAAAAACTGTGGTTGCAAATCCTGTGGGGCGCAAATTCTGTGGGGCGCACATCCTGCGGCGCACATCCTGCTGCGCACATGAATAAAAATAATATTAAAAACAAATTACAATTTTTTTTTTAAATCAAATTAATAAAAAAACTGTGATTGCACATCCTGTGGGGCGCACATCCTGCGAGGCACATCCTGCTGCGCACATAAATAAAAATAATATTAAAAACAAATTACAATTTTTTAAAAAAAATCAAATTAATAAAAAAACTGTCCTTGCACATCCTGTGGGGCGCAAATTCTGTGGGGCGCACATCCTGTGGCGCACATCCTTCTGCGCACATAAATGAAAACAATATTAAAAACAAATTACAATTTTTTAAAAAAAATCAAATTAATAAAAAAACTGTCCTTGCACATCCTGTGTGGCGCAAATTCTGTGGGGCGCACATCCTGCGGCGCACATCCTGCTGCGCACATAAATAAAAATAATATTAAAACATTTTTACAAAAAAAATATTTAAATCAAATTAATAAAAAACTGTGGTTGCACATCCTGTGGGGCGCAAATTCTGTGGGGCGCACATCCTGCGGCGCACATCCTGCTGCGCACATAAATAAAAATAATATTAAAACATTTTTACAGAAAAAAATATTTAAATCAAATTAATAAAAAACTGTGGTTGCACATCCTGTGGGGCGCAAATTCTGTGGGGCGCACATCCTGCGGCGCACATCCTGCGGCGCACATCCTGCTGCGCACATGAATAAAAATAATATTAAAACATTTTTACAAAAAAATATATTTAAATCAAATTAATAAAAAAACTGTCCTTGCACATCCTGTGGGGCGCACATCCTGCTGCGCACATAAATAAAAATAATATTAAAAACAAATTACAATTTTTTTTTTTAAATTGAATTAATAAAAAAACTGTCCTTGCACATCCTGTGGGGCGCAAATTCTGTGGGGCGCACATCCTGCGGCGCACATCCTGCTGCGCACATAAATGAAAATAATATTAAAACATTTTTACAAAAAAAAATATTTAAATCAAATTAATAAAAAAACTGTGCTTGCACATCCTGTGGGGCGCAAATTCTGTGGGGCGCACATCCTGCGGCGCACATCCTGCTGCGCACATAAATGAAAATAATATTAAAACATTTTTACAAAAAAAAATATTTAAATCAAATTAATAAAAAAACTGTGCTTGCACATCCTGTGGGGCGCAAATTATGTGGGGCACACATCCTGCAGCGCACATCCTGCTGCGCAAATAAATAAAAATAATATTAAAAACAATTTACAATTATTTTTTTTTAAATCAAATTAATAAAAAAACTGTGCTTGCACATCCTGTGGGGTGCAAATTCTGTGGGGCGCAAATTCTGTGGGGCGCACATCCTGCGGCGCACATCCTGCTGCGCACATAAATAAAAATAATATTAAAACATTTTTACAAAAAAAAAAATTTAAATCAAATTAATAAAAAAACTGTGCTTGCACATCCTGTGGGGCGCAAATTCTCGAGGGCGCACATCCTGCGAGGCACATCCTGCTGCGCACATAAATAAAAATAATATTAAAAACAAATTACAATTTTTTTTTTAAATCAAATTAATAAAAAAACTGTGCTTGCACATCCTGTGGGGCGCAAATTCTGTGGGCCGCAAATCCTGCGGCGCACATCCTGCTGCGCACATAAATAAAAATAATATTAAAAACAAATTACAATTTTTTTTTTTAAATCAAATTAATAAAAAAACTGTCCTTGCACATCCTGTGGGGCGCAAATTCTGTGGGGCGCACATCCTGCGGCGCAAATCCTGCTGCGCACATGACTAAAAATAATATTAAAACATTTTTACAAAAAAAACATATTTAAATCAAATTAATAAAAAAACTGTGCTTGCACATCCTGTGGGGCGCAAATTCTGTGGGGCGCACATCCTGCGGCGCACATCCTGCGGCGCACATCCTGCTGCGCACATGAATAAAAATAATATTAAAACATTTTTACAAAAAAATATATTTAAATCAAATTAATAAAAAAACTGTCCTTAGACATCCTGTGGGGCGCACATCCTGCGGCGCACATCCTGCTGCGCACATAAATAAAAATAATATTAAAAACAAATTACAATTTTTTTTTTAAAATTGAATTAATAAAAAAACTGTCCTTGCACATCCTGTGGGGCGCAAATTCTGTGGGGCGCACATCCTGCGGCGCACATCCTGCTGCGCACATAAATAAAAATAATATTAAAACATTTTTACAAAAAAATATATTTAAATCAAATTAATAAAAAAACTTTGCTTGCACATCCTGTGGGGCGCAAATTCTGTGGGGCGCACATCCTGCGGCGCACATCCTGCTGCGCACATAAATGAAAATAATATTAAAACATTTTTACAAAAAAAAATATTTAAATCAAATTAATAAAAAAACTGTGCTTGCATATCCTGTGGGGCGCAAATTCTGTGGGGCGCACATCCTGCGGCGCACATCCTGCTGCGCACATAAATAAAAATAATATTAAAACATTTTTACAAAAAAACATATTTAAATCAAATTAATAAAAAAACAGTGCTTGCACATCCTGTGGGGCGCAAATTCTGTGGGGCGCACATCCTGCGGCGCACATCCTGCTGCGCACATAAATGAAAACAATATTAAAAACAAATTACAATTTTTTAAAAAAAATCAAATTAATAAAAAAACTGTCCTTGCACATCCTGTGGGGCGCAAATTCTGTGGGGCGCACATCCTGCGGCGCAAATCCTGCTGCGCACATGGATAAAAATAATATTAAAACATTTTTACAAAAAAAAATATTTAAATCAAATTAACAAAAAAACTGTCCTTGCACATCCTGTGGGGCGCAAATTATGTGGGGCGCACATCCTGCGGCGCACATCCTGCTGCGCACATAAATAAAAATAATATTAAAAACAAATAAAACATTTTTTTTTTTAAATCAAATTAATAAAAAAAACTGTCCTTGCACATCCTGTGGGGCGCAAATTATGTGGGGCGCACATCCTGCGGCGCACATCCAGCTGCGCACATTAATAAAAATAATATTATAAAAAAAATTACAATTTTTTTTTTTTAAATCAAATTAATAAAAAAAATGTGCTTGCACATCCTGTGGGGCGCAAATTATGTGGGGCGCACATCCTGCGGCGCACATCCTGCTGTGCACATAAATAAAAATAATATTAAAACATTTTTACAAAAAAATATATTTAAATCAAATTAATAAAAAAACTGTGCTTGCACATCCTGTGGGGCGCAAATTCTGTGGGGCGCACATCCTGCGGCGCACATCCTGCTGCGCACATAAATAAAAATAATATTAAAAACAAATTACAATTTTTTTTTTAAATCAAATTAATAAAAAAACTGTCCTTGCACATCCTGTGGGGCGCAAATTATGTGGGGCGCACATCCTGCGGCGCACATCCTGCTGCGCACATAAATACAAATAATATTAAAACATTTTTACAAAAAAAATATTTAAATCAAATTAATAAAAAAACTGTCCTTGCACATCCTGTGGGGCGCAAATTCTGTGGGGCGCACATCCTGCGGCGCAAATCCTGCTGCGCACATGGATAAAAATAATATTAAAACATTTTTACAAAAAAAAATATTTAAATCAAATTAACAAAAAAACTGTCCTTGCACATCCTGTGGGGCGCAAATTATGTGGGGCGCACATCCTGCGGCGCACATCCTGCTGCGCACATAAATAAAAATAATATTAAAAACAAATAAAACATTTTTTTTTTTAAATCAAATTGATAAAAAAACTGTCCTTGCACATCCTGTGGGGCGCAAATTATGTGGGGCGCACATCCTGCGGCGCAAATCCTGCTGCGCACATGAATAAAAATAATATTAAAACATTTTTACAAAAAAAAATATTTAAATCAAATTAATAAAAAAACTGTGCTTGCACATCCTGTGGGGCGCAAATTCTGTGGGGCGCACATCCTGCGGCGCACATCCTGCTGCGCACATAAATAAAAATAATATTAAAACATTTTTACAAAAAAAATGTTTTAAATCAAATATAAAAAAAAATGTGCTTGCACATCCTGTGGGGCGCACATCCTGCAGCGCACATCCTGCTGCGCACATAAATAAAAATAATATTAAAACAATTTTACAAAAATCATTTTTTTAATCAAATTAATAAAAAAACTGTCCTTGCACATCCTGTGGGGCGCAAATTATGTGGGGCGCAAATCCTGCAGCGCACATCCTGCTGCGCACATAAATAAAAATAATATTAAAACATTTTTACAAAAAAAATATTTAAATCAAATTAATAAAAAAACTGTGCTTGCACATCCTGTGGGGCGCAAATTCTGTGGGGCGCACATCCTGCGGCACACATCCTGCTGCGCACATAAATAAAAATAATATTGAAACAAATTACAATTTTTTATTTTTTAAATCAAATTAATAAAAAAACTGTGCTTGCACATCCTGTGGGGCGCAAATTCTGTGGGGCGCACATCTTGCGGCACACATCCTGCTGCGCACATAAATAAAAATAATATTAAAACATTTTTACAAAAAAAAATATTTAAATCAAATTAATAAAAAAACTGTGCTTGCACATCCTGTGGGGCGCAAATTCTGTGGGGCGCACATCCTGCGGCGCACATCCTGCTGCGCACATAAATAAAAATAATATTAAAAACAAATAACATTTTTTTTTTTTAAATCAAATTAATAAAAAAACTGTCCTTGCACATCCTGTGGGGCGCAAATTATGTGGGGCGCACATCCTGCGGCGCAAATCCTGCTGCGCACATGAATAAAAATAATATTAAAACATTTTTACAAAAAAAAATATTTAAATCAAATTAATAAAAAAACTGTGCTTGCACATCCTGTGGGGCGCAAATTCTGTGGGGCGCACATCCTGCGGCGCACATCCTGCTGCGCACATGAATAAAAATAATATTAAAACATTTTTACAAAAAAAATATTTAAATCAAATTAATAAAAAAACTGTCCTTGCACATCCTGTGGGGCGCAAATTCTGTGGGCCGCACATCCTGCGGCACACATCCTGCTGCGCACATAAATAAATAAATAAAAATAATATTAAAAACAATTTACATTTTTTTTTTTTAAATCAAATTAATAAAAAAGCTGTGCTTGCACATCCTGTGGGGCGCAAATTTTGTGGGGCGCAAATTCTATGGGGCGCACATCCTGCGGCGCACATCCTGCTGCGCACATAAATAAAAATAATATTAAAACATTTTTAAAAAAAAAAATATTTAAATCAAATTAATAAAAAAACTGTGCTTGCACATCCTGTGGGGCGCAAATTCTGTGGGGCGCACATCCTGCGGCGCACATCCTGCTGCGCACATAAATAAAAATAATATTAAAACATTTTTACAAAAAAAATATTTAAATCAAATTAATAAAAAAACTGTGCTTGAACATTCTGTGGGGCGCAAATTCTGTGGGCCGCAAATCCTGCGGCGCACATCCTGCTGCGCACATAAATAAAAATAATATTAAAACATTTTTACAAAAAAAATATTTAAATCAAATTAATAAAAAAACTGTCCTTGCACATCCTGTGGGGCGCAAATTCTGGGGGCGCACATCCTGCGGCGCAAATCCTGCTGCGCACATGAATAAAAATAATATTAAAAACAAATTACAATTTTTTTTTTAAATCAAATTAATAAAAAAACTGTCCTTGCACATCCTGTGGGGCGCAAATTCTGTGGGGCGCACATCCTGCGGCGCACATCCTGCTGCGCACATGAATAAAAATGTAATTAAAAAAAATTTACAATTTTTTTTTTTTAAATCAAATTAATAAAAAAAATGTGCTTGCACATCCTGTGGGGCGCAAATTCTGTGGGGCGCACATCCTGCGGCTCACATCCTGCTGCAAACATAAATAAAAATTATATTAAAACATTTTTACAAAAAAAATATTTAAATCAAATTAATAAAAAAACTGTCCTTGCACATCCTTTGGGGCGCAAATTCTGGGGGCGCACATCCTGCGGCGCACATAAATAAAAATAATATTAAAAACAATTTACAATTTTTTTTTTTAAATCAAATTAATAAAAAAACTGTCCTTGCACATCCTGTGGGGCGCACATCCTGCGGCGCACATCCTGCTGCGCACATAAATAAAAATAATGTTAAAACATTTTTACAAAAAAAAATATTTAAATCAAATTAATAATAAAGCTGTGCTTGCACATCCTGTGGGGCGCAAATTCTGTGGGGCGCAAATTCTGTGGGGCGCACATCCTGCGGCGCACATCCTGCTGCGCACATGAATAGAAATAATATTAAAACATTTTTACAAAAAAAATATTTAAATCAAATTAATAAAAAAACTGTGCTTGCACATCCTGTGGGGCGCAAATTCTGTGGGGCGCAAATTATGTGGGGCGCACATCCTGCGGCGCACATCCTGCTGCGCACATAAATAAAAATAATATTAAAAACAAATTACAATTTTTTTTTTAAATCAAATTAATAAAAAAACTGTGCTTGCACATCCTGTGGGGCGCAAATTATGTGGGGCGCACATCCTGCGGCGCACATCCTGCTGCGCACATAAATAAAAAATAATATTAAAAACAAATTACAATTTTTTTTTTTAAATCAAATTAATAAAAAAACTGTCCATGCACATCCTGTGGGGCGCACATCCTGCGGCTTACATCCTGCTGCGCACATAAATAAAAATAATATTAAAAACAATTTTTTTTTTTTAAATCAAATTAATAAAAAAACTGTGCTTGCACATCCTGTGGGGCGCAAATTCTGTGGGGCGCACATCCTGCTGCGCACATAAATAAAAATAATATTAAAACATTTTTACAAAAAAATATATTAAAATCAAATTAATAAAAAAACTGTCCTTGCACATCCTGTGGGGCGCAAATTATGTGGGGTGCACATCCTCCGGCACACATCCTGCTGCGCACATAAATAAAAATAATATTAAAACATTTTTACAAAAAAAAATATTTAAATCAAATTAATAAAAAAACTGTGCTTGCACATCCTGTGGGGCGCAAATTCTGTGGGGCGCACATCCTGCGGCGCACATCCTGTTGCGCACATAAATAAAAATAATATTAAAACATTTTTATAAAAAAAAATATTTAAATCAAATTAATAAAAAAACTGTGCTTGCACATCCTGTGGGGCGCAAATTCTGTGGGGCGCACATCCTGCGGCACACATCCTGCTGCGCACATAAATAAAAATAACATTAAAACATTTTTACAAAAAAAATATTTAAATCAAATTAATAAAAAATTTGTGCTTGCACATCCTGTGGGGCGCACATCCTGCGGCGCACATCCTGCTGCGCACATAAATAAAAATAATATTAAAAACAAATTACAATTTTTTTTTAAAAATCAAATTAATAAAAAAACTGTCCTTGCACATCCTGTGGGGCGCAAATTCTGAGGGGCGCACATGAATAAAAATAATATTAAAACATTTTTACAAAAAAAAATATTTAAATCAAATTAATAAAAAAACTGTCCTTGCACATCCTGTGGGGCGCAAATTATGTGGGGCGCACATCCTGCGGCGCACATCCTGCTGCGCACATAAATAAAAATAATATTAAAAACAATTTACAATTTTTTTTTTTAAATCAAATTAATAAAAAAACTGTGCTTGCACATCCTATGGGGCGCAAATTCTGTGGGGCGCAAATTCTGTGGGGTGCACATCCTGCGGCGCACATCCTGCTGCGCACATAAATAAAAATAATATTAAAACATTTTTACAAAAAAAAATATTTAAATCTAATTAATAAAAAAACTGTGCTTGCACATCCTGTGGTGCGCAAATTATGTGGGGCGCACATGAATAAAAATAATATTAAAACATTTTTACAAAAAAAAATATTTAAATCAAATTAATAAAAAAACTGTGCTTGCACATCCTGTGGGGCACAAATTCTGTGGGGCGCACATCCAGCTGCGCTCATTAATACAAATAATATTAAAACATTCTTACAAAAAAAAATATTTAAATCAAATTAATAAAAAAACTGCTTGCACATCCTCTGGGGCGCAAATTCTGTGGGGCGCACATCCTGCTGCGCACATAAATAAAAATAATATTAAAAACATATTTAAATTTTTTTTTTCAATCAAATTAATAAAAAAACTGTCCTTGCACATCCTGTTGGGCGCAAATTCTGTGGAGCGCAAATTCTGTGGGGCGCACATCCTGCGGCGCACATCCTGCTGCGCACATAAATAAAAATAATATTAAAACATTTTTACAAAAAAAATATTTAAATCAAATTAATAAAAAAACTGTGCTTGCACATCCTGTGGGGCGCAAATTCTGTGGGGCGCACATCCTGCTGCGCACATAAATAAAAATAATATTAAAAACAAATTACAATTTTTTTTTTCAATCAAATTAATAAAAAAACTGTCCTTGCACATCCTGTGGGGCGCAAATTCTGTGGGGCGCACATCCTGCGGCGCACATCCTGCTGCGCACATAAATAAAAATAATATTAAAACATTTTTACAAAAAAAAATATTTAAATCAAATTAATAAAAAAACTGTGCTTGCACATCCTGTGGGGCACAAATTCTGTGGGGCGCACATCCTGCGGCGCACATCCTGCTGCGCACATGAATAAAAATAATATTAAAACATTTTTACAAAAAAAAATATTTAAATCAAATTAATAAAAAAACTGTGCTTGCACATCCTGTGGGGCGCAAATGCTGTGGGGCGCACATCCTGTGGCGCACATCCTGCTGCGCACATAAATAAAAATAATATTAAAAACATATTTAAATTTTTTTTTTCAATCAAATTAATAAAAAAACTGTCCTTGCACATCCTGTGGGGCGCAAATTCTGTGGAGCGCAAATTCTGTGGGGCGCACATCCTGCGGCACACATCCTGCTGCGCACATAAATAAAAATATTATTAAAAACAAATTACAATTTTTTTTTAAATCAAATTAATAAAAAAATTGTCCTTGCACAGCCTGTGGGGCGCACATCCTGCGGCACACATCCTGCTGCGCACATAAATAAAAATAATATTGAAACAAATTTACAAGTTTTTTTTTTTAAATCAAATTAATAAAAAAACTGTCCTTGCACATCCTGTGGGGCGCAAATTCTGTGGGGCGCACATCCTGCGGCGCAAATCCTGCTGCGCACATGAATAAAAATAATATTAAAACATTTTTACAAAAAAAAATATTTAAATCAAATTAATAAAAAAACTGTGCTTGCACATCCTGTGGGGCGCAAATTCTGTGGGGCGCACATCCTGCGGCGCACATCCTGCTGCGCACATAAATAAAAATAATATTAAAAACAATTTACAAAAAAAATATTTAAATCAAATTAATAAAAAAAACTGTGGTTGCAAATCCTGTGGGGCGCAAATTCTGTGGGGCGCACATCCTGCGGCGCACATCCTGCTGTGCACATGAATAAAAATAATATTAAAAACAAATTACAATTTTTTTTTTTTAAATCAAATTAATAAAAAAACTGTCGTTGCACATCCTGTGGGGCGCAAATTCTGTGGGGCGCACATCCTGCGGCGCACATCCTGCTGCGCACATAAATAAAAATAATATTAAAAACAAATTACAATTTTTTTTTTAAATCAAATTAATAAAAAAACTGTGCTTGCACATCCTGTGGGGCGCAAATTCTGTGGGGCGCACATCCTGCGAGGCACATCCTGCTGCGCACATAAATAAAAATAATATTAAAAACAAATTACAATTTTTTTTTTTAAATCAAATTAATAAAAAAACTGTCCTTGCACATCCTGTGGGGCGCAAATTCTGTGGGGCGCACATCCTGTGGCGCACATCCTTCTGCGCACATAAATGAAAACAATATTAAAAACAAATTACAATTTTTTAAAAAAAATCAAATTAATAAAAAAACTGTCCTTGCACATCCTGTGTGGCGCAAATTCTGTGGGGCGCACATCCTGCGGCGCACATCCTGCTGCGCACATAAATAAAAATAATATTAAAACATTTTTACAAAAAAAAATATTTAAATATAACTAATAAAAAAACTGTGCTTGCACATCCTGTGGGGCGCAAATTCTGTGGGGCGCACATCCTGCGGCACACATCCTGCTGCGCACATAAATAAAAATAATATTAAAACATTTTTACAAAAAAAAATATTTAAATCATATTAATAAAAAAACTGTGCTTGCACATCCTGTGGGGCGCAAATTCTGTGGGGCACACATCCTGCGGCGCACATCCTGCTGCGCACATAAATAAAAATAATATTAAAAACAATTTACAATTATTTTTTTTTAAATCAAATTAATAAAAAAACTGTGCTTGCACATCCTGTGGGGCGCAAATTCTGTGGGGCGCACATCCTGCTGCGCACATAAATAAAAATAATATTAAAACATTTTTACAGAAAAAAATATTTAAATCAAATTAATAAAAAACTGTGGTTGCACATCCTGTGGGGCGCAAATTCTGTGGGGCGCACATCCTGCGGCGCACATCCTGCTGCACACATAAATAAAAATAATATTAAAACATTTTTACAGAAAAAAATATTTAAATCAAATTAATAAAAAACTGTGGTTGCAAATCCTGTGGGGCGCAAATTCTGTGGGGCGCACATCCTGCGGCGCACATCCTGCTGCGCACATGAATAAAAATAATATTAAAAACAAATTACAATTTTTTTTTTTTAAATCAAATTAATAAAAAAACTGTCCTTGCACATCCTGTGGGGCGCAAATTCTGTGGGGCGCACATCCTGCGGCGCACATCCTGCTGCGCACATAAATAAAAATAATATTAAAAACAAATTCCAATTTTTTTTTTAAATCAAATTAATAAAAAAACTGTGATTGCACATCCTGTGGGGCGCACATCCTGCGAGGCACATCCTGCTGCGCACATAAATAAAAATAATATTAAAAACAAATTACAATTTTTTTTTTTAAATCAAATTAATAAAAAAACTGTCCTTGCACATCCTGTGGGGCGCAAATTCTGTGGGGCGCACATCCTGTGGCGCACATCCTTCTGCGCACATAAATGAAAACAATATTAAAAACAAATTACAATTTTTTAAAAAAAATCAAATTAATAAAAAAACTGTCCTTGCACATCCTGTGTGGCGCAAATTCTGTGGGGCGCACATCCTGCGGCGCACATCCTGCTGCGCACATAAATAAAAATAATATTAAAACATTTTTACAAAAAAAATATTTAAATCAAATTAATAAAAAAACTGTGCTTGCACATCCTTTGGGGCGCAAATTCTGTGGGGCGCACATCCTGCGGCGCACATCCTGCTGCGCACATAAATAAAAATAATATTAAAAACAATTTACAATTTTTTTTTTTTAAATCAAATTAATAAACAAACTGTGCTTGCACATCCTGTGGGGCGCAAATTCTGTGGGGCGCACATCCTGCGGCGCAAATCCTGCTGCGCACAAGAATAAAAATAATATTAAAAACAATTTACAATTTTTTTTTTAAATCAAATTAATAAAAAAACTGTGCTTGCACATCCTGTGGGGCGCAAATTCTGTGGGGCGCACATCCTGCGGCGCACATCCTGTTGCGCACATAAATAAAAATAATATTAAAACATTTTTACAAAAAAATATATTTAAATCAAATTAATAAAAAAACTGTGCTTGCACATCCTGTGGGGCGCACATCCTGCGGCGCACATCCTGCGGCGCACATAAATAAAAATAATATTAAAAACAATTTTTTTTTTTTAAATCAAATTAATAAAAAAACTGTGCTTGCACATCCTGTGGGGCGCAAATTCTGTGGGGCGCAAATTTTGTGGGGCGCACATCCTGCGGCGCACATCCTGCTGCGCACATAAATAAAAATAATATTAAAAACAAATTACAATTTTTTTTTTTAAATCAAATTAAAAAAAAACTGTCCTTGCACATCCTGTGGGGCGCAAATTCTGTGGGGCGCACATCCTGCGGTGCACATCCTGCTGCGCACATAAATAAAAATAATATTAAAACATTTTTACAAAAAAAAATATTTAAATCAAATTAATAAAAAAACTGTGCTTGCACATCCTGTGGGGCGCAAATTCTGTGGGGCGCACATCCTGCGGCGCAAATCCTGCTGCGCACATGAATAAAAATAATATTAAAACATTTTTACAAAAAATAATATTTAAATCAAATTAATAAAATAACTGTGCTTGCACATGATGTGGGGCGCAAATTGTGTGGGGCGCACATCCTGCGGCGCACATCCTGCTGCGCACATAATTAAAAATAATATTAAAAACAAATTACAATTTTTTTTTTAAATCAAATTAATAAAAAAACTGTGCTTGCACATACTGTGGGGCGCAAATTCTGTGGGGCGCACATCCTGCGGCACACATCCTGCTGCGCACATAAATAAAGATAATATTGAAACAAATTTACAATTTTTTTTTTTAAATCAAATTAATAAAAAAAATGTGCTTGCACATCCTGTGGGGCGCAAATTATGTGGGGCGCACATCCTGCGGCGCACATCCTGCTGCGCACATAAATAAAAAATAATATTAAAAACAAATTACAATTTTTTTTTTTAAATCAAATTAATAAAAAAACTGTCCATGCACATCCTGTGGGGCGCACATCCTGCGGCTTACATCCTGCTGCGCACATAAATAAAAATAATATTAAAAACAATTTTTTTTTTTTAAATCAAATTAATAAAAAAACTGTGCTTGCACATCCTGTGGGGCGCAAATTCTGTGGGGCGCACATCCTGCTGCGCACATAAATAAAAATAATATTAAAACATTTTTACAAAAAAATATATTAAAATCAAATTAATAAAAAAACTGTCCTTGCACATCCTGTGGGGCGCAAATTCTGTGGGGTGCACATCCTCCGGCACACATCCTGCTGCGCACATAAATAAAAATAATATTAAAACATTTTTACAAAAAAAAATATTTAAATCAAATTAATAAAAAAACTGTGCTTGCACATCCTGTGGGGCGCAAATTCTGTGGGGCGCACATCCTGCGGCGCACATCCTGTTGCGCACATAAATAAAAATAATATTAAAACATTTTTATAAAAAAAAATATTTAAATCAAATTAATAAAAAAACTGTGCTTGCACATCCTGTGGGGCGCAAATTCTGTGGGGCGCACATCCTGCGGCACACATCCTGCTGCGCACATAAATAAAAATAACATTAAAACATTTTTACAAAAAAAATATTTAATTCAAATTAATAAAAAAACTGTCCTTGCACATTCTGTGGGGCGCAAATTCTGTGGGGCGCACATCCTGCAGCACACATCCTGCTGCGCACATAAATAAAAATAATATTGAAAACAAATTACAATTTTTTTTTTTTAAATCAAATTAATAAAAAAACTGTGCTTGCACATCCTGTGGGGCGCAAATTCTGTGGGGCGCACATCCTACTGCGCACATAAATAAAAATAATATTAAAAACAAATTACAATTTTTTTTTTTAAATCAAATTAAAAAAAAACTGTCCTTGCACATCCTGTGGGGCGCAAATTCTGTGGGGCGCAAATCCTGCGGTGCACATCCTGCTGCGCACATAAATAAAAATAATATTAAAACATTTTTACAAAAAAAAATATTTAAATCAAATTAATAAAAAAACTGTGCTTGCACATCCTGTGGGGCGCAAATTCTGTGGGGCGCACATCCTGCGGCGCAAATCCTGCTGCGCACATGAATAAAAATAATATTAAAACATTTTTACAAAAAATAATATTTAAATCAAATTAATAAAAAAACTGTCCTTGCACATCCTGTGGGGCGCAAATTCTGTGGGGCGCACATCCTGCAGCACACATCCTGCTGCGCACATAAATAAAAATAATATTAAAAACAAATTACAATTTTTTTTTTTTAAATCAAATTAATAAAAAAACTGTCCATGCACATCCTGTGGGGCGCAAATTCTGTGGGGCGCACATCCTGCGGCGCACATCCTGCTGCGCACATAAATAAAAATAATATTAAAAACAATTTACAATTATTTTTTTTTAAATCAAATTGATAAAAAAACTGTGCTTGCACATTCTGTGGGGCGCAAATTCTGTGGGCCGCGAATCCTGCGGCGCACATCCTGCTGCGCATATAAATAAAAATAATGTTAAAACATTTTTACAAAAAAAAATATTTAAATCAAATTAATAAAAAAACTGTCCTTGCACATCCTGTGGGGCGCAAATTCTGTGGGGCGCACATCCTGTGGCGCACATCCTGCTGCGCACATAAATAAAAATAATATTAAAAACAAATTACAATTTTTTTTTTTAAATCAAATTAATAAAAAAACTGTCCTTGCACATCCTGTTGGGGCGCAAATTCTGTGGGGCGCACATCCTGTGGCGCACATCCTTCTGCGCACATAAATGAAAACAATATTAAAAACAAATTACAATTTTTTAAAAAAAATCAAATTAATAAAAAAACTGTCCTTGCACATCCTGTGTGGCGCAAATTCTGTGGGGCGCACATCCTGCGGCGCACATCCTGCTGCGCACATAAATAAAAATAATATTAAAACATTTTTACAAAAAAAATATTTAAATCAAATTAATAAAAAAACTGTGCTTGCACATCCTTTGGGGCGCAAATTCTGTGGGGCGCACATCCTGCGGCGCACATCCTGCTGCGCACATAAATAAAAATAATATTAAAAACAATTTACAATTTTTTTTTTTTAAATCAAATTAATAAACAAACTGTGCTTGCACATCCTGTGGGGCGCAAATTCTGTGGGGCGCACATCCTGCGGCGCAAATCCTGCTGCGCACAAGAATAAAAATAATATTAAAAACAATTTACAATTTTTTTTTTAAATCAAATTAATAAAAAAACTGTGCTTGCACATCCTGTGGGGCGCAAATTCTGTGGGGCGCACATCCTGCGGCGCACATCCTGTTGCGCACATAAATAAAAATAATATTAAAACATTTTTACAAAAAAATATATTTAAATCAAATTAATAAAAAAACTGTGCTTGCACATCCTGTGGGGCGCACATCCTGCGGCGCACATCCTGCGGCGCACATAAATAAAAATAATATTAAAAACAATTTTTTTTTTTTAAATCAAATTAATAAAAAAACTGTGCTTGCACATCCTGTGGGGCGCAAATTCTGTGGGGCGCAAATTTTGTGGGGCGCACATCCTGCGGCGCACATCCTGCTGCGCACATAAATAAAAATAATATTAAAAACAAATTACAATTTTTTTTTTTAAATCAAATTAAAAAAAAACTGTCCTTGCACATCCTGTGGGGCGCAAATTCTGTGGGGCGCACATCCTGCGGTGCACATCCTGCTGCGCACATAAATAAAAATAATATTAAAACATTTTTACAAAAAAAAATATTTAAATCAAATTAATAAAAAAACTGTGCTTGCACATCCTGTGGGGCGCAAATTCTGTGGGGCGCACATCCTGCGGCGCAAATCCTGCTGCGCACATGAATAAAAATAATATTAAAACATTTTTACAAAAAATAATATTTAAATCAAATTAATAAAATAACTGTGCTTGCACATGATGTGGGGCGCAAATTGTGTGGGGCGCACATCCTGCGGCGCACATCCTGCTGCGCACATAATTAAAAATAATATTAAAAACAAATTACAATTTTTTTTTTAAATCAAATTAATAAAAAAACTGTGCTTGCACATACTGTGGGGCGCAAATTCTGTGGGGCGCACATCCTGCGGCACACATCCTGCTGCGCACATAAATAAAGATAATATTGAAACAAATTTACAATTTTTTTTTTTAAATCAAATTAATAAAAAAAATGTGCTTGCACATCCTGTGGGGCGCAAATTATGTGGGGCGCACATCCTGCGGCGCACATCCTGCTGCGCACATAAATAAAAAATAATATTAAAAACAAATTACAATTTTTTTTTTTAAATCAAATTAATAAAAAAACTGTCCATGCACATCCTGTGGGGCGCACATCCTGCGGCTTACATCCTGCTGCGCACATAAATAAAAATAATATTAAAAACAATTTTTTTTTTTTAAATCAAATTAATAAAAAAACTGTGCTTGCACATCCTGTGGGGCGCAAATTCTGTGGGGCGCACATCCTGCTGCGCACATAAATAAAAATAATATTAAAACATTTTTACAAAAAAATATATTAAAATCAAATTAATAAAAAAACTGTCCTTGCACATCCTGTGGGGCGCAAATTCTGTGGGGTGCACATCCTCCGGCACACATCCTGCTGCGCACATAAATAAAAATAATATTAAAACATTTTTACAAAAAAAAATATTTAAATCAAATTAATAAAAAAACTGTGCTTGCACATCCTGTGGGGCGCAAATTCTGTGGGGCGCACATCCTGCGGCGCACATCCTGTTGCGCACATAAATAAAAATAATATTAAAACATTTTTATAAAAAAAAATATTTAAATCAAATTAATAAAAAAACTGTGCTTGCACATCCTGTGGGGCGCAAATTCTGTGGGGCGCACATCCTGCGGCACACATCCTGCTGCGCACATAAATAAAAATAACATTAAAACATTTTTACAAAAAAAATATTTAATTCAAATTAATAAAAAAACTGTCCTTGCACATTCTGTGGGGCGCAAATTCTGTGGGGCGCACATCCTGCAGCACACATCCTGCTGCGCACATAAATAAAAATAATATTGAAAACAAATTACAATTTTTTTTTTTTAAATCAAATTAATAAAAAAACTGTGCTTGCACATCCTGTGGGGCGCAAATTCTGTGGGGCGCACATCCTACTGCGCACATAAATAAAAATAATATTAAAAACAAATTACAATTTTTTTTTTTAAATCAAATTAAAAAAAAACTGTCCTTGCACATCCTGTGGGGCGCAAATTCTGTGGGGCGCAAATCCTGCGGTGCACATCCTGCTGCGCACATAAATAAAAATAATATTAAAACATTTTTACAAAAAAAAATATTTAAATCAAATTAATAAAAAAACTGTGCTTGCACATCCTGTGGGGCGCAAATTCTGTGGGGCGCACATCCTGCGGCGCAAATCCTGCTGCGCACATGAATAAAAATAATATTAAAACATTTTTACAAAAAATAATATTTAAATCAAATTAATAAAAAAACTGTCCTTGCACATCCTGTGGGGCGCAAATTCTGTGGGGCGCACATCCTGCAGCACACATCCTGCTGCGCACATAAATAAAAATAATATTAAAAACAAATTACAATTTTTTTTTTTTAAATCAAATTAATAAAAAAACTGTCCATGCACATCCTGTGGGGCGCAAATTCTGTGGGGCGCACATCCTGCGGCGCACATCCTGCTGCGCACATAAATAAAAATAATATTAAAAACAATTTACAATTATTTTTTTTTAAATCAAATTGATAAAAAAACTGTGCTTGCACATTCTGTGGGGCGCAAATTCTGTGGGCCGCGAATCCTGCGGCGCACATCCTGCTGCGCATATAAATAAAAATAATGTTAAAACATTTTTACAAAAAAAAATATTTAAATCAAATTAATAAAAAAACTGTCCTTGCACATCCTGTGGGGCGCAAATTCTGTGGGGCGCACATCCTGTGGCGCACATCCTGCTGCGCACATAAATAAAAATAATATTAAAAACAAATTACAATTTTTTTTTTTAAATCAAATTAATAAAAAAACTGTCCTTGCACATCCTGTGGGGCCCAAATTCTGTGGGGCGCACATCCTGTGGCGCAAATCCTGCTGCGCACATGAATAAAAATAATATTAAAACATTTTTACAAAAAAAAATATTTAAATCAAATTAATAAAAAAACTGTGCTTGCACATCCTGTGGGGCGCAAATTCTGTGGGGCGCACATCCTGCTGCGCACATCCTGCTGCGCACATAAATAAAAATATTATTAAAAACAAATAACATTTTTTTTTTTTAAATCAAATTAATAAAAAAACTGTCCTTGCACATCCTGTGGGGCGCAAATTATGTGGGGTGCACATCCTGCGGCGCACATCCTGCTGCGCACATAAATAAAAATAATATTAAAACATTTTTACAAAAAAAAATATTTAAATCAAATTAATAAAAAAACTGTGCTTGCACATTCTGTGGGGCGCAAATTCTGCGCACATCCTGCGGCGCACAACCTGCTGCGCACATAAATAAAAATAATATTAAAACATTTTTACAAAAAAAAATATTTAAATCAAATTATTAAAAAAACTGTGCTTGAACCTCCTGTGGGGCGCAAATTCTGTGGGGCGCACATCCTGCTGCGCACATAAAAAAAATAATATTAAAAACAAATTACAATTTTTTTTTTTTAAGTCAAATTAATAAAAAAACTGTCCTTGCACATCCTGTGAGGCGCAAATTCTGTGGGGCGCAAATTCTGTGGGGCGCACATCCTGCGGAGCACATCCTGCTGCGCACATAAATAAAAATAATATTAAAACATTTTTACAAAAAAAATATTTAAATCAAATTAATAAAAAAACTGTGCTTGCACATCCTGTGGGGCGCAAATTCTGTGGGGCGCACATCCTGCGGAGCACATCCTGCTGCGCACATAAATAAAAATAATATTAAAACATTTTTACAAAAAAAATATTTAAATCAAATTAATAAAAAAACTGTGCTTGCACATCCTGTGGGGCGCAAATTCTGTGGGGCACACACCCTGCGGCGCACATCCTGCTGCGCAAATAAATAAAAATCAAATTAATAAAAAAAATGTGCTTGCACATCCTGTGGGGCGCAAATTATGTGGGGCGCACATCATGCTGCGCACATAAAAAAAATAATATTAAAAACAAATTACAATTTTTTTTTTTTAAGTCAAATTAATAAAAAAACTGTCCTTGCACATCCTGTGAGGCGCAAATTCTGTGGGGCGCAAATTCTGTGGGGCGCAAATTCTGTGGGGCGCACATCCTGCGGAGCACATCCTGCTGCGCACATAAATAAAAATAATATTAAAACATTTTTACAGAAAAAAATATTTAAATCAAATTAATAAAAAACTGTGGTTGCACATCCTGTGGGGCGCAAATTCTGTGGGGCGCACATCCTGCGGCGCACATCCTGCTGCACACATAAATAAAAATAATATTAAAACATTTTTACAGAAAAAAATATTTAAATCAAATTAATAAAAAACTGTGGTTGCAAATCCTGTGGGGCGCAAATTCTGTGGGGCGCACATCCTGCGGCGCACATCCTGCTGCGCACATGAATAAAAATAATATTAAAAACAAATTACAATTTTTTTTTTTTAAATCAAATTAATAAAAAAACTGTCCTTGCACATCCTGTGGGGCGCAAATTCTGTGGGGCGCACATCCTGCGGCGCACATCCTGCTGCGCACATAAATAAAAATAATATTAAAAACAAATTACAATTTTTTTTTTAAATCAAATTAATAAAAAAACTGTGATTGCACATCCTGTGGGGCGCACATCCTGCGAGGCACATCCTGCTGCGCACATAAATAAAAATAATATTAAAAACAAATTACAATTTTTTAAAAAAAATCAAATTAATAAAAAAACTGTCCTTGCACATCCTGTGGGGCGCAAATTCTGTGGGGCGCACATCCTGTGGCGCACATCCTTCTGCGCACATAAATGAAAACAATATTAAAAACAAATTACAATTTTTTAAAAAAAATCAAATTAATAAAAAAACTGTCCTTGCACATCCTGTGTGGCGCAAATTCTGTGGGGCGCACATCCTGCGGCGCACATCCTGCTGCGCACATAAATAAAAATAATATTAAAACATTTTTACAAAAAAAATATTTAAATCAAATTAATAAAAAACTGTGGTTGCACATCCTGTGGGGCGCAAATTCTGTGGGGCGCACATCCTGCGGCGCACATCCTGCTGCGCACATAAATAAAAATAATATTAAAACATTTTTACAGAAAAAAATATTTAAATCAAATTAATAAAAAACTGTGGTTGCACATCCTGTGGGGCGCAAATTCTGTGGGGCGCACATCCTGCGGCGCACATCCTGCGGCGCACATCCTGCTGCGCACATGAATAAAAATAATATTAAAACATTTTTACAAAAAAATATATTTAAATCAAATTAATAAAAAAACTGTCCTTGCACATCCTGTGGGGCGCACATCCTGCTGCGCACATAAATAAAAATAATATTAAAAACAAATTACAATTTTTTTTTTTAAATTGAATTAATAAAAAAACTGTCCTTGCACATCCTGTGGGGCGCAAATTCTGTGGGGCGCACATCCTGCGGCGCACATCCTGCTGCGCACATAAATGAAAATAATATTAAAACATTTTTACAAAAAAAAATATTTAAATCAAATTAATAAAAAAACTGTGCTTGCACATCCTGTGGGGCGCAAATTCTGTGGGGCGCACATCCTGCGGCGCACATCCTGCTGCGCACATAAATGAAAATAATATTAAAACATTTTTACAAAAAAAAATATTTAAATCAAATTAATAAAAAAACTGTGCTTGCACATCCTGTGGGGCGCAAATTATGTGGGGCACACATCCTGCAGCGCACATCCTGCTGCGCAAATAAATAAAAATAATATTAAAAACAATTTACAATTATTTTTTTTTAAATCAAATTAATAAAAAAACTGTGCTTGCACATCCTGTGGGGTGCAAATTCTGTGGGGCGCAAATTCTGTGGGGCGCACATCCTGCGGCGCACATCCTGCTGCGCACATAAATAAAAATAATATTAAAACATTTTTACAAAAAAAAAAATTTAAATCAAATTAATAAAAAAACTGTGCTTGCACATCCTGTGGGGCGCAAATTCTCGAGGGCGCACATCCTGCGAGGCACATCCTGCTGCGCACATAAATAAAAATAATATTAAAAACAAATTACAATTTTTTTTTTAAATCAAATTAATAAAAAAACTGTGCTTGCACATCCTGTGGGGCGCAAATTCTGTGGGCCGCAAATCCTGCGGCGCACATCCTGCTGCGCACATAAATAAAAATAATATTAAAAACAAATTACAATTTTTTTTTTTAAATCAAATTAATAAAAAAACTGTCCTTGCACATCCTGTGGGGCGCAAATTCTGTGGGGCGCACATCCTGCGGCGCAAATCCTGCTGCGCACATGACTAAAAATAATATTAAAACATTTTTACAAAAAAAACATATTTAAATCAAATTAATAAAAAAACTGTGCTTGCACATCCTGTGGGGCGCAAATTCTGTGGGGCGCACATCCTGCGGCGCACATCCTGCGGCGCACATCCTGCTGCGCACATGAATAAAAATAATATTAAAACATTTTTACAAAAAAATATATTTAAATCAAATTAATAAAAAAACTGTCCTTAGACATCCTGTGGGGCGCACATCCTGCGGCGCACATCCTGCTGCGCACATAAATAAAAATAATATTAAAAACAAATTACAATTTTTTTTTTAAAATTGAATTAATAAAAAAACTGTCCTTGCACATCCTGTGGGGCGCAAATTCTGTGGGGCGCACATCCTGCGGCGCACATCCTGCTGCGCACATAAATAAAAATAATATTAAAACATTTTTACAAAAAAATATATTTAAATCAAATTAATAAAAAAACTTTGCTTGCACATCCTGTGGGGCGCAAATTCTGTGGGGCGCACATCCTGCGGCGCACATCCTGCTGCGCACATAAATGAAAATAATATTAAAACATTTTTACAAAAAAAAATATTTAAATCAAATTAATAAAAAAACTGTGCTTGCATATCCTGTGGGGCGCAAATTCTGTGGGGCGCACATCCTGCGGCGCACATCCTGCTGCGCACATAAATAAAAATAATATTAAAACATTTTTACAAAAAAACATATTTAAATCAAATTAATAAAAAAACAGTGCTTGCACATCCTGTGGGGCGCAAATTCTGTGGGGCGCACATCCTGCGGCGCACATCCTGCTGCGCACATAAATGAAAACAATATTAAAAACAAATTACAATTTTTTAAAAAAAATCAAATTAATAAAAAAACTGTCCTTGCACATCCTGTGGGGCGCAAATTCTGTGGGGCGCACATCCTGCGGCGCAAATCCTGCTGCGCACATGGATAAAAATAATATTAAAACATTTTTACAAAAAAAAATATTTAAATCAAATTAACAAAAAAACTGTCCTTGCACATCCTGTGGGGCGCAAATTATGTGGGGCGCACATCCTGCGGCGCACATCCTGCTGCGCACATAAATAAAAATAATATTAAAAACAAATAAAACATTTTTTTTTTTAAATCAAATTAATAAAAAAAACTGTCCTTGCACATCCTGTGGGGCGCAAATTATGTGGGGCGCACATCCTGCGGCGCACATCCAGCTGCGCACATTAATAAAAATAATATTATAAAAAAAATTACAATTTTTTTTTTTTAAATCAAATTAATAAAAAAAATGTGCTTGCACATCCTGTGGGGCGCAAATTATGTGGGGCGCACATCCTGCGGCGCACATCCTGCTGTGCACATAAATAAAAATAATATTAAAACATTTTTACAAAAAAATATATTTAAATCAAATTAATAAAAAAACTGTGCTTGCACATCCTGTGGGGCGCAAATTCTGTGGGGCGCACATCCTGCGGCGCACATCCTGCTGCGCACATAAATAAAAATAATATTAAAAACAAATTACAATTTTTTTTTTAAATCAAATTAATAAAAAAACTGTCCTTGCACATCCTGTGGGGCGCAAATTATGTGGGGCGCACATCCTGCGGCGCACATCCTGCTGCGCACATAAATACAAATAATATTAAAACATTTTTACAAAAAAAATATTTAAATCAAATTAATAAAAAAACTGTCCTTGCACATCCTGTGGGGCGCAAATTCTGTGGGGCGCACATCCTGCGGCGCAAATCCTGCTGCGCACATGGATAAAAATAATATTAAAACATTTTTACAAAAAAAAATATTTAAATCAAATTAACAAAAAAACTGTCCTTGCACATCCTGTGGGGCGCAAATTATGTGGGGCGCACATCCTGCGGCGCACATCCTGCTGCGCACATAAATAAAAATAATATTAAAAACAAATAAAACATTTTTTTTTTTAAATCAAATTGATAAAAAAACTGTCCTTGCACATCCTGTGGGGCGCAAATTATGTGGGGCGCACATCCTGCGGCGCAAATCCTGCTGCGCACATGAATAAAAATAATATTAAAACATTTTTACAAAAAAAAATATTTAAATCAAATTAATAAAAAAACTGTGCTTGCACATCCTGTGGGGCGCAAATTCTGTGGGGCGCACATCCTGCGGCGCACATCCTGCTGCGCACATAAATAAAAATAATATTAAAACATTTTTACAAAAAAAATGTTTTAAATCAAATATAAAAAAAAATGTGCTTGCACATCCTGTGGGGCGCACATCCTGCAGCGCACATCCTGCTGCGCACATAAATAAAAATAATATTAAAACATTTTTACAAAAAAAATATTTAAATCAAATTAATAAAAAAACTGTGCTTGCACATCCTGTGGGGCGCAAATTCTGTGGGGCGCACATCCTGCGGCACACATCCTGCTGCGCACATAAATAAAAATAATATTGAAACAAATTACAATTTTTTATTTTTTAAATCAAATTAATAAAAAAACTGTGCTTGCACATCCTGTGGGGCGCAAATTATGTGGGGCGCACATCCTGCGGCGCAAATCCTGCTGCGCACATGAATAAAAATAATATTAAAAACAATTTACATTTTTTTTTTTTAAATCAAATTAATAAAAAAGCTGTGCTTGCACATCCTGTGGGGTGCAAATTTTGTGGGGCGCAAATTCTATGGGGCGCACATCCTGCGGCGCACATCCTGCTGCGCACATAAATAAAAATAATATTAAAACATTTTTAAAAAAAAAAATATTTAAATCAAATTAATAAAAAAACTGTGCTTGCACATCCTGTGGGGCGCAAATTCTGTGGGGCGCACATCCTGCGGCGCACATCCTGCTGCGCACATAAATAAAAATAATATTAAAACATTTTTACAAAAAAAATATTTAAATCAAATTAATAAAAAAACTGTGCTTGAACATTCTGTGGGGCGCAAATTCTGTGGGCCGCAAATCCTGCGGCGCACATCCTGCTGCGCACATAAATAAAAATAATATTAAAACATTTTTACAAAAAAAATATTTAAATCAAATTAATAAAAAAACTGTCCTTGCACATCCTGTGGGGCGCAAATTCTGGGGGCGCACATCCTGCGGCGCAAATCCTGCTGCGCACATGAATAAAAATAATATTAAAAACAAATTACAATTTTTTTTTTAAATCAAATTAATAAAAAAACTGTCCTTGCACATCCTGTGGGGCGCAAATTCTGTGGGGCGCACATCCTGCGGCGCACATCCTGCTGCGCACATGAATAAAAATGTAATTAAAAAAAATTTACAATTTTTTTTTTTTAAATCAAATTAATAAAAAAAATGTGCTTTAACATCCTGTGGGGCGCAAATTCTGTGGGGCGCACATCCTGCGGCTCACATCCTGCTGCAAACATAAATAAAAATTATATTAAAACATTTTTACAAAAAAAATATTTAAATCAAATTAATAAAAAAACTGTCCTTGCACATCCTTTGGGGCGCAAATTCTGGGGGCGCACATCCTGCGGCGCACATAAATAAAAATAATATTAAAAACAATTTACAATTTTTTTTTTTAAATCAAATTAATAAAAAAACTGTCCTTGCACATCCTGTGGGGCGCACATCCTGCGGCGCACATCCTGCTGCGCACATAAATAAAAATAATGTTAAAACATTTTTACAAAAAAAAATATTTAAATCAAATTAATAATAAAGCTGTGCTTGCACATCCTGTGGGGCGCAAATTCTGTGGGGCGCAAATTCTGTGGGGCGCACATCCTGCGGCGCACATCCTGCTGCGCACATGAATAGAAATAATATTAAAACATTTTTACAAAAAAAATATTTAAATCAAATTAATAAAAAAACTGTGCTTGCACATCCTGTGGGGCGCAAATTCTGTGGGGCGCAAATTATGTGGGGCGCACATCCTGCGGCGCACATCCTGCTGCGCACATAAATAAAAATAATATTAAAAACAAATTACAATTTTTTTTTTAAATCAAATTAATAAAAAAACTGTGCTTGCACATCCTGTGGGGTGCAAATTATGTGGGCCGCAAATCCTGCGGCGCACATCCTGCTGCGCACATAAATAAAAATAATATTAAAAACAAATTACAATTTTTTTTTTTTAAATCAAATTAATAAAAAAACTGTCCTTGCACATCCTGTGGGGCGCAAATTCTGTGGGGCGCAAATTCTGTGGGGCGCACATCCTGCGGCGCACATCCTGCTGCGCACATAAATAAAAATAATATTAAAACATTTTTACAGAAAAAAATATTTAAATCAAATTAATAAAAAACTGTGGTTGCAAATCCTGTGGGGCGCAAATTCTGTGGGGCACAAATTATGTGGGGCACACATCATGCGGCGCACATCCAGCTGCGCACATTAATAATAATAATATTAAAACATTTTTACAAAAAAAAATATTTAAATCAAATTAATAAAAAAACTGTGCTTGCACATCCTGTGGGGCGCAAATTATGTGGGGCGCACATCCTGCGAGGCACATCCTGCTGCGCACATAAATAAAAATAATATTAAAAACAAATTACAATTTTTTTTTAAAATCAAATTAATAAAAAAACTGTGCTTGCACATCCTGTGGGGCGCAAATTCTGTGGGCCGCAAATCCTGCGGCGCACATCCTGCTGCGCACATAAATAAAAATAATATTAAAAACAAATTACAATTTTTTTTTTTAAATCAAATTAATAAAAAAACTGTCCTTGCACATCCTGTGGGGCGCAAATTCTGTGGGGCGCACATCCTGCGGCGCAAATCCTGCTGCGCACATGACTAAAAATAATATTAAAACATTTTTACAAAAAAAACATATTTAAATCAAATTAATAAAAAAACTGTGCTTGCACATCCTGTGGGGCGCAAATTCTGTGGGGCGCACATCCTGCGGCGCACATCCTGCGGCGCACATCCTGCTGCGCACATGAATAAAAATAATATTAAAACATTTTTACAAAAAAATATATTTAAATCAAATTAATAAAAAAACTGTCCTTGCACATCCTGTGGGGCGCACATCCTGCGGCGCACATCCTGCTGCGCACATAAATAAAAATAATATTAAAAACAAATTACAATTTTTTTTTTTAAATTGAATTAATAAAAAAACTGTCCTTGCACATCCTGTGGGGCGCAAATTCTGTGGGGCGCACATCCTGCGGCGCACATCCTGCTGCGCACATAAATAAAAATAATATTAAAACATTTTTACAAAAAAATATATTTAAATCAAATTAATAAAAAAACTTTGCTTGCACATCCTGTGGGGCGCAAATTCTGTGGGGCGCACATCCTGCGGCGCACATCCTGCTGCGCACATAAATGAAAATAATATTAAAACATTTTTACAAAAAAAAATATTTAAATCAAATTAATAAAAAAACTGTGCTTGCATATCCTGTGGGGCGCAAATTCTGTGGGGCGCACATCCTGCGGCGCACATCCTGCTGCGCACATAAATAAAAATAATATTAAAACATTTTTACAAAAAAATATATTTAAATCAAATTAATAAAAAAACTGTCCTTGCACATCCTGTGGGGCGCACATCCTGCGGCGCACATCCTGCTGCGCACATAAATAAAAATAATATTAAAAACAAATTACAATTTTTTTTTTAAAATTGAATTAATAAAAAAACTGTCCTTGCACATCCTGTGGGGCGCAAATTCTGTGGGGCGCACATCCTGCGGCGCACATCCTGCTGCGCACATAAATAAAAATAATATTAAAACATTTTTACAAAAAAATATATTTAAATCAAATTAATAAAAAAACTTTGCTTGCACATCCTGTGGGGCGCAAATTCTGTGGGGCGCACATCCTGCGGCGCACATCCTGCTGCGCACATAAATGAAAATAATATTAAAACATTTTTACAAAAAAAAATATTTAAATCAAATTAATAAAAAAACTGTGCTTGAATATCCTGTGGGGCGCAAATTCTGTGGGGCGCACATCCTGCGGCGCACATCCTGCTGCGCACATAAATAAAAATAATATTAAAACATTTTTACAAAAAACATATTTAAATCAAATTAATAAAAAAACAGTGCTTGCACATCCTGTGGGGCGCAAATTCTGTGGGGCGCACATCCTGCGGCGCACATCCTGCTGCGCACATAAATGAAAATAATATTAAAAAAAATTTACAATTTTTTTATTTTAAATCAAATTAATAAAAAAACTGTGCTTGCACATCCTGTGGGGCGCAAATTCTGTGGGGCGCACATCCTGTGGCGCACATCCTTCTGCGCACATAAATGAAAACAATATTAAAAACAAATTACAATTTTTTAAAAAAAATCAAATTAATAAAAAAACTGTCCTTGCACATCCTGTGGGGCGCAAATTCTGTGGGGCGCACATCCTGCTGCGCAAATCCTGCTGCGCACATGGATAAAAATAATATTAAAACATTTTTACAAAAAAAAATATTTAAATCAAATTAACAAAAAAACTGTCCTTGCACATCCTGTGGGGCGCAAATTATGTGGGGCGCACATCCTGCGGCGCACATCCAGCTGCGCAAATTAATAAAAATAATATTATAAAAAAAATTACAATTTTTTTTTTTTAAATCAAATTAATAAAAAAAATGTGCTTGCACATCCTGTGGGGCGCAAATTATGTGGGGCGCACATCCTGCGGCGCACATCCTGCTGTGCACATAAATAAAAATAATATTAAAACATTTTTACAAAAAAAATGTTTTAAATCAAATATAAAAAAAAATGTGCTTGCACATCCTGTGGGGCGCACATCCTGCAGCGCACATCCTGCTGCGCACATAAATAAAAATAATATTAAAACAATTTTACAAAAATCATTTTTTTAATCAAATTAATAAAAAAACTGTCCTTGCACATCCTGTGGGGCGCAAATTATGTGGGGCGCACATCCTGCAGCGCACATCCTGCTGCGCACATAAATAAAAATAATATTAAAACATTTTTACAAAAAAAATATTTAAATCAAATTAATAAAAAAACTGTGCTTGCACATCCTGTGGGGCGCAAATTCTGTGGGGCGCACATCCTGCGGCACACATCCTGCTGCGCACATAAATAAAAATAATATTGAAACAAATTACAATTTTTTATTTTTTAAATCAAATTAATAAAAAAACTGTGCTTGCACATCCTGTGGGGCGCAAATTATGTGGGGCGCACATCCTGCGGCACACATCCAGCTGCGCACATTAATAAAAATAATATTATAAAAAAAATTACAATTTTTTTTTTTTAAATCAAATTAATAAAAAAAATGTGCTTGCACATCCTGTGGGGCGCAAATTATGTGGGGCGCACATCCTGCGGCGCACATCCTGCTGTGCACATAAATAAAAATAATATTAAAACATTTTTACAAAAAAATATATTTAAATCAAATTAATAAAAAAACTGTGCTTGCACATCCTGTGGGGCGCAAATTCTGTGGGGCGCACATCCTGCGGCGCACATCCTGCTGCGCACATAAATAAAAATAATATTAAAAACAAATTACAATTTTTTTTTTAAATCAAATTAATAAAAAAACTGTCCTTGCACATCCTGTGGGGCGCAAATTATGTGGGGCGCACATCCTGCGGCGCACATCCTGCTGCGCACATAAATACAAATAATATTAAAACATTTTTACAAAAAAAATATTTAAATCAAATTAATAAAAAAACTGTCCTTGCACATCCTGTGGGGCGCAAATTCTGTGGGGCGCACATCCTGCGGCGCAAATCCTGCTGCGCACATGGATAAAAATAATATTAAAACATTTTTACAAAAAAAAATATTTAAATCAAATTAACAAAAAAACTGTCCTTGCACATCCTGTGGGGCGCAAATTATGTGGGGCGCACATCCTGCGGCGCACATCCTGCTGCGCACATAAATAAAAATAATATTAAAAACAAATAAAACATTTTTTTTTTTAAATCAAATTGATAAAAAAACTGTCCTTGCACATCCTGTGGGGCGCAAATTATGTGGGGCGCACATCCTGCGGCGCAAATCCTGCTGCGCACATGAATAAAAATAATATTAAAACATTTTTACAAAAAAAAATATTTAAATCAAATTAATAAAAAAACTGATTTTGCACATCCTGTGGGGCGCAAATTCTGTGGGGCGCACATCCTGCGGCGCACATCCTGCTGCGCACATAAATAAAAATAATATTAAAACATTTTTACAAAAAAAATGTTTTAAATCAAATATAAAAAAAAATGTGCTTGCACATCCTGTGGGGCGCACATCCTGCAGCGCACATCCTGCTGCGCACATAAATAAAAATAATATTAAAACAATTTTACAAAAATCATTTTTTTAATCAAATTAATAAAAAAACTGTCCTTGCACATCCTGTGGGGCGCAAATTATGTGGGGCGCACATCCTGCAGCGCACATCCTGCTGCGCACATAAATAAAAATAATATTAAAACATTTTTACAAAAAAATATATTTAAATCAAATTAATAAAAAAACTGTGCTTGCACATCCTGTGGGGCGCAAATTCTGTGGGGCGCACATCCTGCGGCGCACATCCTGCTGCGCACATAAATAAAAATAATATTAAAAACAAATTACAATTTTTTTTTTAAATCAAATTAATAAAAAAACTGTCCTTGCACATCCTGTGGGGCGCAAATTATGTGGGGCGCACATCCTGCGGCGCACATCCTGCTGCGCACATAAATACAAATAATATTAAAACATTTTTACAAAAAAAATATTTAAATCAAATTAATAAAAAAACTGTCCTTGCACATCCTGTGGGGCGCAAATTCTGTGGGGCGCACATCCTGCGGCGCAAATCCTGCTGCGCACATGGATAAAAATAATATTAAAACATTTTTACAAAAAAAAATATTTAAATCAAATTAACAAAAAAACTGTCCTTGCACATCCTGTGGGGCGCAAATTATGTGGGGCGCACATCCTGCGGCGCACATCCTGCTGCGCACATAAATAAAAATAATATTAAAAACAAATAAAACATTTTTTTTTTTAAATCAAATTGATAAAAAAACTGTCCTTGCACATCCTGTGGGGCGCAAATTATGTGGGGCGCACATCCTGCGGCGCAAATCCTGCTGCGCACATGAATAAAAATAATATTAAAACATTTTTACAAAAAAAAATATTTAAATCAAATTAATAAAAAAACTGATTTTGCACATCCTGTGGGGCGCAAATTCTGTGGGGCGCACATCCTGCGGCGCACATCCTGCTGCGCACATAAATAAAAATAATATTAAAACATTTTTACAAAAAAAATGTTTTAAATCAAATATAAAAAAAAATGTGCTTGCACATCCTGTGGGGCGCACATCCTGCAGCGCACATCCTGCTGCGCACATAAATAAAAATAATATTAAAACAATTTTACAAAAATCATTTTTTTAATCAAATTAATAAAAAAACTGTCCTTGCACATCCTGTGGGGCGCAAATTATGTGGGGCGCACATCCTGCAGCGCACATCCTGCTGCGCACATAAATAAAAATAATATTAAAACATTTTTACAAAAAAAATATTTAAATCAAATTAATAAAAAAACTGTGCTTGCACATCCTGTGGGGCGCAAATTCTGTGGGGCGCACATCCTGCGGCACACATCCTGCTGCGCACATAAATAAAAATAATATTGAAACAAATTACAATTTTTTATTTTTTAAATCAAATTAATAAAAAAACTGTGCTTGCACATCCTGTGGGGCGCAAATTCTGTGGGGCGCACATCTTGCGGCACACATCCTGCTGCGCACATAAATAAAAATAATATTAAAACATTTTTACAAAAAAAAATATTTAAATCAAATTAATAAAAAAACTGTGCTTGCACATCCTGTGGGGCGCAAATTCTGTGGGGCGAACATCCTGCGGCGCACATCCTGCTGCGCACATAAATAAAAATAATATTAAAAACAAATAACATTTTTTTTTTTTAAATCAAATTAATAAAAAAACTGTCCTTGCACATCCTGTGGGGCGCAAATTATGTGGGGCGCACATCCTGCGGCGCAAATCCTGCTGCGCACATGAATAAAAATAATATTAAAACATTTTTACAAAAAAAAATATTTAAATCAAATTAATAAAAAAACTGTGCTTGCACATCCTGTGGGGCGCAAATTCTGTGGGGCGCACATCCTGCGGCGCACATCCTGCTGCGCACATGAATAAAAATAATATTAAAACATTTTTACAAAAAAAATATTTAAATCAAATTAATAAAAAAACTGTCCTTGCACATCCTGTGGGGCGCAAATTCTGTGGGCCGCACATCCTGCGGCACACATCCTGCTGCGCACATAAATAAATAAATAAAAATAATATTAAAAACAATTTACATTTTTTTTTTTTAAATCAAATTAATAAAAAAGCTGTGCTTGCACATCCTGTGGGGCGCAAATTTTGTGGGGCGCAAATTCTATGGGGCGCACATCCTGCGGCGCACATCCTGCTGCGCACATAAATAAAAATAATATTAAAACATTTTTACAAAAAAAATATTTAAATCAAATTAATAAAAAACCTGTGCTTGCACATCCTGTGGGGCGCAAATTATGTGGGGCACACATCCTGCGGCGCACATCCTGCTGCGTAGATAAATAAAAATTATATTAAAACATTTTAAAAAAAAAAAATATTTAAATCAAATTAATAAAAAAACTGTGCTTGCACATCCTGTGGGGCGCAAATTATGTGGGGCGCACATCCTGCGGCGCACATCCTGCTGCGCACATAAATAAAAATAATATTAAAAACAAATTACAATTTTTTTTTTTAAATCAAATTAATAAAAAAACTGTCCTTGCACATCCTGTGGGGCGCAAATTCTGTGGGGCGCACATCCTGCGGCGCACATCCTGCTGCGCACATAAATAAAAATAATATTAAAACAATTTTCCAAAAAAAATATTTAAATCAAATTAATAAAAAAACTGTGCTTACACATCCTGTGGGGCGCAAATTCTGTGGGGCGCACATCCTGCGGCGCACATCCTGCGGCGCACATCCTGCTGCGCACATAAATAAAAATAATATTAAAACATTTTTACAAAAAAATATATTTAAATCAAATTAATAAAAAAACTGTGCTTGCACATCCTGTGGGGCGCAAATTCTGTGGGGCGCACATCCTGCTGCGCACATCCAGCTGCGCACATTAATACAAATAATATTAAAACATTTTTACAAAAAAAAATATTTAAATCAAATTAATAAAAAAACTGTCCTTGCACATCCTGTGGGGCGCAAATTCTGTAGGGCGCACATCCTGCGGTATACATCCTGCTGCGCACATGAATAAAAATAATATTAAAACATTTTTACAAAAAAAAAATATTTAAATCAAATTAATAAAAAAATGTGCTTGCACATCCTGTGGGGCGCAAATTCTACGGGGCGCACATCCTGCAGCGCACATCCTGCTGCGCACATAAATAAAAATAATATTAACAACAATTTACAATTATTTTTTTTTAAATCAAATTAATAAAAAAACTGTGCTTGCACATCCTGTGGGGTGCCAATTCTGTGTGGCGCACATCCAGCTGCGCAAATTAATAAAAAACAATATTAAAACATTTTTACAAAAAAAATATTTAAATCAAATTAATAAAAAAATGTGCTTGCACATCCTGTGGGGCGCAAATTCTGTGGGGCGCACTTCATGCGGCGCACATCCTGCTGCGCACATAAATAAAAATAATATTAAAACATTTTTACAAAAAAAAATATTTAAATATAACTAATAAAAAAAATGTGCTTGCACATCCTGTGGGGGGCAAATTATGTGGGGCGCACATCCTGCGGCGCACATCCTGCGGCGCACATCCTGCTGCGCACATAAATAAAAATTATATTAAAACATTTTTACAAAAAAAATATTTAAATCAAATTAATAAAAAAACTGTGCTTGCACATCCTGTGGGGCGCAAATTCTGTGGGGCGCAAATTCTGTGGGGCGCACATCCTGCGGCGCACATCCTGCTGCGCACATAAATAAAAATTATATTAAAACATTTTTACAAAAAAAATATTTAAATCAAATTAATAAAAAAACTGTCCTTGCACATCCTGTGGGGCGCAAATTCTGTGGGGCGCACATCCTGCGGCTCACATCCTGCTGCAAACATAAATAAAAATTATATTAAAACATTTTTACAAAAAAAATATTTAAATCAAATTAATAAAAAAACTGTCCTTGCACATCCTTTGGGGCGCAAATTCTGGGGGCGCACATCCTGCGGCGCAAATCCTGCTGCGCACATGAATAAAAATAATATTAAAAACAAATTACAATTTTTTTTTTAAATCAAATTAATAAAAAAACTGTCCTTGCACATCCTGTGGGGCGCAAATTCTGTGGGGCGCACATCCTGCGGCGCACATCCTGCTGCGCACATGAATAAAAATGTAATTAAAAAAAATTTACAATTTTTTTTTTTTAAATCAAATTAATAAAAAAAATGTGCTTGCACATCCTGTGGGGCGCAAATTCTGTGGGGCGCACATCCTGCGGCTCACATCCTGCTGCAAACATAAATAAAAATTATATTAAAACATTTTTACAAAAAAAATATTTAAATCAAATTAATAAAAAAACTGTCCTTGCACATCCTTTGGGGCGCAAATTCTGGGGGCGCACATCCTGCGGCGCAAATCCTGCTGCGCACATGAATAAAAATAATAGTAAAAACAAATTACAATTTTTTTTTTAAATCAAATTAATAAAAAAACTGTCCTTGCACATCCTGTGGGGCGCAAATTCTGTGGGGCGCACATCCTGCGGCGCACATCCTGCTGCGCACATAAATAAAAATAATATTAAAACATTTTTACAAAAAAAAATATTTAAATCAAATTAATAAAAAAACTGTGCTTGCACATCCTGTGGGGCGCAAATTCTGTGGGGCGCACATCCTGTGGCGCACATCCTGCTGCGCACATAAATAAAAATAATATTAAAAACAATTACAATTTTTTTTTTTAAATCAAATTAATAAAAAAACTGTCCTTGCACATCCTGTGGGGCGCAAATTCTGTGGGGCGCACATCCTGTGGCGCACATCCTGCTGCGCACATAAATAAAAATAATATTAAAAACAAATTACAATTTTTTTTTTAAATCAAATTAATAAAAAAACTGTCCTTGCACATCCTGTGGGGCGCACATTATGTGGGGCCCACATCATGCAGCGCACATCCTGCTGCGCACATAAATGAAAATGATATTAAAACATTTTTACAAAAAAAATATTTAAATTAAATTAATAAAAAAACTGTGCTTGCACATCCTGTGGGTCGCAAATTCTGTGGGGCGCACATCCTGCTGCGCACAAAAATAAAAATAATATTAAAAACAAATTACAATTTTTTTTTTTAAATCAAATTAATAAAAAAACTGTCCTTGCACATCCTGTGGGGCGCAAATTCTGTGGGGCGCACATCCTGCGGCGCACATCCTGCTGCGCACATAAATCAAAATAATATTAAAACATTTTTACAAAAAAAATTTTTTAAATCAAATTAATAAAAAAACTGTGCTTGCACATCCTGTGGGGGACAAATTCTGTGGGGCGCACATCCTGCTGCGCACATAAATAAAAATAATATTAAAAACAAATTACAATTTTTTATTTTTAAATCAAATTAATAAAAAAACTGTCCTTGCACATCCTGTGGGGCGCACATCCTGCTGCGCACATAAATAAAAATAATATTAAAACATTTTTACAAAAATTTTTTTCTAAATCAAATTAATAAAAAAACTGTGCTTGCACATCCTGTGGGCAGCAAATTCTGTGGGGCGCACATCCTGCGGCGCAAATCCTGCTGCGCACATAAATAAAAATAATATTAAAACATTTTTACAAAAAAATATATTTAAATCAAATTAATAAAAAAACTGTCCTTGCACATCCTGTGGGGCGCACATCCTGCGGCGCACATCCTGCTGCGCACATAAATAAAAATAATATTAAAAACAAATTACAATTTTTTTTTAAAAATTGAATTAATAAAAAAACTGTCCTTGCACATCCTGTGGGGCGCACATTATGTGGGGCCCACATCATGCAGCGCACATCCTGCTGCGCACATAAATGAAAATGATATTAAAACATTTTTACAAAAAAAATATTTAAATTAAATTAATAAAAAAACTGTGCTTGCACATCCTGTGGGTCGCAAATTCTGTGGGGCGCACATCCTGCTGCGCACAAAAATAAAAATAATATTAAAAACAAATTACAATTTTTTTTTTTAAATCAAATTAATAAAAAAACTGTCCTTGCACATCCTGTGGGGCGAAAATTCTGTGGGGCGCACATCCTGCGGCGCACATCCTGCTGCGCACATAAATCAAAATAATATTAAAACATTTTTACAAAAAAAATTTTTTAAATCAAATTAATAAAAAAACTGTGCTTGCACATCCTGTGGGGGACAAATTCTGTGGGGCGCACATCCTGCTGCGCACATAAATAAAAATAATATTAAAAACAAATTACAATTTTTTTTTTTTAAATCAAATTAATAAAAAAACTGTCCTTGCACATCCTGTGGGGCGCACATCCTGCTGCGCACATAAATAAAAATAATATTAAAACATTTTTACAAAAAAAAATATTTAAATCAAATTAATAAAAAAACTGTGCTTGCACATCCTGTGGGGCGCAAATTCTGCGGGGCGCACATCCTGCGGCGCACATCCTGCTGCGCACATGAATAAAAATAATATTAAAACATTTTTACAAAAAATTTTTTCTAAATCAAATTAATAAAAAAACTGTGCTTGCACATCCTGTGGGCAGCAAATTATGTGGGGCGCACATCCTGCGGCGCAAATCCTGCTGCGCACATAAATAAAAATAATATTAAAACATTTTTACAAAAAAAAATATTTAAATCAAATTAATAAAAAAACTGTCCTTGCACATCCTGTGGGGCAAAAATTCTGTGGGGCGCACATCCTGCGGCGCAAATCCTGCTGCGCACATGACTAAAAATAATATTAAAACATTTTTACAAAAAAATATATTTAAATCAAATTAATAAAAAAACTGTCCTTGCACATCCTGTGGGGCGCACATCCTGCGGCGCACATCCTGCTGCGCACATAAATAAAAATAATATTAAAAACAAATTACAATTTTTTTTTAAAAATTGAATTAATAAAAAAACTGTCCTTGCACATCCTGTGGGGCGCAAATTCTGTGGGGCGCACATCCTGCGACGCACATCCTGCTGCGCACATAAATAAAAATAATATTAAAACATTTTTACAAAAAAATATATTTAAATCAAATTAATAAAAAAACTTTGCTTGCACATCCTGTGGGGCGCAAATTCTGTGGGGCGCACATCCTGCGGCGCACATCCTGCTGCGCACATAAATGAAAATAATATTAAAACATTTTTACAAAAAAAAATATTTAAATCAAATTAATAAAAAAACTGTGCTTGCATATCCTGTGGGGCGCAAATTCTGTGGGGCGCACATCCTGCGGCGCACATCCTGCTGCGCACATAAATAAAAATAATATTAAAACATTTTTACAAAAAAAAATATTTAAATCAAATTAATAAAAAAACTGCTTGCACATCCTGTGGGGCGCAAATTCTGTGGGGCGCACATCCTGCGGCGCACATCCTGCTGCGCACATAAGTCAAAATAATATTAAAAAAAATTTACAATTTTTTTTTTTTAAATCAAATTAATAAAAAAACTGTGCTTGCACATCCTGTGGGGCGCAAATTCTGTGGGCGCACATCCTGCTGCGCACATGAATAAAAATAATATTAAAAACAAATTACAATTTTTTTTTTTAAATCAAATTAATAAAAAAACTGTCCTTGCACATCCTGTGGGGCGCAAATTCTGTGGGGCGCACATCCTGCGGCGCACATCCTGCTGCGCACATAAATAAAAATAATATTAAAAACAAATTACAATTTTTTTTTTAAATCAAATTAATAAAAAAACTGTGCTTGCACATCCTGTGGGGCGCAAATTCTGTGGGGCGCACATCCTGCGGCACACATCCTGCTGCGCACATAAATAAAAATAATATTAAAACATTTTTACAGAAAAAAATATTTAAATCAAATTAATGAAAAACTGTGGTTGCAAATCCTGTGGGGCGCAAATTCTGTGGGGCGCACATCCTGCGGCGCACATCCTGCTGCGCACATAAATAAAAATAATATTAAAAACAAATTACAATTTTTTTTTTTAAATCAAATTAATAAAAAAACTGTCCTTGCACATCCTGTGGGGCGCACATCCTGCGGTGCACAGTCTGCTGCGCACATAAATAAAAATAATATTATAACATTTTTACAAAAAAATATATTTAAATCAAATTAATAAAAAAACTGTGCTTGCACATCGTGTGGGGCGCACATTCTGCGGCGCACATCCTGCTGCGCACATAAATAAAAATAATATTAAAAACAAATTACAATTTTTTTTTTAAAATCAAATTAATAAAAAAACTGTCCTTGCACATCCTGTGGGGCGCAAATTATGTGGGGCCCACATCATGCAGCGCACATCCTGCTGCGCACATAAATGAAAATGATATTAAAACATTTTTACAAAAAAAATATTTAAATTAAATTAATAAAAAAACTGTGCTTGCACATCCTGTGGGTCGCAAATTCTGTGGGGCGCACATCCTGCGGCGCACATCCTGCTGCGCACATAAATAAAAATAATATTAAAAACAAATTACAATTTTTTTTTTAAAATTGAATTAATAAAAAAACTGTCCTTGCACATCCTGTGGGGCGCAAATTCTGTGGGGCGCACATCCTGCGGCGCACATCCTGCGGCGCACATCCTGCTGCGCACATGAATAAAAATAATATTAAAACATTTTTACAAAAAAATATATTTAAATCAAATTAATAAAAAAACTGTCCTTGCACATCCTGTGGGGCGCACATCCTGCTGCGCACATAAATAAAAATAATATTAAAAACAAATTACAATTTTTTTTTTTAAATTGAATTAATAAAAAAACTGTCCTTGCACATCCTGTGGGGCGCAAATTCTGTGGGGCGCACATCCTGCGGCGCACATCCTGCTGCGCACATGAATAAAAATAATATTAAAACATTTTTACAAAAAAATATATTTAAATTAAATTAATAAAAAAACTTTGCTTGCACATCCTGTGGGGCGCAAATTCTGTGGGGCGCACATCCTGCGGCGCACATCCTGCTGCGCGCATAAATAAAAATAATATTAAAACATTTTTACAAAAAAAAATATTTAAATCAAATTAATAAAAAAACTGTGCTTGCACATCCTGTGGGGCGCAAATTCTGTGGGGCGCACATCCTGCGGCGCACATCCTGCTGCGCACATAAATGAAAATAATATTAAAACATTTTTACAAAAAAAAATATTTAAATCAAATTAATAAAAAAACTGTGCTTGCACATCCTGTGGGGCGCAAATTCTGTGGGGCGCACATCCTGCGAGGCACATCCTGCTGCGCACATAAATAAAAATAATATTAAAAAAAAATTACAATTTTTTTTTTAAATCAAATTAATAAAAAAACTGTCCTTGCACATCCTGTGGGGCGCAAATTCTGTGGGGCGCACATCCTGTGGCGCACATCCTGCTGCGCATATAAATAAAAATAATATGAAAAACAAATTACAATTTTTTTTTTATAAATCAAATTAATAAAAAAACTGTCCTTGCACATCCTGTGGGGCGCAAATTATGTGGGGTGCACATCCTGCGGCGCACATCCTGCTGCGCACATAAATAAAAATAATATTAAAACATTTTTACAAAAAAAATATTTAAATCAAATTAATAAAAAAACTGTCCTTGCACATCCTGTGGGGCGCAAATTATGTGGGGCGCACATCCTGCGGCGCACATCCTGCTGCACACATAAACAAAAATAATATTAAAACATTTTTACAAAAAAAATATTTAAATCAAATTAATAAAAAAACTGTCCTTGCACATCCTATGGGGCGCAAATTCTGTGGGGCGCACATCCTGCGGCGCACATGAATAAAAATAATATTAAAACATTTTTACAAAAAAAAATATTTAAATCAAATTAATAAAAAAACTGTCCTTGCACATCCTATGGGGCGCAAATTCTGTGGGGCGCACATCCTGCGGCGCACATGAATAAAAATAATATTAAAACATTTTTACAAAAAAAAATATTTAAATCAAATTAATAAAAAAACTGTGCTTGCACATCCTGTGGGGCGCAAATTATGTGGGGCGCACATCCTGCTGCGCAAATGAATAACAATAAACTTACAAAAAATTTACAATTTTTTTTATTTAAATCAAATTAATAAAAAAAATGTGCTTGCACATCCTGTGGGGCGCAAATTATGTGGGGCGCACATCCTGCGGCGCACATCCTGCTGCACACATAAACAAAAATAATATTAAAACATTTTTACAAAAAAAATATTTAAATCAAATTAATAAAAAAACTGTCCTTGCACATCCTGTGGGGCGCAAATTCTGTGGGGCGCACATCCTGCGGCGCACATGAATAAAAATAATATTAAAACATTTTTACAAAAAAAAATATTTAAATCAAATTAATAAAAAAACTGTGCTTGCACATCCTGTGGGGCGCAAATTCTGTGGGGCGCACATCCTGTGGCGCACATCCTTCTGCGCACATAAATAAAAATAATATTAAAAACAAATTACAATTTTTTTTTTTAAATCAAATTAATAAAAAAACTGTGCTTGCACATCCTGTGGGGCGCAAATTCTGTGGGGCGCACATCCTGCGGCGCACATCCTGCTGCGCACATGAATAAAAATAATATTAAAAACAAATTACAATTTTTTTTTTTAAATCAAATTAATAAAAAAACTGTCCTTGCACATCCTGTGGGGCGCAAATTATGTGGGGTGCACATCCTGCGGCGCACATCCTGCTGCGCACATAAATAAAAATAATATTAAAACATTTTTACAAAAAAAATATTTAAATCAAATTAATAAAAAAACTGTGCTTGCACATCCTGTGGGGCGCAAATTCTGTGGGGCGCACATCCTGCGAGGCACATCCTGCTGCGCACATAAATAAAAATAATATTAAAAAAAAATTACAATTTTTTTTTTAAATCAAATTAATAAAAAAACTGTCCTTGCACATCCTGTGGGGCGCAAATTCTGTGGGGCGCACATCCTGTGGCGCACATCCTGCTGCGCATATAAATAAAAATAATATGAAAAACAAATTACAATTTTTTTTTTATAAATCAAATTAATAAAAAAACTGTCCTTGCACATCCTGTGGGGCGCAAATTATGTGGGGTGCACATCCTGCGGCGCACATCCTGCTGCGCACATAAATAAAAATAATATTAAAACATTTTTACAAAAAAAATATTTAAATCAAATTAATAAAAAAACTGTCCTTGCACATCCTATGGGGCGCAAATTCTGTGGGGCGCACATCCTGCGGCGCACATGAATAAAAATAATATTAAAACATTTTTACAAAAAAAAATATTTAAATCAAATTAATAAAAAAACTGTCCTTGCACATCCTATGGGGCGCAAATTCTGTGGGGCGCACATCCTGCGGCGCACATGAATAAAAATAATATTAAAACATTTTTACAAAAAAAAATATTTAAATCAAATTAATAAAAAAACTGTGCTTGCACATCCTGTGGGGCGCAAATTATGTGGGGCGCACATCCTGCTGCGCAAATGAATAACAATAAACTTACAAAAAATTTACAATTTTTTTTATTTAAATCAAATTAATAAAAAAAATGTGCTTGCACATCCTGTGGGGCGCAAATTATGTGGGGCGCACATCCTGCGGCGCACATCCTGCTGCACACATAAACAAAAATAATATTAAAACATTTTTACAAAAAAAATATTTAAATCAAATTAATAAAAAAACTGTCCTTGCACATCCTGTGGGGCGCAAATTCTGTGGGGCGCACATCCTGCGGCGCACATGAATAAAAATAATATTAAAACATTTTTACAAAAAAAAATATTTAAATCAAATTAATAAAAAAACTGTGCTTGCACATCCTGTGGGGCGCAAATTCTGTGGGGCGCACATCCTGTGGCGCACATCCTTCTGCGCACATAAATAAAAATAATATTAAAAACAAATTACAATTTTTTTTTTTAAATCAAATTAATAAAAAAACTGTGCTTGCACATCCTGTGGGGCGCAAATTCTGTGGGGCGCACATCCTGCGGCGCACATCCTGCTGCGCACATGAATAAAAATAATATTAAAAACAAATTACAATTTTTTTTTTTAAATCAAATTAATAAAAAAACTGTCCTTGCACATCCTGTGGGGCGCAAATTATGTGGGGTGCACATCCTGCGGCGCACATCCTGCTGCGCACATAAATAAAAATAATATTAAAACATTTTTATAAAAAAAATATTTAAATCAAATTAATAAAAAAACTGTCCTTGCACATCCTGTGGGGCGCAAATTATGTGGGGCGCACATCCTGCGGCGCACATCCTGCTGCACACATAAACAAAAATAATATTAAAACATTTTTACAAAAAAAATATTTAAATCAAATTAATAAAAAAACTGTCCTTGCACATCCTATGGGGCGCAAATTCTGTGGGGCGCACATCCTGCGGCGCACATGAATAAAAATAATATTAAAACATTTTTACAAAAGAAAATATTTAAATCAAATTAATAAAAAAACTGTCCTTGCACATCCTATGGGGCGCAAATTCTGTGGGGCGCACATCCTGCGGCGCACATGAATAAAAATAATATTAAAACATTTTTACAAAAAAAAATATTTAAATCAAATTAATAAAAAAACTGTCCTTGCACATCCTATGGGGCGCACATCCTGCGGCGCACATCCTGCTGCGCACATAAATAAAAATAATATTAAAACATTTTTACAAAAAAAATATTTAAATCAAATTAATAAAAAAACTGTCCTTGCACATCCTGTGGGGTGCAAATTTTGTGGGGCGCACATCCTGCGGCGCACATCCTGCTGCGCACATAAATAAAAATAATATTAAAAACAAATAACAATTTTTTTTTTTAAATCAAATTAATAAAAAAACTGTCCTTGCACATCCTGTGGGGCGCACATCCTGCGGCGCACATCCTGCTGTGCACATGAATAAAAATAATATTAAAACATTTTTACAAAAAAATATATTTAAATCAAATTAATAAAAAAACTGTCCTTGCACATCCTGTGGGGCGCACATCCTGCGGCGCAAATCCTGCTGCGCACATGAATAAAAATAATATTAAAACATTTTTACAAAAAAAAATATTTAAATCAAATTAATAAAAAAACTGTGCTTGCACATCCTGTGGGGGACAAATTCTGTGGGGCGCACATCCTGCTGCGCACATAAATAAAAATAATATTAAAAACAAATTACAATTTTTTTTTTTAAATCAAATTAATAAAAAAACTGTCCTTGCACATCCTGTGGGGCGCACATCCTGCGGCGCACATCCTGCTGTGCACATGAATAAAAATAATATTAAAACATTTTTACAAAAAAATATATTTAAATCAAATTAATAAAAAAACTGTCCTTGCACATCCTGTGGGGCGCACATCCTGCGGCGCAAATCCTGCTGCGCACATGAATAAAAATAATATTAAAACATTTTTACAAAAAAAAATATTTAAATCAAATTAATAAAAAAACTGTGCTTGCACATCCTGTGGGGGACAAATTCTGTGGGGCGCACATCCTGCTGCGCACATAAATAAAAATAATATTAAAAACAAATTACAATTTTTTTTTTTAAATCAAATTAATAAAAAAACTGTCCTTGCACATCCTGTGGGGCGCACATCCTGCGGCGCACATCCTGCTGCGCACATAAATAAAAATAATATTAAAACATTTTTACAGAAAAAAATCTTTAAATCAAATTAATAAAAAACTGTGGTTGCACATCCTTTGGGGCGCAAATTCTGTGGGGCGCACATCCTGTGGCGCACATCCTGCTGCGCACATAAATAAAAATAATATTAAAAACAAATTACAATTTTTTTTTTTTAAATCAAATTAATAAAAAAACTGTCCTTGCACATCCTGTGGGGCGCACATCCTGCGGCGCACATCCTGCTGCGCACATAAATAAAAATAATATTAAAAACAAATTACAATTTTTTTTTTAAATCAAATTAATAAAAAAACTGTCCTTGCACATCCTGTGGGGCGCAAATTCTGTGGGCCGCAAATCCTGCGGCGCACATCCTGCTGCGCACATAAATAAAAATAATATTAAAACATTTTTACAAAAAAAATATTTAAATCAAATTAATAAAAAAACTGTCCTTGCACATCCTGTGGGGTGCAAATTCTGTGGGGCGCACATCCTGCGGCGCAAATCCTGCTGCGCACATGAATAAAAATAATATTAAAACATTTTTACAAAAAAAAATATTTAAATCAAATTAATAAAAAAACTGTGCTTGCACATCCTGTGGGGCGCAAATTCTGTGGGGCGCACATCCTGCGAGGCACATCCTGCTGCGCACATAAATAAAAATAATATTAAAAACAAATTACAATTTTTTTTTTAAAATCAAATTAATAAAAAAACTGTCCTTGCACATCCTGTGGGGCGCAAATTCTGTGGGGCGCACATCCTGCGGCGCACATCCTGCTGCGCACATGAATAAAAATGAAATTAAAAAAAATTTACAATTTTTTTTTTTTAAATCAAATTAATAAAAAAAATGTGCTTGCACATCCTGTGGGGCGCAAATTCTGTGGGGCGCACATCCTGCGGCTAACATCCTGCTGCGCACATAAATAAAAATAATATTAAAACATTTTTACAAAAAAAAATATTTAAATCAAATTAATAAAAAAACTGTGCTTGTACATCCTGTGGGGCGCAAATTCTGTGGGGCGCACATCCTGCGGCACACATCCTGCTGCACACATAAATAAAAATAATATTAAAACATTTTTACAAAAAAAAATATTTAAATCAAATTAATAAAAAAACTGTGCTTGCACATCCTGTGGGGCGCAAATTCTGTGGGGCGCACATCCTGCGGCGCACATCCTGCTGCGCACATAAATAAAAATAATATTAAAAACAATTTACAATTATTTTTTTTTTAAATCAAATTTAAAAAAAAACTGTGCTTGCACATCCTGTGGGGCGCAAATTCTGTGGGGCGCACATCCTGTGGCGCAAACCCTGCTGCGCACATGAATAAAAATAATATTAATACATTTTTACAAAAAAAAATATTTAAATCAAATTAATAAAAAAACTGTGCTTGCACATCCTGTGGGGCGCAAATTCTGAGGGGCGCACATTCTGCGGCGCACATCCTGCTGCGCACATAAATAAAAATGATATTAAAACATTTTTACAAAAAAAATATTTAAATCAAATTAATAAAAAAACTGTCCTTGCACATCCTGTGGGGCGCAAATTCTGTGGGGCGCACATCCTGCGGCACACATCCTGCTGCGCACATAAATAAAAATAATATTAAAACATTTTTACAAAAAAAAATATTTAAATCAAAGTAATAAAAAAACTGTGCTTGCACATCCTGTGGGGCGCAAATTCTGTGGGGCGCAAATTCTGTGGGGCGCACATCCTGCGGCGCACATCCTGCTGCGCACATAAATAAAAATAATATTAAAAACAAATTACAATTTTTTTTTTAAATCAAATTAATAAAAAAACTGTCCTTGCACATCCTGTGGGGCGCAAATTCTGTGGGTCGCAAATCCTGCGGCGCACATCCTGCTGCGCACATAAATAAAAATAATATTAAAAACAAATTACAATTTTTTTTTTAAATCAGATTAATAAAAAAACTGTCCTTGCACATCCTGTGGGGCGCAAATTCTGTGGGGCGCACATCCTGCGGCGCAAATCCTGCTGCGCACATGAATAAAAATAATATTAAAACATTTTTACAAAAAAAAATATTTAAATCAAATTAATAAAAAAACTGTGCTTGCACATCCTGTGGGGCGCAAATTCTGTGGGGCGCACATCCTGCGAGGCACATCCTGCTGCGCACATAAATAAAAATAATATTAAAAACAAATTACAATTTTTTTTTTTAAATCAAATTAATAAAAAAAATGTGCTTGCACATCCTGTGGGGCGCAAATTCTGTGGGGCGCACATCCTGCTGCGCACATGAATAAAAATGAAATTAAAAAAAATTTACAATTTTTTTTTTTTAAATCAAATTAATAAAAAAAATGTGCTTGCACATCCTGTGGGGCGCAAATTCTGTGGGGCGCACATCCTGCGGCGCACATAAATAAAAATAATATTAAAAACAAATTACAATTTTTTTTTTAAATCAAATTAATAAAAAAACTGTGCTTGCACATCCTGTGGGGCGCAAATTCTGTGGGGCGCACATCCTGCGGCGCACATCCTGCTGCGCACATAAATAAAAATAATATTAAAACATTTTTACAAAAAAAAATATTTAAATCAAATTAATAAAAAAACTGTGCTTGCACATCCTGTGGGGCGCAAATTCTGTGGGGCGCACATCCTGCTGCGCAAATGAATAAAAATAATATTAAAACATTTTTACAGAAAAAAATATTTAAATCAAATTAATAAAAAACTGTGGTTGCACATCCTGTGGGGCGCAAATTCTGTGGGGCGCACATCCTGCGGCGCACATCCTGCTGCGCACATAAATAAAAATAATATTAAAAACAAATTACAATTTTTTTTTTTTAAATCAAATTAATAAAAAAACTGTGCTTGCACATCCTGTGGGGCGCAAATTCTGTGGGGCTCACATCCTGCGGCGCAAATCCTGCTGCGCACATGAATAAAAATAATATTAAAACATTTTTACAGAAAAAAATATTTAAATATAACTAATAAAAAACAATGCTTGCACATCCTGTGGGGCGCAAATTATGTGGGGCGCACATCCTGCGGCGCACATCCTGCTGCGCACATAAATAAAAATAATATTAAAAACAAATTACAATTTTTTTTTTAAATCAAATTAATAAAAAAACTGTCCTTGCACATCCTGTGGGGCGCAAATTCTGTGGGCCGCAAATCCTGCGGCGCACATCCTGCTGCGCACATAAATAAAAATAATATTAAAAACAAATTACAATTTTTTTTTAAATCAAATTAATAAAAAAACTGTCCTTGCACATCCTGTGGGGTGCAAATTCTGTGGGGCGCACATCCTGCGGCGCAAATCCTGCTGCGCACATGAATAAAAATAATATTAAAACATTTTTACAAAAAAAAATATTTAAATCAAATTAATAAAAAAACTGTGCTTGCACATCCTGTGGGGCGCAAATTCTGTGGGGCGCACATCCTGCGAGGCACATCCTGCTGCGCACATAAATAAAAATAATATTAAAAACAAATTACAATTTTTTTTTTTAAAAAAAATTAATAAAAAAAATGTGCTTGCACATCCTGTGGGGCGCAAATTTCTTTGGGGCGCACATCCTGCGGCGCAAATCCTGCTGCGCACATGAATAAAAATAATATTAAAACATTTTTACAAAAAAAAATATTTAAATCAAATTAATAAAAAAACTGTGCTTGCACATCCTGTGGGGCGCAAATTATGTGGGGCGCACATCCTGCGGCGCACATCCTGCAGCGCACATGAATAAAAATGAAATTAAAAAAAATTTACAATTTTTTTTTTTTAAATCAAATTAATAAAAAAAATGTGCTTGCACATCCTGTGGGGCGCAAATTCTGTGGGGCGCACATCCTGCGGCTAACATCCTGCTGCGCACATGAATAAAAATAATATTAAAACATTTTTACAAAAAAAAATATTTAAATCAAATCAATAAAAAAACTGTGCTTGTACATCCTGTGGGGCGCAAATTCTGTGGGGCGCACATCCTGCGGCACACATCCTGCTGCGCACATAAATAAAAATAATATTAAAACATTTTTACAAAAAAAAATATTTAAATCAAATTAATAAAAAAACTGTGCTTGCACATCCTGTGGGGCGCAAATTCTGTGGGGCGCACATCCTGCGGCACACATCCTGCTGCGCACATAAATAAAAATAATGTTAAAAACAAATTACAATTTTTTTTTTAAATCAAATTAATAAAAAAACTGTCCTTGCACATCCTGTGGGGCGCAAATTCTGTGGGCCGCAAATCCTGCGGCGCACATCCTGCTGCGCACATAAATAAAAATAATATTAAAAACAAATTACAATTTTTTTTTTAAATCAAATTAATAAAAAAACTGTCCTTGCACATCCTGTGGGGTGCAAATTCTGTGGGGCGCACATCCTGCGGCGCAAATCCTGCTGCGCACATGAAAAAAAATAATATTAAAACATTTTTACAAAAAAAAATATTTAAATCAAATTAATAAAAAAACTGTCCTTGCACATCCTGTGGGGCGCAAATTCTGTGGGGCGCACATCCTGCGGCGCACATCCTGCTGCGCACATAAATAAAAATAATATTAAAACATTTTTACAGAAAAAAATATTTAAATATAACTAATAAAAAACAATGCTTGCACATCCTGCGGGGCGCAAATTCTGTGGGGCGCACATCCTGCGGCGCAAATCCTGCTGCGCACATGAATAAAAATAATATTAAAACATTTTTACAAAAAAAAATATTTAAATCAAATTAATAAAAAAAATGTGCTTGCACATACTGTGGGGCGCAAATTCTGTGGGGCGCACATCCTGCGGCGCACATAAATAAAAATAATATTAAAAACAAATTACAATTTTTTTTTTAAATCAAATTAATAAAAAAAATGTCCTTGCACATCCTGTGGGGCGCAAATTCTGTGGGGCGCACATCCTGCGGCGCACATCCTGCTGCGCACATAAATAAAAATAATATTAAAACATTTTTACAAAAAAAAATATTTAAATCAAATTAATAAAAAAACTGTGCTTGCACATCCTGTGGGGCGCAAATTCTGTGGGGCGCACATCCTGCGAGGCACATCCTGCTGCGCACATAAATAAAAATAATATTAAAAACAAATTACAATTTTTTTTTTAAAATCAAATTAATAAAAAAACTGTCCTTGCACATCCTGTGGGGCGCAAATTATGTGGGGCGCACATCCTGCGGCGCACATCCTGCAGCGCACATGAATAAAAATGAAATTAAAAAAAATTTACAATTTTTTTTTTTTAAATCAAATTAATAAAAAAAATGTGCTTGCACATCCTGTGGGGCGCAAATTCTGTGGGGCGCACATCCTGCGGCTAACATCCTGCTGCGCACATGAATAAAAATAATATTAAAACATTTTTACAAAAAAAAATATTTAAATCAAATCAATAAAAAAACTGTGCTTGTACATCCTGTGGGGCGCAAATTCTGTGGGGCGCACATCCTGCGGCACACATCCTGCTGCGCACATAAATAAAAATAATATTAAAACATTTTTACAAAAAAAAATATTTAAATCAAATTAATAAAAAAACTGTGCTTGCACATCCTGTGGGGCGCAAATTCTGTGGGGCGCACATCCTGCGGCACACATCCTGCTGCGCACATAAATAAAAATAATGTTAAAAACAAATTACAATTTTTTTTTTAAATCAAATTAATAAAAAAACTGTCCTTGCACATCCTGTGGGGCGCAAATTCTGTGGGCCGCAAATCCTGCGGCGCACATCCTGCTGCGCACATAAATAAAAATAATATTAAAAACAAATTACAATTTTTTTTTTTTAAATCAAATTAATAAAAAAACTGTCCTTGCACATCCTGTGGGGCGCAAATTCTGTGGGGCGCACATCCTGCGGCGCACATCCTGCTGCGCACATAAATAAAAATAATATTAAAAACAAATTACAATTTTTTTTTTAAATCAAATTAATAAAAAAACTGTCCTTGCACATCCTGTGGGGCGCAAATTCTGTGGGCCGCAAATCCTGCGGCGCACATCCTGCTGCGCACATAAATAAAAATAATATTAAAAACAAATTACAATTTTTTTTTTAAATCAAATTAATAAAAAAACTGTCCTTGCACATCCTGTGGGGTGCAAATTCTGTGGGGCGCACATCCTGCGGCGCAAATCCTGCTGCGCACATGAATAAAAATAATATTAAAACATTTTTACAAAAAAAAATATTTAAATCAAATTAATAAAAAAACTGTGCTTGCACATCCTGTGGGGCGCAAATTCTGTGGGGCGCACATCCTGCGAGGCACATCCTGCTGCGCACATAAATAAAAATAATATTAAAAACAAATTACAATTTTTTTTTTAAAATCAAATTAATAAAAAAACTGTCCTTGCACATCCTGTGGGGCGCAAATTCTGTGGGGCGCACATCCTGCGGCGCACATCCTGCTGCGCACATGAATAAAAATGAAATTAAAAAAAATTTACAATTTTTTTTTTTTAAATCAAATTAATAAAAAAAATGTGCTTGCACATCCTGTGGGGCGCAAATTCTGTGGGGCGCACATCCTGCGGCTAACATCCTGCTGCGCACATAAATAAAAATAATATTAAAACATTTTTACAAAAAAAAATATTTAAATCAAATTAATAAAAAAACTGTGCTTGTACATCCTGTGGGGCGCAAATTCTGTGGGGCGCACATCCTGCGGCACACATCCTGCTGCACACATAAATAAAAATAATATTAAAACATTTTTACAAAAAAAAATATTTAAATCAAATTAATAAAAAAACTGTGCTTGCACATCCTGTGGGGCGCAAATTCTGTGGGGCGCACATCCTGCGGCGCACATCCTGCTGCGCACATAAATAAAAATAATATTAAAAACAATTTACAATTATTTTTTTTTTAAATCAAATTTAAAAAAAAACTGTGCTTGCACATCCTGTGGGGCGCAAATTCTGTGGGGCGCACATCCTGTGGCGCAAACCCTGCTGCGCACATGAATAAAAATAATATTAATACATTTTTACAAAAAAAAATATTTAAATCAAATTAATAAAAAAACTGTGCTTGCACATCCTGTGGGGCGCAAATTCTGAGGGGCGCACATTCTGCGGCGCACATCCTGCTGCGCACATAAATAAAAATGATATTAAAACATTTTTACAAAAAAAATATTTAAATCAAATTAATAAAAAAACTGTCCTTGCACATCCTGTGGGGCGCAAATTCTGTGGGGCGCACATCCTGCGGCACACATCCTGCTGCGCACATAAATAAAAATAATACTAAAACATTTTTACAAAAAAAAATATTTAAATCAAAGTAATAAAAAAACTGTGCTTGCACATCCTGTGGGGCGCAAATTCTGTGGGGCGCAAATTCTGTGGGGCGCACATCCTGCGGCGCACATCCTGCTGCGCACATAAATAAAAATAATATTAAAAACAAATTACAATTTTTTTTTTAAATCAAATTAATAAAAAAACTGTCCTTGCACATCCTGTGGGGCGCAAATTCTGTGGGTCGCAAATCCTGCGGCGCACATCCTGCTGCGCACATAAATAAAAATAATATTAAAAACAAATTACAATTTTTTTTTTAAATCAGATTAATAAAAAAACTGTCCTTGCACATCCTGTGGGGCGCAAATTCTGTGGGGCGCACATCCTGCGGCGCAAATCCTGCTGCGCACATGAATAAAAATAATATTAAAACATTTTTACAAAAAAAAATATTTAAATCAAATTAATAAAAAAACTGTGCTTGCACATCCTGTGGGGCGCAAATTCTGTGGGGCGCACATCCTGCGAGGCACATCCTGCTGCGCACATAAATAAAAATAATATTAAAAACAAATTACAATTTTTTTTTTTAAATCAAATTAATAAAAAAAATGTGCTTGCACATCCTGTGGGGCGCAAATTCTGTGGGGCGCACATCCTGCTGCGCACATGAATAAAAATGAAATTAAAAAAAATTTACAATTTTTTTTTTTTAAATCAAATTAATAAAAAAAATGTGCTTGCACATCCTGTGGGGCGCAAATTCTGTGGGGCGCACATCCTGCGGCGCACATAAATAAAAATAATATTAAAAACAAATTACAATTTTTTTTTTAAATCAAATTAATAAAAAAACTGTGCTTGCACATCCTGTGGGGCGCAAATTCTGTGGGGCGCACATCCTGCGGCGCACATCCTGCTGCGCACATAAATAAAAATAATATTAAAACATTTTTACAAAAAAAAATATTTAAATCAAATTAATAAAAAAACTGTGCTTGCACATCCTGTGGGGCGCAAATTCTGTGGGGCGCACATCCTGCTGCGCAAATGAATAAAAATAATATTAAAACATTTTTACAGAAAAAAATATTTAAATCAAATTAATAAAAAACTGTGGTTGCACATCCTGTGGGGCGCAAATTCTGTGGGGCGCACATCCTGCGGCGCACATCCTGCTGCGCACATAAATAAAAATAATATTAAAAACAAATTACAATTTTTTTTTTTTAAATCAAATTAATAAAAAAACTGTGCTTGCACATCCTGTGGGGCGCAAATTCTGTGGGGTGCACATCCTGCGGCGCAAATCCTGCTGCGCACATGAATAAAAATAATATTAAAACATTTTTACAAAAAAAAATATTTAAATCAAATCAATAAAAAAACTGTGCTTGTACATCCTGTGGGGCGCAAATTCTGTGGGGCGCACATCCTGCGGCACACATCCTGCTGCGCACATAAATAAAAATAATATTAAAACATTTTTACAAAAAAAAATATTTAAATCAAATTAATAAAAAAACTGTGCTTGCACATCCTGTGGGGCGCAAATTCTGTGGGGCGCACATCCTGCGGCACACATCCTGCTGCGCACATAAATAAAAATAATGTTAAAAACAAATTACAATTTTTTTTTTAAATCAAATTAATAAAAAAACTGTCCTTGCACATCCTGTGGGGCGCAAATTCTGTGGGCCGCAAATCCTGCGGCGCACATCCTGCTGCGCACATAAATAAAAATAATATTAAAAACAAATTACAATTTTTTTTTTTTAAATCAAATTAATAAAAAAACTGTCCTTGCACATCCTGTGGGGCGCAAATTCTGTGGGGCGCACATCCTGCGGCGCACATCCTGCTGCGCACATAAATAAAAATAATATTAAAAACAAATTACAATTTTTTTTTTAAATCAAATTAATAAAAAAACTGTCCTTGCACATCCTGTGGGGCGCAAATTCTGTGGGCCGCAAATCCTGCGGCGCACATCCTGCTGCGCACATAAATAAAAATAATATTAAAAACAAATTACAATTTTTTTTTTAAATCAAATTAATAAAAAAACTGTCCTTGCACATCCTGTGGGGTGCAAATTCTGTGGGGCGCACATCCTGCGGCGCAAATCCTGCTGCGCACATGAATAAAAATAATATTAAAACATTTTTACAAAAAAAAATATTTAAATCAAATTAATAAAAAAACTGTGCTTGCACATCCTGTGGGGCGCAAATTCTGTGGGGCGCACATCCTGCGAGGCACATCCTGCTGCGCACATAAATAAAAATAATATTAAAAACAAATTACAATTTTTTTTTTAAAATCAAATTAATAAAAAAACTGTCCTTGCACATCCTGTGGGGCGCAAATTCTGTGGGGCGCACATCCTGCGGCGCACATCCTGCTGCGCACATGAATAAAAATGAAATTAAAAAAAATTTACAATTTTTTTTTTTTAAATCAAATTAATAAAAAAAATGTGCTTGCACATCCTGTGGGGCGCAAATTCTGTGGGGCGCACATCCTGCGGCTAACATCCTGCTGCGCACATAAATAAAAATAATATTAAAACATTTTTACAAAAAAAAATATTTAAATCAAATTAATAAAAAAACTGTGCTTGTACATCCTGTGGGGCGCAAATTCTGTGGGGCGCACATCCTGCGGCACACATCCTGCTGCACACATAAATAAAAATAATATTAAAACATTTTTACAAAAAAAAATATTTAAATCAAATTAATAAAAAAACTGTGCTTGCACATCCTGTGGGGCGCAAATTCTGTGGGGCGCACATCCTGCGGCGCACATCCTGCTGCGCACATAAATAAAAATAATATTAAAAACAATTTACAATTATTTTTTTTTTAAATCAAATTTAAAAAAAAACTGTGCTTGCACATCCTGTGGGGCGCAAATTCTGTGGGGCGCACATCCTGTGGCGCAAACCCTGCTGCGCACATGAATAAAAATAATATTAATACATTTTTACAAAAAAAAATATTTAAATCAAATTAATAAAAAAACTGTGCTTGCACATCCTGTGGGGCGCAAATTCTGAGGGGCGCACATTCTGCGGCGCACATCCTGCTGCGCACATAAATAAAAATGATATTAAAACATTTTTACAAAAAAAATATTTAAATCAAATTAATAAAAAAACTGTCCTTGCACATCCTGTGGGGCGCAAATTCTGTGGGGCGCACATCCTGCGGCACACATCCTGCTGCGCACATAAATAAAAATAATACTAAAACATTTTTACAAAAAAAAATATTTAAATCAAAGTAATAAAAAAACTGTGCTTGCACATCCTGTGGGGCGCAAATTCTGTGGGGCGCAAATTCTGTGGGGCGCACATCCTGCGGCGCACATCCTGCTGCGCACATAAATAAAAATAATATTAAAAACAAATTACAATTTTTTTTTTAAATCAAATTAATAAAAAAACTGTCCTTGCACATCCTGTGGGGCGCAAATTCTGTGGGTCGCAAATCCTGCGGCGCACATCCTGCTGCGCACATAAATAAAAATAATATTAAAAACAAATTACAATTTTTTTTTTAAATCAGATTAATAAAAAAACTGTCCTTGCACATCCTGTGGGGCGCAAATTCTGTGGGGCGCACATCCTGCGGCGCAAATCCTGCTGCGCACATGAATAAAAATAATATTAAAACATTTTTACAAAAAAAAATATTTAAATCAAATTAATAAAAAAACTGTGCTTGCACATCCTGTGGGGCGCAAATTCTGTGGGGCGCACATCCTGCGAGGCACATCCTGCTGCGCACATAAATAAAAATAATATTAAAAACAAATTACAATTTTTTTTTTTAAATCAAATTAATAAAAAAAATGTGCTTGCACATCCTGTGGGGCGCAAATTCTGTGGGGCGCACATCCTGCTGCGCACATGAATAAAAATGAAATTAAAAAAAATTTACAATTTTTTTTTTTTAAATCAAATTAATAAAAAAAATGTGCTTGCACATCCTGTGGGGCGCAAATTCTGTGGGGCGCACATCCTGCGGCGCACATAAATAAAAATAATATTAAAAACAAATTACAATTTTTTTTTTAAATCAAATTAATAAAAAAACTGTGCTTGCACATCCTGTGGGGCGCAAATTCTGTGGGGCGCACATCCTGCGGCGCACATCCTGCTGCGCACATAAATAAAAATAATATTAAAACATTTTTACAAAAAAAAATATTTAAATCAAATTAATAAAAAAACTGTGCTTGCACATCCTGTGGGGCGCAAATTCTGTGGGGCGCACATCCTGCTGCGCAAATGAATAAAAATAATATTAAAACATTTTTACAGAAAAAAATATTTAAATCAAATTAATAAAAAACTGTGGTTGCACATCCTGTGGGGCGCAAATTCTGTGGGGCGCACATCCTGCGGCGCACATCCTGCAGCGCACATGAATAAAAATGAAATTAAAAAAAATTTACAATTTTTTTTTTTTAAATCAAATTAATAAAAAAAATGTGCTTGCACATCCTGTGGGGCGCAAATTCTGTGGGGCGCACATCCTGCGGCTAACATCCTGCTGCGCACATGAATAAAAATAATATTAAAACATTTTTACAAAAAAAAATATTTAAATCAAATCAATAAAAAAACTGTGCTTGTACATCCTGTGGGGCGCAAATTCTGTGGGGCGCACATCCTGCGGCACACATCCTGCTGCGCACATAAATAAAAATAATATTAAAACATTTTTACAAAAAAAAATATTTAAATCAAATTAATAAAAAAACTGTGCTTGCACATCCTGTGGGGCGCAAATTCTGTGGGGCGCACATCCTGCGGCACACATCCTGCTGCGCACATAAATAAAAATAATGTTAAAAACAAATTACAATTTTTTTTTTAAATCAAATTAATAAAAAAACTGTCCTTGCACATCCTGTGGGGCGCAAATTCTGTGGGCCGCAAATCCTGCGGCGCACATCCTGCTGCGCACATAAATAAAAATAATATTAAAAACAAATTACAATTTTTTTTTTAAATCAAATTAATAAAAAAACTGTCCTTGCACATCCTGTGGGGTGCAAATTCTGTGGGGCGCACATCCTGCGGCGCAAATCCTGCTGCGCACATGAAAAAAAATAATATTAAAACATTTTTACAAAAAAAAATATTTAAATCAAATTAATAAAAAAACTGTCCTTGCACATCCTGTGGGGCGCAAATTCTGTGGGGCGCACATCCTGCGGCGCACATCCTGCTGCGCACATAAATAAAAATAATATTAAAACATTTTTACAGAAAAAAATATTTAAATATAACTAATAAAAAACAATGCTTGCACATCCTGCGGGGCGCAAATTCTGTGGGGCGCACATCCTGCGGCGCAAATCCTGCTGCGCACATGAATAAAAATAATATTAAAACATTTTTACAAAAAAAAATATTTAAATCAAATTAATAAAAAAAATGTGCTTGCACATACTGTGGGGCGCAAATTCTGTGGGGCGCACATCCTGCGGCGCACATAAATAAAAATAATATTAAAAACAATTTACAATTTTTTTTTTAAATCAAATTAATAAAAAAAATGTCCTTGCACATCCTGTGGGGCGCAAATTCTGTGGGGCGCACATCCTGCGGCGCACATCCTGCTGCGCACATAAATAGAAATAATATTAAAACATTTTTACAAAAAAAAATATTTAAATCAAATTAATAAAAAAACTGTGCTTGCACATCCTGTGGGGCGCAAATTCTGTGGGGCGCACATCCTGCGAGGCACATCCTGCTGCGCACATAAATAAAAATAATATTAAAAACAAATTACAATTTTTTTTTTAAAATCAAATTAATAAAAAAACTGTCCTTGCACATCCTGTGGGGCGCAAATTATGTGGGGCGCACATCCTGCAGCGCACATGAATAAAAATGAAATTAAAAAAAATTTACAATTTTTTTTTTTTAAATCAAATTAATAAAAAAAATGTGCTTGCACATCCTGTGGGGCGCAAATTCTGTGGGGCGCACATCCTGCGGCTAACATCCTGCTGCGCACATGAATAAAAATAATATTAAAACATTTTTACAAAAAAAAATATTTAAATCAAATCAATAAAAAAACTGTGCTTGTACATCCTGTGGGGCGCAAATTCTGTGGGGCGCACATCCTGCGGCACACATCCTGCTGCGCACATAAATAAAAATAATATTAAAACATTTTTACAAAAAAAAATATTTAAATCAAATTAATAAAAAAACTGTGCTTGCACATCCTGTGGGGCGCAAATTCTGTGGGGCGCACATCCTGCGGCACACATCCTGCTGCGCACATAAATAAAAATAATGTTAAAAACAAATTACAATTTTTTTTTTAAATCAAATTAATAAAAAAACTGTCCTTGCACATCCTGTGGGGCGCAAATTCTGTGGGCCGCAAATCCTGCGGCGCACATCCTGCTGCGCACATAAATAAAAATAATATTAAAAACAAATTACAATTTTTTTTTTAAATCAAATTAATAAAAAAACTGTCCTTGCACATCCTGTGGGGTGCAAATTCTGTGGGGCGCACATCCTGCGGCGCAAATCCTGCTGCGCACATGAAAAAAAATAATATTAAAACATTTTTACAAAAAAAAATATTTAAATCAAATTAATAAAAAAACTGTCCTTGCACATCCTGTGGGGCGCAAATTCTGTGGGGCGCACATCCTGCGGCGCACATCCTGCTGCGCACATAAATAAAAATAATATTAAAACATTTTTACAGAAAAAAATATTTAAATATAACTAATAAAAAACAATGCTTGCACATCCTGTGGGGCGCAAATTCTGTGGGGCGCACATCCTGCGGCGCAAATCCTGCTGCGCACATGAATAAAAATAATATTAAAACATTTTTACAAAAAAAAATATTTAAATCAAATTAATAAAAAAAATGTGCTTGCACATCCTGTGGGGCGCAAATTCTGTGGGGCGCACATCCTGCGGCGCACATAAATAAAAATAATATTAAAAACAAATTACAATTTTTTTTTTAAATCAAATTAATAAAAAAAATGTCCTTGCACATCCTGTGGGGCGCAAATTCTGTGGGGCGCACATCCTGCGGCGCACATCCTTCTGCGCACATAAATAAAAATAATATTAAAACATTTTTACAAAAAAAAATATTTAAATCAAATTAATAAAAAAACTGTGCTTGCACATCCTGTGGGGCGCAAATTCTGTGGGGCGCACATCCTGCTGCGCAAATAAATAAAAATAATATTAAAACATATTTACAGAAAAAAATATTTAAATCAAATTAATAAAAAACTGTGGTTGCACATCCTGTGGGGCGCAAATTCTGTGGGGCGCACATCCTGCAGCGCACATCCTGCTGCGCAAATAAATAAAAATAAAATTAAAAAAAATTTACAATTTTTTTTTTTAAATCAAATTAATAAAAAAACTGTCCTTGCACATCCTGTGGGGCGCAAATTCTGTGGGGCGCACATCCTGTGGCGCACATCCTGCTGCGCACATAGATAAAAATAATATTAAAACATCTTTACAAAAAAAAATATTTAAAACAATTAATAAAAAAACTGTGCTTGCTCATCCTGTCGGGCGCAAATTCTGTGGGGCGCACATCCTGCGGCGCACATCCAGCTGCGCACATTAATAAAAATAATATTAAAAACAAATTACAATTTTTTTTTTTTTAAATCAAATTAATAAAAAAACTGTCCATGCACATCCTGTGGGGCGCACATCCTGCGGCGCACATCCTGCTGCGCACATAAATAAAAATAATATTAAAAAAATTTTACAAAAAAAAATATTTAAATCAAATTAATAAAAAAACTGTGCTTGCACATCCTGTGGGGCGCAAATTCTGTGGGGCACATCCTGCTGCGCACATAAATAAAAATAATATTAAAAAATTTTTACAAAAAAATATTTAAATCAAATTAATAAAAAAACTGTCCATGCACATCCTGTGGGGCGCACATCCTGCGGCGCACATCCTGCTGCGCACATAAATAAAAATAATATTAAAAAATTTTTACAAAAAAAAATATTTAAATCAAATTAATAAAAAAACTGTGCTTGCACATCCTGTGGGGCGCAAATTCTGTGGGGCGCGCGCACATCCTGCTGCGCACATAAATAAAAATAATATTAAAACATTTTTACAAAAAAATATTTAAATCAAATTAATAAAAAAACTGTGCTTGCACATCCTGTGGGGCGCAAATTCTGTGGGGCGCATATCCTGCGGCACACATCCTGCTGCGCACATAAATAAAAATAATATTAAAACATTTTTACAAAAAAAAATATTTAAATCTAATTAATAAAAAAACTGTGCTTGCACATCCTGTGGGGCGCAAATTCTGTGGGGCGCACATCCTTTGGCGCACATCCTGCTGCGCACATAAATAAAAATAATATTAAAAACAAATTACAATTTTTTTTTTTTAAATCAAATTAATAAAAAAACTGTGCTTGCACATCCTGTGGGGCGCAAATTCTGTGGGGCGCACATCCTGCGGCGCACATCCTGCTGCGCACATAAATAAAAATAATATTAAAACATTTTTACAAAAAAAATGTTTTAAATCAAATATAAAAAAAAATGTGCTTGCACATCCTGTGGGGCGCACATCCTGCAGCGCACATCCTGCTGCGCACATAAATAAAAATAATATTAAAACAATTTTACAAAAATCATTTTTTTAATCAAATTAATAAAAAAACTGTCCTTGCACATCCTGTGGGGCGCAAATTATGTGGGGCGCACATCCTGCAGCGCACATCCTGCTGCGCACATAAATAAAAATAATATTAAAACATTTTTACAAAAAAAATATTTAAATCAAATTAATAAAAAAACTGTGCTTGCACATCCTGTGGGGCGCAAATTCTGTGGGGCGCACATCCTGCGGCACACATCCTGCTGCGCACATAAATAAAAATAATATTGAAACAAATTACAATTTTTTATTTTTTAAATCAAATTAATAAAAAAACTGTGCTTGCACATCCTGTGGGGCGCAAATTCTGTGGGGCGCACATCTTGCGGCACACATCCTGCTGCGCACATAAATAAAAATAATATTAAAACATATTTACAAAAAAAAATATTTAAATCAAATTAATAAAAAAACTGTGCTTGCACATCCTGTGGGGCGCAAATTCTGTGGGGCGAACATCCTGCGGCGCACATCCTGCTGCGCACATGACTAAAAATAATATTAAAACATTTTTACAAAAAAATATATTTAAATCAAATTAATAAAAAAACTGTCCTTGCACATCCTGTGGGGCGCACATCCTGCGGCGCACATCCTGCTGCGCACATAAATAAAAATAATATTAAAAACAAATTACAATTTTTTTTTAAAAATTGAATTAATAAAAAAACTGTCCTTGCACATCCTGTGGGGCGCAAATTCTGTGGGGCGCACATCCTGCGACGCACATCCTGCTGCGCACATAAATAAAAATAATATTAAAACATTTTTACAAAAAAATATATTTAAATCAAATTAATAAAAAAACTGTGCTTGTACATCCTGTGGGGCGCAAATTCTGTGGGGCGCACATCCTGCGGCACACATCCTGCTGCACACATAAATAAAAATAATATTAAAACATTTTTACAAAAAAAAATATTTAAATCAAATTAATAAAAAAACTGTGCTTGCACATCCTGTGGGGCGCAAATTCTGTGGGGCGCACATCCTGCGGCGCACATCCTGCTGCGCACATAAATAAAAATAATATTAAAAACAATTTACAATTATTTTTTTTTTAAATCAAATTTAAAAAAAAACTGTGCTTGCACATCCTGTGGGGCGCAAATTCTGTGGGGCGCACATCCTGTGGCGCAAACCCTGCTGCGCACATGAATAAAAATAATATTAATACATTTTTACAAAAAAAAATATTTAAATCAAATTAATAAAAAAACTGTGCTTGCACATCCTGTGGGGCGCAAATTCTGAGGGGCGCACATTCTGCGGCGCACATCCTGCTGCGCACATAAATAAAAATGATATTAAAACATTTTTACAAAAAAAATATTTAAATCAAATTAATAAAAAAACTGTCCTTGCACATCCTGTGGGGCGCAAATTCTGTGGGGCGCACATCCTGCGGCACACATCCTGCTGCGCACATAAATAAAAATAATACTAAAACATTTTTACAAAAAAAAATATTTAAATCAAAGTAATAAAAAAACTGTGCTTGCACATCCTGTGGGGCGCAAATTCTGTGGGGCGCAAATTCTGTGGGGCGCACATCCTGCGGCGCACATCCTGCTGCGCACATAAATAAAAATAATATTAAAAACAAATTACAATTTTTTTTTTAAATCAAATTAATAAAAAAACTGTCCTTGCACATCCTGTGGGGCGCAAATTCTGTGGGTCGCAAATCCTGCGGCGCACATCCTGCTGCGCACATAAATAAAAATAATATTAAAAACAAATTACAATTTTTTTTTTAAATCAGATTAATAAAAAAACTGTCCTTGCACATCCTGTGGGGCGCAAATTCTGTGGGGCGCACATCCTGCGGCGCAAATCCTGCTGCGCACATGAATAAAAATAATATTAAAACATTTTTACAAAAAAAAATATTTAAATCAAATTAATAAAAAAACTGTGCTTGCACATCCTGTGGGGCGCAAATTCTGTGGGGCGCACATCCTGCGAGGCACATCCTGCTGCGCACATAAATAAAAATAATATTAAAAACAAATTACAATTTTTTTTTTTAAATCAAATTAATAAAAAAAATGTGCTTGCACATCCTGTGGGGCGCAAATTCTGTGGGGCGCACATCCTGCTGCGCACATGAATAAAAATGAAATTAAAAAAAATTTACAATTTTTTTTTTTTAAATCAAATTAATAAAAAAAATGTGCTTGCACATCCTGTGGGGCGCAAATTCTGTGGGGCGCACATCCTGCGGCGCACATAAATAAAAATAATATTAAAAACAAATTACAATTTTTTTTTTAAATCAAATTAATAAAAAAACTGTGCTTGCACATCCTGTGGGGCGCAAATTCTGTGGGGCGCACATCCTGCGGCGCACATCCTGCTGCGCACATAAATAAAAATAATATTAAAACATTTTTACAAAAAAAAATATTTAAATCAAATTAATAAAAAAACTGTGCTTGCACATCCTGTGGGGCGCAAATTCTGTGGGGCGCACATCCTGCTGCGCAAATGAATAAAAATAATATTAAAACATTTTTACAGAAAAAAATATTTAAATCAAATTAATAAAAAACTGTGGTTGCACATCCTGTGGGGCGCAAATTCTGTGGGGCGCACATCCTGCGGCGCACATCCTGCTGCGCACATAAATAAAAATAATATTAAAAACAAATTACAATTTTTTTTTTTTAAATCAAATTAATAAAAAAACTGTGCTTGCACATCCTGTGGGGCGCAAATTCTGTGGGGTGCACATCCTGCGGCGCAAATCCTGCTGCGCACATGAATAAAAATAATATTAAAACATTTTTACAAAAAAAAATATTTAAATCAAATCAATAAAAAAACTGTGCTTGTACATCCTGTGGGGCGCAAATTCTGTGGGGCGCACATCCTGCGGCACACATCCTGCTGCGCACATAAATAAAAATAATATTAAAACATTTTTACAAAAAAAAATATTTAAATCAAATTAATAAAAAAACTGTGCTTGCACATCCTGTGGGGCGCAAATTCTGTGGGGCGCACATCCTGCGGCACACATCCTGCTGCGCACATAAATAAAAATAATGTTAAAAACAAATTACAATTTTTTTTTTAAATCAAATTAATAAAAAAACTGTCCTTGCACATCCTGTGGGGCGCAAATTCTGTGGGCCGCAAATCCTGCGGCGCACATCCTGCTGCGCACATAAATAAAAATAATATTAAAAACAAATTACAATTTTTTTTTTTTAAATCAAATTAATAAAAAAACTGTCCTTGCACATCCTGTGGGGCGCAAATTCTGTGGGGCGCACATCCTGCGGCGCACATCCTGCTGCGCACATAAATAAAAATAATATTAAAAACAAATTACAATTTTTTTTTTAAATCAAATTAATAAAAAAACTGTCCTTGCACATCCTGTGGGGCGCAAATTCTGTGGGCCGCAAATCCTGCGGCGCACATCCTGCTGCGCACATAAATAAAAATAATATTAAAAACAAATTACAATTTTTTTTTTAAATCAAATTAATAAAAAAACTGTCCTTGCACATCCTGTGGGGTGCAAATTCTGTGGGGCGCACATCCTGCGGCGCAAATCCTGCTGCGCACATGAATAAAAATAATATTAAAACATTTTTACAAAAAAAAATATTTAAATCAAATTAATAAAAAAACTGTGCTTGCACATCCTGTGGGGCGCAAATTCTGTGGGGCGCACATCCTGCGAGGCACATCCTGCTGCGCACATAAATAAAAATAATATTAAAAACAAATTACAATTTTTTTTTTAAAATCAAATTAATAAAAAAACTGTCCTTGCACATCCTGTGGGGCGCAAATTCTGTGGGGCGCACATCCTGCGGCGCACATCCTGCTGCGCACATGAATAAAAATGAAATTAAAAAAAATTTACAATTTTTTTTTTTTAAATCAAATTAATAAAAAAAATGTGCTTGCACATCCTGTGGGGCGCAAATTCTGTGGGGCGCACATCCTGCGGCTAACATCCTGCTGCGCACATAAATAAAAATAATATTAAAACATTTTTACAAAAAAAAATATTTAAATCAAATTAATAAAAAAACTGTGCTTGTACATCCTGTGGGGCGCAAATTCTGTGGGGCGCACATCCTGCGGCACACATCCTGCTGCACACATAAATAAAAATAATATTAAAACATTTTTACAAAAAAAAATATTTAAATCAAATTAATAAAAAAACTGTGCTTGCACATCCTGTGGGGCGCAAATTCTGTGGGGCGCACATCCTGCGGCGCACATCCTGCTGCGCACATAAATAAAAATAATATTAAAAACAATTTACAATTATTTTTTTTTTAAATCAAATTTAAAAAAAAACTGTGCTTGCACATCCTGTGGGGCGCAAATTCTGTGGGGCGCACATCCTGTGGCGCAAACCCTGCTGCGCACATGAATAAAAATAATATTAATACATTTTTACAAAAAAAAATATTTAAATCAAATTAATAAAAAAACTGTGCTTGCACATCCTGTGGGGCGCAAATTCTGAGGGGCGCACATTCTGCGGCGCACATCCTGCTGCGCACATAAATAAAAATGATATTAAAACATTTTTACAAAAAAAATATTTAAATCAAATTAATAAAAAAACTGTCCTTGCACATCCTGTGGGGCGCAAATTCTGTGGGGCGCACATCCTGCGGCACACATCCTGCTGCGCACATAAATAAAAATAATACTAAAACATTTTTACAAAAAAAAATATTTAAATCAAAGTAATAAAAAAACTGTGCTTGCACATCCTGTGGGGCGCAAATTCTGTGGGGCGCAAATTCTGTGGGGCGCACATCCTGCGGCGCACATCCTGCTGCGCACATAAATAAAAATAATATTAAAAACAAATTACAATTTTTTTTTTAAATCAAATTAATAAAAAAACTGTCCTTGCACATCCTGTGGGGCGCAAATTCTGTGGGTCGCAAATCCTGCGGCGCACATCCTGCTGCGCACATAAATAAAAATAATATTAAAAACAAATTACAATTTTTTTTTTAAATCAGATTAATAAAAAAACTGTCCTTGCACATCCTGTGGGGCGCAAATTCTGTGGGGCGCACATCCTGCGGCGCAAATCCTGCTGCGCACATGAATAAAAATAATATTAAAACATTTTTACAAAAAAAATATTTAAATCAAATTAATAAAAAAACTGTGCTTGCACATCCTGTGGGGCGCAAATTCTGTGGGGCGCACATCCTGCGAGGCACATCCTGCTGCGCACATAAATAAAAATAATATTAAAAACAAATTACAATTTTTTTTTTTAAATCAAATTAATAAAAAAAATGTGCTTGCACATCCTGTGGGGCGCAAATTCTGTGGGGCGCACATCCTGCTGCGCACATGAATAAAAATGAAATTAAAAAAAATTTACAATTTTTTTTTTTTAAATCAAATTAATAAAAAAAATGTGCTTGCACATCCTGTGGGGCGCAAATTCTGTGGGGCGCACATCCTGCGGCGCACATAAATAAAAATAATATTAAAAACAAATTACAATTTTTTTTTTAAATCAAATTAATAAAAAAACTGTGCTTGCACATCCTGTGGGGCGCAAATTCTGTGGGGCGCACATCCTGCGGCGCACATCCTGCTGCGCACATAAATAAAAATAATATTAAAACATTTTTACAAAAAAAAATATTTAAATCAAATTAATAAAAAAACTGTGCTTGCACATCCTGTGGGGCGCAAATTCTGTGGGGCGCACATCCTGCTGCGCAAATGAATAAAAATAATATTAAAACATTTTTACAGAAAAAAATATTTAAATCAAATTAATAAAAAACTGTGGTTGCACATCCTGTGGGGCGCAAATTCTGTGGGGCGCACATCCTGCGGCGCACATCCTGCTGCGCACATAAATAAAAATAATATTAAAAACAAATTACAATTTTTTTTTTTTAAATCAAATTAATAAAAAAACTGTGCTTGCACATCCTGTGGGGCGCAAATTCTGTGGGGTGCACATCCTGCGGCGCAAATCCTGCTGCGCACATGAATAAAAATAATATTAAAACATTTTTACAAAAAAAAATATTTAAATCAAATTAATAAAAAAACTGTGCTTGCACATCCTGTGGGGCGCAAATTCTGTGGGGCGCACATCCTGCGAGGCACATCCTGCTGCGCACATAAATAAAAATAATATTAAAAACAAATTACAATTTTTTTTTTAAAATCAAATTAATAAAAAAACTGTCCTTGCACATCCTGTGGGGCGCAAATTATGTGGGGCGCACATCCTGCGGCGCACATCCTGCAGCGCACATGAATAAAAATGAAATTAAAAAAAATTTACAATTTTTTTTTTTTAAATCAAATTAATAAAAAAAATGTGCTTGCACATCCTGTGGGGCGCAAATTCTGTGGGGCGCACATCCTGCGGCTAACATCCTGCTGCGCACATGAATAAAAATAATATTAAAACATTTTTACAAAAAAAAATATTTAAATCAAATCAATAAAAAAACTGTGCTTGTACATCCTGTGGGGCGCAAATTCTGTGGGGCGCACATCCTGCGGCACACATCCTGCTGCGCACATAAATAAAAATAATATTAAAACATTTTTACAAAAAAAAATATTTAAATCAAATTAATAAAAAAACTGTGCTTGCACATCCTGTGGGGCGCAAATTCTGTGGGGCGCACATCCTGCGGCACACATCCTGCTGCGCACATAAATAAAAATAATATTAAAACATTTTTACAAAAAAAAATATTTAAATCAAATTAATAAAAAAACTGTGCTTGCACATCCTGTGGGGCGCAAATTCTGTGGGGCGCACATCCTGCGAGGCACATCCTGCTGCGCACATAAATAAAAATAATATTAAAAACAAATTACAATTTTTTTTTTAAAATCAAATTAATAAAAAAACTGTCCTTGCACATCCTGTGGGGCGCAAATTATGTGGGGCGCACATCCTGCGGCGCACATCCTGCAGCGCACATGAATAAAAATGAAATTAAAAAAAATTTACAATTTTTTTTTTTTAAATCAAATTAATAAAAAAAATGTGCTTGCACATCCTGTGGGGCGCAAATTCTGTGGGGCGCACATCCTGCGGCTAACATCCTGCTGCGCACATGAATAAAAATAATATTAAAACATTTTTACAAAAAAAAATATTTAAATCAAATCAATAAAAAAACTGTGCTTGTACATCCTGTGGGGCGCAAATTCTGTGGGGCGCACATCCTGCGGCACACATCCTGCTGCGCACATAAATAAAAATAATATTAAAACATTTTTACAAAAAAAAATATTTAAATCAAATTAATAAAAAAACTGTGCTTGCACATCCTGTGGGGCGCAAATTCTGTGGGGCGCACATCCTGCGGCACACATCCTGCTGCGCACATAAATAAAAATAATGTTAAAAACAAATTACAATTTTTTTTTTAAATCAAATTAATAAAAAAACTGTCCTTGCACATCCTGTGGGGCGCAAATTCTGTGGGCCGCAAATCCTGCGGCGCACATCCTGCTGCGCACATAAATAAAAATAATATTAAAAACAAATTACAATTTTTTTTTTAAATCAAATTAATAAAAAAACTGTCCTTGCACATCCTGTGGGGTGCAAATTCTGTGGGGCGCACATCCTGCGGCGCAAATCCTGCTGCGCACATGAAAAAAAATAATATTAAAACATTTTTACAAAAAAAAATATTTAAATCAAATTAATAAAAAAACTGTCCTTGCACATCCTGTGGGGCGCAAATTCTGTGGGGCGCACATCCTGCGGCGCACATCCTGCTGCGCACATAAATAAAAATAATATTAAAACATTTTTACAGAAAAAAATATTTAAATATAACTAATAAAAAACAATGCTTGCACATCCTGCGGGGCGCAAATTCTGTGGGGCGCACATCCTGCGGCGCAAATCCTGCTGCGCACATGAATAAAAATAATATTAAAACATTTTTACAAAAAAAAATATTTAAATCAAATTAATAAAAAAAATGTGCTTGCACATACTGTGGGGCGCAAATTCTGTGGGGCGCACATCCTGCGGCGCACATAAATAAAAATAATATTAAAAACAATTTACAATTTTTTTTTTAAATCAAATTAATAAAAAAAATGTCCTTGCACATCCTGTGGGGCGCAAATTCTGTGGGGCGCACATCCTGCGGCGCACATCCTGCTGCGCACATAAATAGAAATAATATTAAAACATTTTTACAAAAAAAAATATTTAAATCAAATTAATAAAAAAACTGTGCTTGCACATCCTGTGGGGCGCAAATTCTGTGGGGCGCACATCCTGCGAGGCACATCCTGCTGCGCACATAAATAAAAATAATATTAAAAACAAATTACAATTTTTTTTTTAAAATCAAATTAATAAAAAAACTGTCCTTGCACATCCTGTGGGGCGCAAATTATGTGGGGCGCACATCCTGCAGCGCACATGAATAAAAATGAAATTAAAAAAAATTTACAATTTTTTTTTTTTAAATCAAATTAATAAAAAAAATGTGCTTGCACATCCTGTGGGGCGCAAATTCTGTGGGGCGCACATCCTGCGGCTAACATCCTGCTGCGCACATGAATAAAAATAATATTAAAACATTTTTACAAAAAAAAATATTTAAATCAAATCAATAAAAAAACTGTGCTTGTACATCCTGTGGGGCGCAAATTCTGTGGGGCGCACATCCTGCGGCACACATCCTGCTGCGCACATAAATAAAAATAATATTAAAACATTTTTACAAAAAAAAATATTTAAATCAAATTAATAAAAAAACTGTGCTTGCACATCCTGTGGGGCGCAAATTCTGTGGGGCGCACATCCTGCGGCACACATCCTGCTGCGCACATAAATAAAAATAATGTTAAAAACAAATTACAATTTTTTTTTTAAATCAAATTAATAAAAAAACTGTCCTTGCACATCCTGTGGGGTGCAAATTCTGTGGGGCGCACATCCTGCGGCGCAAATCCTGCTGCGCACATGAAAAAAAATAATATTAAAACATTTTTACAAAAAAAAATATTTAAATCAAATTAATAAAAAAACTGTCCTTGCACATCCTGTGGGGCGCAAATTCTGTGGGGCGCACATCCTGCGGCGCACATCATGCTGCGCACATAAATAAAAATAATATTAAAACATTTTTACAGAAAAAAATATTTAAATATAACTAATAAAAAACAATGCTTGCACATCCTGTGGGGCGCAAATTCTGTGGGGCGCACATCCTGCGGCGCAAATCCTGCTGCGCACATGAATAAAAATAATATTAAAACATTTTTACAAAAAAAAATATTTAAATCAAATTAATAAAAAAAATGTGCTTGCACATCCTGTGGGGCGCAAATTCTGTGGGGCGCACATCCTGCGGCGCACATAAATAAAAATAATATTAAAAACAAATTACAATTTTTTTTTTAAATCAAATTAATAAAAAAAATGTCCTTGCACATCCTGTGGGGCGCAAATTCTGTGGGGCGCACATCCTGCGGCGCACATCCTTCTGCGCACATAAATAAAAATAATATTAAAACATTTTTACAAAAAAAAATATTTAAATCAAATTAATAAAAAAACTGTGCTTGCACATCCTGTGGGGCGCAAATTCTGTGGGGCGCACATCCTGCTGCGCAAATAAATAAAAATAATATTAAAACATATTTACAGAAAAAAATATTTAAATCAAATTAATAAAAAACTGTGGTTGCACATCCTGTGGGGCGCAAATTCTGTGGGGCGCACATCCTGCAGCGCACATCCTGCTGCGCAAATAAATAAAAATAAAATTAAAAAAAATTTACAATTTTTTTTTTTAAATCAAATTAATAAAAAAACTGTCCTTGCACATCCTGTGGGGCGCAAATTCTGTGGGGCGCACATCCTGTGGCGCACATCCTGCTGCGCACATAGATAAAAATAATATTAAAACATCTTTACAAAAAAAAATATTTAAAACAATTAATAAAAAAACTGTGCTTGCTCATCCTGTCGGGCGCAAATTCTGTGGGGCGCACATCCTGCGGCGCACATCCAGCTGCGCACATTAATAAAAATAATATTAAAAACAAATTACAATTTTTTTTTTTTTAAATCAAATTAATAAAAAAACTGTCCATGCACATCCTGTGGGGCGCACATCCTGCGGCGCACATCCTGCTGCGCACATAAATAAAAATAATATTAAAAAAATTTTACAAAAAAAAATATTTAAATCAAATTAATAAAAAAACTGTGCTTGCACATCCTGTGGGGCGCAAATTCTGTGGGGCACATCCTGCTGCGCACATAAATAAAAATAATATTAAAAAATTTTTACAAAAAAATATTTAAATCAAATTAATAAAAAAACTGTCCATGCACATCCTGTGGGGCGCACATCCTGCGGCGCACATCCTGCTGCGCACATAAATAAAAATAATATTAAAAAATTTTTACAAAAAAAAATATTTAAATCAAATTAATAAAAAAACTGTGCTTGCACATCCTGTGGGGCGCAAATTCTGTGGGGCGCGCGCACATCCTGCTGCGCACATAAATAAAAATAATATTAAAACATTTTTACAAAAAAATATTTAAATCAAATTAATAAAAAAACTGTGCTTGCACATCCTGTGGGGCGCAAATTCTGTGGGGCGCATATCCTGCGGCACACATCCTGCTGCGCACATAAATAAAAATAATATTAAAACATTTTTACAAAAAAAAATATTTAAATCTAATTAATAAAAAAACTGTGCTTGCACATCCTGTGGGGCGCAAATTCTGTGGGGCGCACATCCTTTGGCGCACATCCTGCTGCGCACATAAATAAAAATAATATTAAAAACAAATTACAATTTTTTTTTTTTAAATCAAATTAATAAAAAAACTGTGCTTGCACATCCTGTGGGGCGCAAATTCTGTGGGGCGCACATCCTGCGGCGCACATCCTGCTGCGCACATAAATAAAAATAATATTAAAACATTTTTACAAAAAAAATGTTTTAAATCAAATATAAAAAAAAATGTGCTTGCACATCCTGTGGGGCGCACATCCTGCAGCGCACATCCTGCTGCGCACATAAATAAAAATAATATTAAAACAATTTTACAAAAATCATTTTTTTAATCAAATTAATAAAAAAACTGTCCTTGCACATCCTGTGGGGCGCAAATTATGTGGGGCGCACATCCTGCAGCGCACATCCTGCTGCGCACATAAATAAAAATAATATTAAAACATTTTTACAAAAAAAATATTTAAATCAAATTAATAAAAAAACTGTGCTTGCACATCCTGTGGGGCGCAAATTCTGTGGGGCGCACATCCTGCGGCACACATCCTGCTGCGCACATAAATAAAAATAATATTGAAACAAATTACAATTTTTTATTTTTTAAATCAAATTAATAAAAAAACTGTGCTTGCACATCCTGTGGGGCGCAAATTCTGTGGGGCGCACATCTTGCGGCACACATCCTGCTGCGCACATAAATAAAAATAATATTAAAACATATTTACAAAAAAAAATATTTAAATCAAATTAATAAAAAAACTGTGCTTGCACATCCTGTGGGGCGCAAATTCTGTGGGGCGAACATCCTGCGGCGCACATCCTGCTGCGCACATGACTAAAAATAATATTAAAACATTTTTACAAAAAAATATATTTAAATCAAATTAATAAAAAAACTGTCCTTGCACATCCTGTGGGGCGCACATCCTGCGGCGCACATCCTGCTGCGCACATAAATAAAAATAATATTAAAAACAAATTACAATTTTTTTTTAAAAATTGAATTAATAAAAAAACTGTCCTTGCACATCCTGTGGGGCGCAAATTCTGTGGGGCGCACATCCTGCGACGCACATCCTGCTGCGCACATAAATAAAAATAATATTAAAACATTTTTACAAAAAAATATATTTAAATCAAATTAATAAAAAAACTTTGCTTGCACATCCTGTGGGGCGCAAATTCTGTGGGGCGCACATCCTGCGGCGCACATCCTGCTGCGCACATAAATGAAAATAATATTAAAACATTTTTACAAAAAAAAATATTTAAATCAAATTAATAAAAAAACTGTGCTTGCATATCCTGTGGGGCGCAAATTCTGTGGGGCGCACATCCTGCGGCGCACATCCTGCTGCGCACATAAGTCAAAATAATATTAAAAAAAATTTACAATTTTTTTTTTTTAAATCAAATTAATAAAAAAACTGTGCTTGCACATCCTGTGGGGCGCAAATTCTGTGGGGCGCACATCCTGCGGCGCACATCCTGCTGCGCACATGAATAAAAATAATATTAAAAACAAATTACAATTTTTTTTTTTAAATCAAATTAATAAAAAACTGTCCTTGCACATCCTGTGGGGCGCAAATTCTGTGGGGCGCACATCCTGCGGCGCACATCCTGCTGCGCACATAAATAAAAATAATATTAAAAACAAATTACAATTTTTTTTTTAAATCAAATTAATAAAAAAACTGTGCTTGCACATCCTGTGGGGCGCAAATTCTGTGGGGCGCACATCCTGCGGTGCACAGTCTGCTGCGCACATAAATAAAAATAATATTAAAACATTTTTACAAAAAAATATATTTAAATCAAATTAATAAAAAAACTGTGCTTGCACATCGTGTGGGGCGCACATTCTGCGGCGCACATCCTGCTGCGCACATAAATAAAAATAATATTAAAAACAAATTACAATTTTTTTTTTAAAATCAAATTAATAAAAAAACTGTCCTTGCACATCCTGTGGGGCGCAAATTATGTGGGGCCCACATCATGCAGCGCACATCCTGCTGCGCACATAAATGAAAATGATATTAAAACATTTTTACAAAAAAAATATTTAAATTAAATTAATAAAAAAACTGTGCTTGCACATCCTGTGGGTCGCAAATTCTGTGGGGCGCACATCCTGCGGCGCAAATCCTGCTGCGCACATGACTAAAAATAATATTAAAACATTTTTGCAAAAAAAAATATTTAAATCAAATTAATAAAAAAACTGTCCTTGCACATCCTGTGGGGCGCACATCCTGCGGCGCACATCCTGCTGCGCACATAAATAAAAATAATATTAAAAACAAATTACAATTTTTTTTTTAAAATTGAATTAATAAAAAAACTGTCCTTGCACATCCTGTGGGGCGCAAATTCTGTGGGGCGCACATCCTGCGGTGCACATCCTGCGGCGCACATCCTGCTGCGCACATGAATAAAAATAATATTAAAACATTTTTACAAAAAAATATATTTAAATCAAATTAATAAAAAAACTGTCCTTGCACATCCTGTGGGGCGCACATCCTGCTGCGCACATAAATAAAAATAATATTAAAAACAAATTACAATTTTTTTTTTTAAATTGAATTAATAAAAAAACTGTCCTTGCACATCCTGTGGGGCGCAAATTCTGTGGGGCGCACATCCTGCGGCGCACATCCTGCTGCGCACATGAATAAAAATAATATTAAAACATTTTTACAAAAAAATATATTTAAATTAAATTAATAAAAAAACTTTGCTTGCACATCCTGTGGGGCGCAAATTCTGTGGGGCGCACATCCTGCGGCGCACATCCTGCTGCGCGCATAAATAAAAATAATATTAAAACATTTTTACAAAAAAAAAAAAATTAAATCAAATTAATAAAAAAACTGTGCTTGCACATCCTGTGGGGCGCAAATTCTGTGGGGCGCACATCCTGCGGCGCACATCCTGCTGCGCACATAAATGAAAATAATATTAAAACATTTTTACAAAAAAAAATATTTAAATCAAATTAATAAAAAAACTGTGCTTGCACATCCTGTGGGGCGCAAATTCTGTGGGGCGCACATCCTGCGAGGCACATCCTGCTGCGCACATAAATAAAAATAATATTAAAAAAAAATTACAATTTCTTTTTTAAATCAAATTAATAAAAAAACTGTCCTTGCACATCCTGTGGGGCGCAAATTCTGTGGGGCGCACATCCTGTGGCGCACATCCTGCTGCGCATATAAATAAAAATAATATGAAAAACAAATTACAATTTTTTTTTTATAAATCAAATTAATAAAAAAACTGTCCTTGCACATCCTGTGTGGCGCAAATTCTGTGAGGCGCACATCCTGCTGCGCACATAAATAAAAAAAATATTAAAACATTTTTACAAAAAAAATATTTAAATCAAATTAATAAAAAAACTGTGCTTGCACATCCTGTGGGGCGCAAATTCTGTGGGGCGCACATCCTGCGGCGCACATCCTGCTGCGCACATAAATAAAAATAATATTAAAACATTTTTACAAAAAAAAATATTTAAATATAACTAATAAAAAAACTGTGCTTGCACATCCTGTGGGGCGCAAATTCTGTGGGGTGCACATCCTGCGGCACACATCCTGCTGCGCACATAAATAAAAATAATATTAAAACATTTTTACAAAAAAAAATATTTAAATCAAATTAATAAAAAAACTGTGCTTGCACATCCTGTGGGGCGCAAATTATGTGGGGCGCACATCCTGCGGCGCACATCCTGCTGCGCACATAAATAGAAATAATATTAAAAACAATTTACAATTATTTTTTTTTAAATCAAATTAATAAAAGAACTGTGCTTGCACATCCTGTGGGGCGCAAATTCTGTGGGGCGCACATCCTGCTAAACACATAAATAAAAATAATATTAAAACATTTTTACAGAAAAAAATATTTAAATCAAATTAATAAAAAACTGTGGTTGCACATCCTGTGGGGCGCAAATTCTGTGGGGCGCACATCCTGCGGCGCACATCCTGCTGCACACATAAATAAAAATAATATTAAAACATTTTTACAGAAAAAAATATTTAAATCAAATTAATAAAAAACTGTGGTTGCAAATCCTGTGGGGCGCAAATTCTTTGGGGCGCACATCCTGCGGCGCACATCCTGCTGCGCACATGAATAAAAATAATATTAAAAACAAATTACAATTTTTTTTTTTTAAATCAAATTAATAAAAAAACTGTCGTTGCACATCCTGTGGGGCGCAAATTCTGTGGGGCGCACATCCTGCGGCGCACATCCTGCTGCGCACATAAATAAAAATAATATTAAAACATTTTTACAAAAAAAAATATTTAAATATAACTAATAAAAAAACTGTGCTTGCACATCCTGTGGGGCGCAAATTCTGTGGGGTGCACATCCTGCGGCACACATCCTGCTGCGCACAAAAATAAAAATAATATTAAAACATTTTTACAAAAAAAAATATTTAAATCAAATTAATAAAAAAACTGTGCTTGCACATCCTGTGGGGCGCAAATTATGTGGGGCGCACATCCTGCGGCGCACATCCTGCTGCGCACATAAATAAAAATAATATTAAAAACAATTTACAATTATTTTTTTTTAAATCAAATTAATAAAAGAACTGTGCTTGCACATCCTGTGGGGCGCAAATTCTGTGGGGCGCACATCCTGCTGCACACATAAATAAAAATAATATTAAAACATTTTTACAGAAAAAAATATTTAAATCAAATTAATAAAAAACTGTGGTTGCACATCCTGTGGGGCGCAAATTCTGTGGGGCGCACATCCTGCGGCGCACATCCTGCTGCACACATAAATAAAAATAATATTAAAACATTTTTACAGAAAAAAATATTTAAATCAAATTAATAAAAAACTGTGGTTGCAAATCCTGTGGGGCGCAAATTCTTTGGGGCGCACATCCTGCGGCGCACATCCTGCTGCGCACATGAATAAAAATAATATTAAAAACAAATTACAATTTTTTTTTTTTAAATCAAATTAATAAAAAAACTGTCGTTGCACATCCTGTGGGGCGCAAATTCTGTGGGGCGCACATCCTGCGGCGCACATCCTGCTGCGCACATAAATAAAAATAATATTAAAACATTTTTACAAAAAAAAATATTTAAATATAACTAATAAAAAAACTGTGCTTGCACATCCTGTGGGGCGCAAATTCTGTGGGGTGCACATCCTGCGGCACACATCCTGCTGCGCACATAAATAAAAATAATATTAAAACATTTTTACAAAAAAAAATATTTAAATCAAATTAATAAAAAAACTGTGCTTGCACATCCTGTGGGGCGCAAATTATGTGGGGCGCACATCCTGCGGCGCACATCCTGCTGCGCACATAAATAAAAATAATATTAAAAACAATTTACAATTATTTTTTTTTAAATCAAATTAATAAAAGAACTGTGCTTGCACATCCTGTGGGGCGCAAATTCTGTGGGGCGCACATCCTGCTGCACACATAAATAAAAATAATATTAAAACATTTTTACAGAAAAAAATATTTAAATCAAATTAATAAAAAACTGTGGTTGCACATCCTGTGGGGCGCAAATTCTGTGGGGCGCACATCCTGCGGCGCACATCCTGCTGCACACATAAATAAAAATAATATTAAAACATTTTTACAGAAAAAAATATTTAAATCAAATTAATAAAAAACTGTGGTTGCAAATCCTGTGGGGCGCAAATTCTTTGGGGCGCACATCCTGCGGCGCACATCCTGCTGCGCACATGAATAAAAATAATATTAAAAACAAATTACAATTTTTTTTTTTTAAATCAAATTAATAAAAAAACTGTCGTTGCACATCCTGTGGGGCGCAAATTCTGTGGGGCGCACATCCTGCGGCGCACATCCTGCTGCGCACATGAATAAAAATGTAATTAAAAAAAATTTACAATTTTTTTTTTTTAAATCAAATTAATAAAAAAAATGTGCTTGCACATCCTGTGGGGCGCAAATTCTGTGGGGCGCACATCCTGCGGCTCACATCCTGCTGCAAACATAAATAAAAATTATATTAAAACATTTTTACAAAAAAAATATTTATATCAAATTAATAAAAAAACTGTCCTTGCACATCCTTTGGGGCGCAAATTCTGGGGGCGCACATCCTGCGGCGCAAATCCTGCTGCGCACATGAATAAAAATAATAGTAAAAACAAATTACAATTTTTTTTTTAAATCAAATTAATAAAAAAACTGTCCTTGCACATCCTGTGGGGCGCAAATTCTGTGGGGCGCACATCCTGCGGCGCACATCCTGCTGCGCACATAAATAAAAATAATATTAAAACATTTTTACAAAAAAAAATATTTAAATCAAATTAATAAAAAAACTGTGCTTGCACATCCTGTGGGGCGCAAATTCTGTGGGGCGCACATCCTGTGGCGCACATCCTGCTGCGCACATAAATAAAAATAATATTAAAAACAATTACAATTTTTTTTTTTAAATCAAATTAATAAAAAAACTGTCCTTGCACATCCTGTGGGGCGCAAATTCTGTGGGGCGCACATCCTGTGGCGCACATCCTGCTGCGCACATAAATAAAAATAATATTAAAAACAAATTACAATTTTTTTTTTAAATCAAATTAATAAAAAAACTGTCCTTGCACATCCTGTGGGGCGCACATTATGTGGGGCCCACATCATGCAGCGCACATCCTGCTGCGCACATAAATGAAAATGATATTAAAACATTTTTACAAAAAAAATATTTAAATTAAATTAATAAAAAAACTGTGCTTGCACATCCTGTGGGTCGCAAATTCTGTGGGGCGCACATCCTGCTGCGCACAAAAATAAAAATAATATTAAAAACAAATTACAATTTTTTTTTTTAAATCAAATTAATAAAAAAACTGTCCTTGCACATCCTGTGGGGCGCAAATTCTGTGGGGCGCACATCCTGCGGCGCACATCCTGCTGCGCACATAAATAAAAATAATATTAAAACATTTTTACAAAAAAAATTATTTAAATATAACTAATAAAAAAACTGTGCTTGCACATCCTGTGGGGCGCAAATTCTGTGGGGTGCACATCCTGCGGCACACATCCTGCTGCGCACATAAATAAAAATAATATTAAAACATTTTTACAAAAAAAAATATTTAAATCAAATTAATAAAAAAACTGTGCTTGCACATCCTGTGGGGCGCAAATTATGTGGGGCGCACATCCTGCGGCGCACATCCTGCTGCGCACATAAATAAAAATAATATTAAAAACAATTTACAATTATTTTTTTTTAAATCAAATTAATAAAAGAACTGTGCTTGCACATCCTGTGGGGCGCAAATTCTGTGGGGCGCACATCCTGCTGCACACATAAATAAAAATAATATTAAAACATTTTTACAGAAAAAAATATTTAAATCAAATTAATAAAAAACTGTGGTTGCACATCCTGTGGGGCGCAAATTCTGTGGGGCGCACATCCTGCGGCGCACATCCTGCTGCACACATAAATAAAAATAATATTAAAACATTTTTACAGAAAAAAATATTTAAATCAAATTAATAAAAAACTGTGGTTGCAAATCCTGTGGGGCGCAAATTCTTTGGGGCGCACATCCTGCGGCGCACATCCTGCTGCGCACATGAATAAAAATAATATTAAAAACAAATTACAATTTTTTTTTTTTAAATCAAATTAATAAAAACACTGTCGTTGCACATCCTGTGGGGCGCAAATTCTGTGGGGCGCACATCCTGCGGCGCACATCCTGCTGCGCACATGAATAAAAATGTAATTAAAAAAAATTTACAATTTTTTTTTTTTAAATCAAATTAATAAAAAAAATGTGCTTGCACATCCTGTGGGGCGCAAATTCTGTGGGGCGCACATCCTGCGGCTCACATCCTGCTGCAAACATAAATAAAAATTATATTAAAACATTTTTACAAAAAAAATATTTAAATCAAATTAATAAAAAAACTGTCCTTGCACATCCTTTGGGGCGCAAATTCTGGGGGCGCACATCCTGCGGCGCAAATCCTGCTGCGCACATGAATAAAAATAATAGTAAAAACAAATTACAATTTTTTTTTTAAATCAAATTAATAAAAAAACTGTCCTTGCACATCCTGTGGGGCGCAAATTCTGTGGGGCGCACATCCTGCGGCGCACATCCTGCTGCGCACATAAATAAAAATAATATTAAAACATTTTTACAAAAAAAAATATTTAAATCAAATTAATAAAAAAACTGTGCTTGCACATCCTGTGGGGCGCAAATTCTGTGGGGCGCACATCCTGTGGCGCACATCCTGCTGCGCACATAAATAAAAATAATATTAAAAACAATTACAATTTTTTTTTTTAAATCAAATTAATAAAAAAACTGTCCTTGCACATCCTGTGAGGCGCAAATTCTGTGGGGCGCACATCCTGTGGCGCACATCCTGCTGCGCACATAAATAAAAATAATATTAAAAACAAATTACAATTTTTTTTTTAAATCAAATTAATAAAAAAACTGTCCTTGCACATCCTGTGGGGCGCACATTATGTGGGGCCCACATCATGCAGCGCACATCCTGCTGCGCACATAAATGAAAATGATATTAAAACATTTTTACAAAAAAAATATTTAAATTAAATTAATAAAAAAACTGTGCTTGCACATCCTGTGGGTCGCAAATTCTGTGGGGCGCACATCCTGCTGCGCACAAAAATAAAAATAATATTAAAAACAAATTACAATTTTTTTTTTTAAATCAAATTAATAAAAAAACTGTCCTTGCACATCCTGTGGGGCGCAAATTCTGTGGGGCGCACATCCTGCGGCGCACATCCTGCTGCGCACATAAATCAAAATAATATTAAAACATTTTTACAAAAAAATTTTTTTAAATCAAATTAATAAAAAAACTGTGCTTGCACATCCTGTGGGGGACAAATTCTGTGGGGCGCACATCCTGCTGCGCACATAAATAAAAATAATATTAAAAACAAATTACAATTTTTTATTTTTAAATCAAATTAATAAAAAAACTGTCCTTGCACATCCTGTGGGGCGCACATCCTGCTGCGCACATAAATAAAAATAATATTAAAACATTTTTACAAAAAAAAATATTTAAATCAAATTAATAAAAAAACTGTGCTTGCACATCCTGTGGGGCGCAAATTCTGCGGGGCGCACATCCTGCGGCGCACATCCTGCTGCGCACATGAATAAAAATAATATTAAAACATTTTTACAAAAAAATATATTTAAATCAAATTAATAAAAAAACTGTCCTTGCACATCCTGTGGGGCGCACATCCTGCGGCGCACATCCTGCTGCGCACATAAATAAAAATAATATTAAAAACAAATTACAATTTTTTTTTAAAAATTGAATTAATAAAAAAACTGTCCTTGCACATCCTGTGGGGCGCACATTATGTGGGGCCCACATCATGCAGCGCACATCCTGCTGCGCACATAAATGAAAATGATATTAAAACATTTTTACAAAAAAAATATTTAAATTAAATTAATTAAAAAACTGTGCTTGCACATCCTGTGGGTCGCAAATTCTGTGGGGCGCACATCCTGCTGCGCACAAAAATAAAAATAATATTAAAAACAAATTACAATTTTTTTTTTTAAATCAAATTAATAAAAAAACTGTCCTTGCACATCCTGTGGGGCGAAAATTCTGTGGGGCGCACATCCTGCGGCGCACATCCTGCTGTGCACATAAATCAAAATAATATTAAAACATTTTTACAAAAAAAATTTTTTAAATCAAATTAATAAAAAAACTGTGCTTGCACATCCTGTGGGGGACAAATTCTGTGGGGCGCACATCCTGCTGCGCACATAAATAAAAATAATATTAAAAACAAATTACAATTTTTTTTTTTTAAATCAAATTTATAAAAAAACTGTCCTTGCACATCCTGTGGGGCGCACATCCTGCTGCGCACATAAATAAAAATAATATTAAAACATTTTTACAAAAAAAAATATTTAAATCAAATTAATAAAAAAACTGTGCTTGCACATCCTGTGGGGCGCAAATTCTGCGGGGCGCACATCCTGCGGCGCACATCCTGCTGCGCACATGAATAAAAATAATATTAAAACATTTTTACAAAAAATTTTTTCTAAATCAAATTAATAAAAAAACTGTGCTTGCACATCCTGTGGGCAGCAAATTCTGTGGGGCGCACATCCTGCGGCGCAAATCCTGCTGCGCACATAAATAAAAATAATATTAAAACATTTTTACAAAAAAAAATATTTAAATCAAATTAATAAAAAAACTGTCCTTGCACATCCTGTGGGGCAAAAATTCTGTGGGGCGCACATCCTGCGGCGCAAATCCTGCTGCGCACATGACTAAAAATAATATTAAAACATTTTTACAAAAAAATATATTTAAATCAAATTAATAAAAAAACTGTCCTTGCACATCCTGTGGGGCGCACATCCTGCGGCGCACATCCTGCTGCGCACATAAATAAAAATGATATTAAAAACAAATTACAATTTTTTTTTAAAAATTGAATTAATAAAAAAACTGTCCTTGCACATCCTGTGGGGCGCAAATTCTGTGGGGCGCACATCCTGCGACGCACATCCTGCTGCGCACATAAATAAAAATAATATTAAAACATTTTTACAAAAAAATATATTTAAATCAAATTAATAAAAAAACTTTGCTTGCACATCCTGTGGGGCGCAAATTCTGTGGGGCGCACATCCTGCGGCGCACATCCTGCTGCGCACATAAATGAAAATAATATTAAAACATTTTTACAAAAAAAAATATTTAAATCAAATTAATAAAAAAACTGTGCTTGCATATCCTGTGGGGCGCAAATTCTGTGGGGCGCACATCCTGCGGCGCACATCCTGCTGCGCACATAAATAAAAATAATATTAAAACATTTTTACAAAAAAAAATATTTAAATCAAATTAATGAAAAACTGTGGTTGCAAATCCTGTGGGGCGCAAATTCTGTGGGGCGCACATCCTGCGGCGCACATCCTGCTGCGCACATAAATAAAAATAATATTAAAAACAAATTACAATTTTTTTTTTTAAATCAAATTAATAAAAAAACTGTCCTTGCACATCCTGTGGGGCGCACATCCTGCGGTGCACAGTCTGCTGCGCACATAAATAAAAATAATATTAAAACATTTTTACAAAAAAATATATTTAAATCAAATTAATAAAAAAACTGTGCTTGCACATCGTGTGGGGCGCACATTCTGCGGCGCACATCCTGCTGCGCACATAAATAAAAATAATATTAAAAACAAATTACAATTTTTTTTTTAAAATCAAATTAATAAAAAAACTGTCCTTGCACATCCTGTGGGGCGCAAATTATGTGGGGCCCACATCATGCAGCGCACATCCTGCTGCGCACATAAATGAAAATGATATTAAAACATTTTTACAAAAAAAATATTTAAATTAAATTAATAAAAAAACTGTGCTTGCACATCCTGTGGGTCGCAAATTCTGTGGGGCGCACATCCTGCGGCGCAAATCCTGCTGCGCACATGACTAAAAATAATATTAAAACATTTTTACAAAAAAAAATATTTAAATCAAATTAATAAAAAAACTGTCCTTGCACATCCTGTGGGGCGCACATCCTGCGGCGCACATCCTGCTGCGCACATAAATAAAAATAATATTAAAAACAAATTACAATTTTTTTTTTAAAATTGAATTAATAAAAAAACTGTCCTTGCACATCCTGTGGGGCGCAAATTCTGTGGGGCGCACATCCTGCGGCGCACATCCTGCGGCGCACATCCTGCTGCGCACATGAATAAAAATAATATTAAAACATTTTTACAAAAAAATATATTTAAATCAAATTAATAAAAAAACTGTCCTTGCACATCCTGTGGGGCGCACATCCTGCTGCGCACATAAATAAAAATAATATTAAAAACAAATTACAATTTTTTTTTTTAAATTGAATTAATAAAAAAACTGTCCTTGCACATCCTGTGGGGCGCAAATTCTGTGGGGCGCACATCCTGCGGCGCACATCCTGCTGCGCACATGAATAAAAATAATATTAAAACATTTTTACAAAAAAATATATTTAAATTAAATTAATAAAAAAACTTTGCTTGCACATCCTGTGGGGCGCAAATTCTGTGGGGCGCACATCCTGCGGCGCACATCCTGCTGCGCGCATAAATAAAAATAATATTAAAACATTTTTACAAAAAAAAATATTTAAATCAAATTAATAAAAAAACTGTGCTTGCACATCCTGTGGGGCGCAAATTCTGTGGGGCGCACATCCTGCGGCGCACATCCTGCTGCGCACATAAATGAAAATAATATTAAAACATTTTTACAAAAAAAAATATTTAAATCAAATTAATAAAAAAACTGTGCTTGCACATCCTGTGGGGCGCAAATTCTGTGGGGCGCACATCCTGCGAGGCACATCCTGCTGCGCACATAAATAAAAATAATATTAAAAAAAAATTACAATTTCTTTTTTAAATCAAATTAATAAAAAAACTGTCCTTGCACATCCTGTGGGGCGCAAATTCTGTGGGGCGCACATCCTGTGGCGCACATCCTGCTGCGCATATAAATAAAAATAATATGAAAAACAAATTACAATTTTTTTTTTATAAATCAAATTAATAAAAAAACTGTCCTTGCACATCCTGTGTGGCGCAAATTCTGTGAGGCGCACATCCTGCTGCGCACATAAATAAAAAAAATATTAAAACATTTTTACAAAAAAAATATTTAAATCAAATTAATAAAAAAACTGTGCTTGCACATCCTGTGGGGCGCAAATTCTGTGGGGCGCACATCCTGCGGCGCACATCCTGCTGCGCACATAAATAAAAATAATATTAAAAACAATTTACAATTATTTTTTTTTAAATCAAATTAATAAAAGAACTGTGCTTGCACATCCTGTGGGGCGCAAATTCTGTGGGGCGCACATCCTGCGGCGCACATCCTGCTGCGCACATAAATAAAAATAATATTAAAACATTTTTACAAAAAAAAATATTTATATATAACTAATAAAAAAACTGTGCTTGCACATCCTGTGGGGCGCAAATTCTGTGGGGTGCACATCCTGCGGCACACATCCTGCTGCGCACATAAATAAAAATAATATTAAAACATTTTTACAAAAAAAAATATTTAAATCAAATTAATAAAAAAACTGTGCTTGCACATCCTGTGGGGCGCAAATTATGTGGGGCGCACATCCTGCGGCGCACATCCTGCTGCGCACATAAATAGAAATAATATTAAAAACAATTTACAATTATTTTTTTTTAAATCAAATTAATAAAAGAACTGTGCTTGCACATCCTGTGGGGCGCAAATTCTGTGGGGCGCACATCCTGCTAAACACATAAATAAAAATAATATTAAAACATTTTTACAGAAAAAAATATTTAAATCAAATTAATAAAAAACTGTGGTTGCACATCCTGTGGGGCGCAAATTCTGTGGGGCGCACATCCTGCGGCGCACATCCTGCTGCACACATAAATAAAAATAATATTAAAACATTTTTACAGAAAAAAATATTTAAATCAAATTAATAAAAAACTGTGGTTGCAAATCCTGTGGGGCGCAAATTCTTTGGGGCGCACATCCTGCGGCGCACATCCTGCTGCGCACATGAATAAAAATAATATTAAAAACAAATTACAATTTTTTTTTTTTAAATCAAATTAATAAAAAAACTGTCGTTGCACATCCTGTGGGGCGCAAATTCTGTGGGGCGCACATCCTGCGGCACACATCCTGCTGCGCACATAAATAAAAATAATATTAAAACATTTTTACAAAAAAAAATATTTAAATATAACTAATAAAAAAACTGTGCTTGCACATCCTGTGGGGCGCAAATTCTGTGGGGTGCACATCCTGCGGCACACATCCTGCTGCGCACAAAAATAAAAATAATATTAAAACATTTTTACAAAAAAAAATATTTAAATCAAATTAATAAAAAAACTGTGCTTGCACATCCTGTGGGGCGCAAATTATGTGGGGCGCACATCCTGCGGCGCACATCCTGCTGCGCACATAAATAAAAATAATATTAAAAACAATTTACAATTATTTTTTTTTAAATCAAATTAATAAAAGAACTGTGCTTGCACATCCTGTGGGGCGCAAATTCTGTGGGGCGCACATCCTGCTGCACACATAAATAAAAATAATATTAAAACATTTTTACAGAAAAAAATATTTAAATCAAATTAATAAAAAACTGTGGTTGCAAATCCTGTGGGGCGCAAATTATGTGGGGCGCACATCCTGCGGCGCACATCCTGCTGCACACATAAATAAAAATAATATTAAAACATTTTTACAGAAAAAAATATTTAAATCAAATTAATAAAAAACTGTGGTTGCAAATCCTGTGGGGCGCAAATTCTTTGGGGCGCACATCCTGCGGCGCACATCCTGCTGCGCACATGAATAAAAATAATATTAAAAACAAATTACAATTTTTTTTTTTTAAATCAAATTAATAAAAAAACTGTCGTTGCACATCCTGTGGGGCGCAAATTCTGTGGGGCGCACATCCTGCGGCGCACATCCTGCTGCGCACATAAATAAAAATAATATTAAAACATTTTTACAAAAAAAAATATTTAAATATAACTAATAAAAAAACTGTGCTTGCACATCCTGTGGGGCGCAAATTCTGTGGGGTGCACACATCCTGCTGCGCACATAAATAAAAATAATATTAAAACATTTTTACAAAAAAAAATATTTAAATCAAATTAATAAAAAAACTGTGCTTGCACATCCTGTGGGGCGCAAATTATGTGGGGCGCACATCCTGCGGCGCACATCCTGCTGCGCACATAAATAAAAATAATATTAAAAACAATTTACAATTATTTTTTTTTAAATCAAATTAATAAAAGAACTGTGCTTGCACATCCTGTGGGGCGCAAATTCTGTGGGGCGCACATCCTGCTGCACACATAAATAAAAATAATATTAAAACATTTTTACAGAAAAAAATATTTAAATCAAATTAATAAAAAACTGTGGTTGCACATCCTGTGGGGCGCAAATTCTGTGGGGCGCACATCCTGCGGCGCACATCCTGCTGCACACATAAATAAAAATAATATTAAAACATTTTTACAGAAAAAAATATTTAAATCAAATTAATAAAAAACTGTGGTTGCAAATCCTGTGGGGCGCAAATTCTTTGGGGCGCACATCCTGCGGCGCACATCCTGCTGCGCACATGAATAAAAATAATATTAAAAACAAATTACAATTTTTTTTTTTTAAATCAAATTAATAAAAAAACTGTCGTTGCACATCCTGTGGGGCGCAAATTCTGTGGGGCGCACATCCTGCGGCGCACATCCTGCTGCGCACATGAATAAAAATGTAATTAAAAAAAATTTACAATTTTTTTTTTTTAAATCAAATTAATAAAAAAAATGTGCTTGCACATCCTGTGGGGCGCAAATTCTGTGGGGCGCACATCCTGCGGCTCACATCCTGCTGCAAACATAAATAAAAATTATATTAAAACATTTTTACAAAAAAAATATTTAAATCAAATTAATAAAAAAACTGTCCTTGCACATCCTTTGGGGCGCAAATTCTGGGGGTGCACATCCTGCGGCGCAAATCCTGCTGCGCACATGAATAAAAATAATATTAAAAACAAATTACAATTTTTTTTTTAAATCAAATTAATAAAAAAACTGTCCTTGCACATCCTGTGGGGCGCAAATTCTGTGGGGCGCACATCCTGCGGCGCACATCCTGCTGCGCACATGAATAAAAATGTAATTAAAAAAAATTTACAATTTTTTTTTTTTAAATCAAATTAATAAAAAAAATGTGCTTGCACATCCTGTGGGGCGCAAATTCTGTGGGGCGCACATCCTGCGGCTCACATCCTGCTGCAAACATAAATAAAAATTATATTAAAACATTTTTACAAAAAAAATATTTAAATCAAATTAATAAAAAAACTGTCCTTGCACATCCTTTGGGGCGCAAATTCTGGGGGCGCACATCCTGCGGCGCAAATCCTGTGGGGCGCACATCCTGCGGCTCACATCCTGCTGCAAACATAAATAAAAATTATATTAAAACATTTTTACAAAAAAAATATTTAAATCAAATTAATAAAAAAACTGTCCTTGCACATCCTTTGGGGCGCAAATTCTGGGGGTGCACATCCTGCGGCGCAAATCCTGCTGCGCACATGAATAAAAATAATATTAAAAACAAATTACAATTTTTTTTTTAAATCAAATTAATAAAAAAACTGTCCTTGCACATCCTGTGGGGCGCAAATTCTGTGGGGCGCACATCCTGCGGCGCACATCCTGCTGCGCACATGAATAAAAATGTAATTAAAAAAAATTTACAATTTTTTTTTTTTAAATCAAATTAATAAAAAAAATGTGCTTGCACATCCTGTGGGGCGCAAATTCTGTGGGGCGCACATCCTGCGGCTCACATCCTGCTGCAAACATAAATAAAAATTATATTAAAACATTTTTACAAAAAAAATATTTAAATCAAATTAATAAAAAAACTGTCCTTGCACATCCTTTGGGGCGCAAATTCTGGGGGCGCACATCCTGCGGCGCAAATCCTGCTGCGCACATGAATAAAAATAATAGTAAAAACAAATTACAATTTTTTTTTTAAATCAAATTAATAAAAAAACTGTCCTTGCACATCCTGTGGGGCGCAAATTCTGTGGGGCGCACATCCTGCGGCGCACATCCTGCTGCGCACATAAATAAAAATAATATTAAAACATTTTTACAAAAAAAAATATTTAAATCAAATTAATAAAAAAACTGTGCTTGCACATCCTGTGGGGCGCAAATTCTGTGGGGCGCACATCCTGTGGCGCACATCCTGCTGCGCACATAAATAAAAATAATATTAAAAACAATTACAATTTTTTTTTTTAAATCAAATTAATAAAAAAACTGTCCTTGCACATCCTGTGGGGCGCAAATTCTGTGGGGCGCACATCCTGTGGCGCACATCCTGCTGCGCACATAAATAAAAATAATATTAAAAACAAATTACAATTTTTTTTTTAAATCAAATTAATAAAAAAACTGTCCTTGCACATCCTGTGGGGCGCACATTATGTGGGGCCCACATCATGCAGCGCACATCCTGCTGCGCACATAAATGAAAATGATATTAAAACATTTTTACAAAAAAAATATTTAAATTAAATTAATAAAAAAACTGTGCTTGCACATCCTGTGGGTCGCAAATTCTGTGGGGCGCACATCCTGCTGCGCACAAAAATAAAAATAATATTAAAAACAAATTACAATTTTTTTTTTTAAATCAAATTAATAAAAAAACTGTCCTTGCACATCCTGTGGGGCGCAAATTCTGTGGGGCGCACATCCTGCGGCGCACATCCTGCTGCGCACATAAATCAAAATAATATTAAAACATTTTTACAAAAAAATTTTTTTAAATCAAATTAATAAAAAAACTGTGCTTGCACATCCTGTGGGGGACAAATTCTGTGGGGCGCACATCCTGCTGCGCACATAAATAAAAATAATATTAAAAACAAATTACAATTTTTTATTTTTAAATCAAATTAATAAAAAAACTGTCCTTGCACATCCTGTGGGGCGCACATCCTGCTGCGCACATAAATAAAAATAATATTAAAACATTTTTACAAAAAAAAATATTTAAATCAAATTAATAAAAAAACTGTGCTTGCACATCCTGTGGGGCGCAAATTCTGCGGGGCGCACATCCTGCGGCGCACATCCTGCTGCGCACATGAATAAAAATAATATTAAAACATTTTTACAAAAAAATATATTTAAATCAAATTAATAAAAAAACTGTCCTTGCACATCCTGTGGGGCGCACATCCTGCGGCGCACATCCTGCTGCGCACATAAATAAAAATAATATTAAAAACAAATTACAATTTTTTTTTAAAAATTGAATTAATAAAAAAACTGTCCTTGCACATCCTGTGGGGCGCACATTATGTGGGGCCCACATCATGCAGCGCACATCCTGCTGCGCACATAAATGAAAATGATATTAAAACATTTTTACAAAAAAAATATTTAAATTAAATTAATAAAAAAACTGTGCTTGCACATCCTGTGGGTCGCAAATTCTGTGGGGCGCACATCCTGCTGCGCACAAAAATAAAAATAATATTAAAAACAAATTACAATTTTTTTTTTTAAATCAAATTAATAAAAAAACTGTCCTTGCACATCCTGTGGGGCGAAAATTCTGTGGGGCGCACATCCTGCGGCGCACATCCTGCTGTGCACATAAATCAAAATAATATTAAAACATTTTTACAAAAAAAATTTTTTAAATCAAATTAATAAAAAAACTGTGCTTGCACATCCTGTGGGGGACAAATTCTGTGGGGCGCACATCCTGCTGCGCACATAAATAAAAATAATATTAAAAACAAATTACAATTTTTTTTTTTTAAATCAAATTTATAAAAAAACTGTCCTTGCACATCCTGTGGGGCGCACATCCTGCTGCGCACATAAATAAAAATAATATTAAAACATTTTTACAAAAAAAAATATTTAAATCAAATTAATAAAAAAACTGTGCTTGCACATCCTGTGGGGCGCAAATTCTGCGGGGCGCACATCCTGCGGCGCACATCCTGCTGCGCACATAAATAAAAATAATATTAAAACATTTTTACAAAAAAAAATATTTAAATCAAATTAATAAAAAAACTGCTTGCACATCCTGTGGGGCGCAAATTCTGTGGGGCGCACATCCTGCGGCGCACATCCTGCTGCGCACATAAGTCAAAATAATATTAAAAAAAATTTACAATTTTTTTTTTTTAAATCAAATTAATAAAAAAACTTTGCTTGCACATCCTGTGGGGCGCAAATTCTGTGGGGCGCACATCCTGCGGCGCACATCCTGCTGCGCACATGAATAAAAAGTAATATTAAAAACAAATTACAATTTTGTTTTTTTAAATCAAATTAATAAAAAAACTGTCCTTGCACATCCTGTGGGGCGCAAATTCTGTGGGGCGCACATCCTGCGGCGCACATCCTGCTGCGCACATAAATAAAAATAATATTAAAAACAAATTACAATTTTTTTTTTAAATCAAATTAATAAAAAAACTGTGCTTGCACATCCTGTGGGGCGCAAATTCTGTGGGGCGCACATCCTGCGGCACACATCCTGCTGCGCACATAAATAAAAATAATATTAAAACATTTTTACAGAAAAAAATATTTAAATCAAATTAATGAAAAACTGTGGTTGCAAATCCTGTGGGGCGCAAATTCTGTGGGGCGCACATCCTGCGGCGCACATCCTGCTGCGCACATAAATAAAAATAATATTAAAAACAAATTACAATTTTTTTTTTTAAATCAAATTAATAAAAAAACTGTCCTTGCACATCCTGTGGGGCGCACATCCTGCGGTGCACAGTCTGCTGCGCACATAAATAAAAATAATATTAAAACATTTTTACAAAAAAATATATTTAAATCAAATTAATAAAAAAACTGTGCTTGCACATCGTGTGGGGCGCACATTCTGCGGCGCACATCCTGCTGCGCACATAAATAAAAATAATATTAAAAACAAATTACAATTTTTTTTTTAAAATCAAATTAATAAAAAAACTGTCCTTGCACATCCTGTGGGGCGCAAATTATGTGGGGCCCACATCATGCAGCGCACATCCTGCTGCGCACATAAATGAAAATGATATTAAAACATTTTTACAAAAAAAATATTTAAATTAAATTAATAAAAAAACTGTGCTTGCACATCCTGTGGGTCGCAAATTCTGTGGGGCGCACATCCTGCTGCGCACAAAAATAAAAATAATATTAAAAACAAATTACAATTTTTTTTTTTAAATCAAATTAATAAAAAAACTGTCCTTGCACATCCTGTGGGGCGCAAATTCTGTGGGGCGCACATCCTGCGGCGCACATCCTGCTGCGCACATAAATCAAAATAATATTAAAACATTTTTACAAAAAAATTTTTTTAAATCAAATTAATAAAAAAACTGTGCTTGCACATCCTGTGGGGGACAAATTCTGTGGGGCGCACATCCTGCTGCGCACATAAATAAAAATAATATTAAAAACAAATTACAATTTTTTTTTTTAAATCAAATTAATAAAAAAACTGTCCTTGCACATCCTGTGGGGCGCACATCCTGCGGCGCACATCCTGCTGCGCACATAAATAAAAATAATATTAAAACATTTTTACAAAAAAATTTTTCTAAATCAAATTAATAAAAAAACTGTGCTTGCACATCCTGTGGGCAGCAAATTCTGTGGGGCGCACATCCTGCGGCGCACATCCTGCGGCGCAAATCCTGCTGCGCACAAAAATAAAAATAATATTAAAAACAAATTACAATTTTTTTTTTTAAATCAAATTAATAAAAAAACTGTCCTTGCACATCCTGTGGGGCGCAAATTCTGTGGGGCGCACATCCTGCGGCGCAAATCCTGCTGCGCACATGACTAAAAATAATATTAAAACATTTTTACAAAAAAAAATATTTAAATCAAATTAATAAAAAAACTGTCCTTGCACATCCTGTGGGGCGCACATCCTGCGGCGCACATCCTGCTGCGCACATAAATAAAAATAATATTAAAAACAAATTACAATTTTTTTTTTAAAATTGAATTAATAAAAAAACTGTCCTTGCACATCCTGTGGGGCGCAAATTCTGTGGGGCGCACATCCTGCGGCGCACATCCTGCGGCGCACATCCTGCTGCGCACATGAATAAAAATAATATTAAAACATTTTTACAAAAAAATATATTTAAATCAAATTAATAAAAAAACTGTCCTTGCACATCCTGTGGGGCGCACATCCTGCTGCGCACATAAATAAAAATAATATTAAAACATTTTTACAGAAAAAAATATTTAAATCAAATTAATGAAAAACTGTGGTTGCAAATCCTGTGGGGCGCAAATTCTGTGGGGCGCACATCCTGCGGCGCACATCCTGCTGCGCACATAAATAAAAATAATATTAAAACATTTTTACAGAAAAAAATATTTAAATCAAATTAATGAAAAACTGTGGTTGCAAATCCTGTGGGGCGCAAATTCTGTGGGGCGCACATCCTGCGGCGCACATCCTGCTGCGCACATAAATAAAAATAATATTAAAAACAAATTACAATTTTTTTTTTTAAATCAAATTAATAAAAAAACTGTCCTTGCACATCCTGTGGGGCGCACATCCTGCGGTGCACAGTCTGCTGCGCACATAAATAAAAATAATATTAAAACATTTTTACAAAAAAATATATTTAAATCAAATTAATAAAAAAACTGTGCTTGCACATCGTGTGGGGCGCACATTCTGCGGCGCACATCCTGCTGCGCACATAAATAAAAATAATATTAAAAACAAATTACAATTTTTTTTTTAAAATCAAATTAATAAAAAAACTGTCCTTGCACATCCTGTGGGGCGCAAATTATGTGGGGCCCACATCATGCAGCGCACATCCTGCTGCGCACATAAATGAAAATGATATTAAAACATTTTTACAAAAAAAATATTTAAATTAAATTAATAAAAAAACTGTGCTTGCACATCCTGTGGGTCGCAAATTCTGTGGGGCGCACATCCTGCGGCGCAAATCCTGCTGCGCACATGACTAAAAATAATATTAAAACATTTTTACAAAAAAAAATATTTAAATTAAATTAATAAAAAAACTATGCTTGCACATCCTGTGGGTCGCAAATTCTGTGGGGCGCACATCCTGCGGCGCACATCCTGCTGCGCACATAAATAAAAATAATATTAAAAACAAATTACAATTTTTTTTTTAAAATTGAATTAATAAAAAAACTGTCCTTGCACATCCTGTGGGGCGCAAATTCTGTGGGGCGCACATCCTGCGGCGCACATCCTGCGGCGCACATCCTGCTGCGCACATGAATAAAAATAATATTAAAACATTTTTACAAAAAAATATATTTAAATCAAATTAATAAAAAAACTGTCCTTGCACATCCTGTGGGGCGCACATCCTGCTGCGCACATAAATAAAAATAATATTAAAAACAAATTACAATTTTTTTTTTTAAATTGAATTAATAAAAAAACTGTCCTTGCACATCCTGTGGGGCGCAAATTCTGTGGGGCGCACATCCTGCGGCGCACATCCTGCTGCGCACATGAATAAAAATAATATTAAAACATTTTTACAAAAAAATATATTTAAATTAAATTAATAAAAAAACTTTGCTTGCACATCCTGTGGGGCGCAAATTCTGTGGGGCGCACATCCTGCGGCGCACATCCTGCTGCGCGCATAAATAAAAATAATATTAAAACATTTTTACAAAAAAAAATATTTAAATCAAATTAATAAAAAAACTGTGCTTGCACATCCTGTGGGGCGCAAATTCTGTGGGGCGCACATCCTGCGGCGCACATCCTGCTGCGCACATAAATGAAAATAATATTAAAACATTTTTACAAAAAAAAATATTTAAATCAAATTAATAAAAAAACTGTGCTTGCACATCCTGTGGGGCGCAAATTCTGTGGGGCGCACATCCTGCGAGGCACATCCTGCTGCGCACATAAATAAAAATAATATTAAAAAAAAATTACAATTTTTTTTTTAAATCAAATTAATAAAAAAACTGTCCTTGCACATCCTGTGGGGCGCAAATTCTGTGGGGCGCACATCCTGTGGCGCACATCCTGCTGCGCATATAAATAAAAATAATATGAAAAACAAATTACAATTTTTTTTTTATAAATCAAATTAATAAAAGAACTGTGCTTGCACATCCTGTGGGGCGCAAATTCTGTGGGGCGCACATCCTGCTGCACACATAAATAAAAATAATATTAAAACATTTTTACAGAAAAAAATATTTAAATCAAATTAATAAAAAACTGTGGTTGCACATCCTGTGGGGCGCAAATTCTGTGGGGCGCACATCCTGCGGCGCACATCCTGCTGCACACATAAATAAAAATAATATTAAAACATTTTTACAGAAAAAAATATTTAAATCAAATTAATAAAAAACTGTGGTTGCAAATCCTGTGGGGCGCAAATTCTTTGGGGCGCACATCCTGCGGCGCACATCCTGCTGCGCACATGAATAAAAATAATATTAAAAACAAATTACAATTTTTTTTTTTTAAATCAAATTAATAAAAAAACTGTCGTTGCACATCCTGTGGGGCGCAAATTCTGTGGGGCGCACATCCTGCGGCGCACATCCTGCTGCGCACATAAATAAAAATAATATTAAAACATTTTTACAAAAAAAAATATTTAAATATAACTAATAAAAAAACTGTGCTTGCACATCCTGTGGGGCGCAAATTCTGTGGGGTGCACATCCTGCGGCACACATCCTGCTGCGCACATAAATAAAAATAATATTAAAACATTTTTACAAAAAAAAATATTTAAATCAAATTAATAAAAAAACTGTGCTTGCACATCCTGTGGGGCGCAAATTATGTGGGGCGCACATCCTGCGGCGCACATCCTGCTGCGCACATAAATAAAAATAATATTAAAAACAATTTACAATTATTTTTTTTTAAATCAAATTAATAAAAGAACTGTGCTTGCACATCCTGTGGGGCGCAAATTCTGTGGGGCGCACATCCTGCTGCACACATAAATAAAAATAATATTAAAACATTTTTACAGAAAAAAATATTTAAATCAAATTAATAAAAAACTGTGGTTGCACATCCTGTGGGGCGCAAATTCTGTGGGGCGCACATCCTGCGGCGCACATCCTGCTGCACACATAAATAAAAATAATATTAAAACATTTTTACAGAAAAAAATATTTAAATCAAATTAATAAAAAACTGTGGTTGCAAATCCTGTGGGGCGCAAATTCTTTGGGGCGCACATCCTGCGGCGCACATCCTGCTGCGCACATGAATAAAAATAATATTAAAAACAAATTACAATTTTTTTTTTTTAAATCAAATTAATAAAAAAACTGTCGTTGCACATCCTGTGGGGCGCAAATTCTGTGGGGCGCACATCCTGCGGCGCACATCCTGCTGCGCACATAAATTAAAATAATATTAAAAACAAATTACAATTTTTTTTTTAAATCAAATTAATAAAAAAACTGTGCTTGCACATCCTGTGGGGCGCAAATTCTGTGGGGCGCACATCCTGCGAGGCACATCCTGCTGCGCACATAAATAAAAATAATATTAAAAACAAATTACAATTTTTTTTTTTAAATCAAATTAATAAAAAAACTGTCCTTGCACATCCTGTGGGGCGCAAATTCTGTGGGGCGCACATCCTGTGGCGCACATCCTTCTGCGCACATAAATGAAAACAATATTAAAAACAAATTACAATTTTTTAAAAAAAATCAAATTAATAAAAAAACTGTCCTTGCACATCCTGTGTGTCGCAAATTCTGTGGGGCGCACATCCTGCGGCGCACATCCTGCTGCGCACATAAATAAAAATAATATTAAAACATTTTTACAAAAAAAAATATTTAAATATAACTAATAAAAAAACTGTGCTTGCACATCCTGTGGGGCGCAAATTCTGTGGGGCGCACATCCTGCGGCACACATCCTGCTGCGCACATAAATAAAAATAATATTAAAACATTTTTACAAAAAAAAATATTTAAATCAAATTAATAAAAAAAACTGTGCTTGCACATCCTGTGGGGCGCAAATTCTGTGGGGCACACATCCTGCGGCGCACATCCTGCTGCGCACATAAATAAAAATAATATTAAAAACAATTTACAATTATTTTTTTTTAAATCAAATTAATAAAAAAACTGTGCTTGCACATCCTGTGGGGCGCAAATTCTGTGGGGCGCACATCCTGCTGCGCACATAAATAAAAATAATATTAAAACATTTTTACAGAAAAAAATATTTAAATCAAATTAATAAAAAACTGTGGTTGCAAATCCTGTGGGGCGCATATTCTGTGGGGCGCACATCCTGCGGCGCACATCCTGCTGCGCACATGAATAAAAATAATATTAAAAACAAATTACAATTTTTTTTTTTTAAATCAAATTAATAAAAAAACTGTCCTTGCACATCCTGTGGGGCGCAAATTCTGTGGGGCGCACATCCTGCGGCGCACATCCTGCTGCGCACATAAATGAAAATAATATTAAAAACAAATTAAATTTTTTTTTTTAAATCAAATTAATAAAAAAACTGTGATTGCACATCCTGTGGGGCGCACATCCTGCGAGGCACATCCTGCTGCGCACATAAATAAAAATAATATTAAAAACAAATTACAATTTTTTTTTTTAAATCAAATTAATAAAAAAACTGTCCTTGCACATCCTGTGGGGCGCAAATTCTGTGGGGCGCACATCCTGTGGCGCACATCCTTCTGCGCACATAAATGAAAACAATATTAAAAACAAATTACAATTTTTTAAAAAAAATCAAATTAATAAAAAAACTGTCCTTGCACATCCTGTGTGGCGCAAATTCTGTGGGGCGCACATCCTGCGGCGCACATCCTGCTGCGCACATAAATAAAAATAATATTAAAACATTTTTACAAAAAAAAATATTTAAATATAACTAATAAAAAAACTGTGCTTGCACATCCTGTGGGGCGCAAATTCTGTGGGGCGCAAATCCTGCGGCACACATCCTGCTGCGCACATAAATAAAAATAATATTAAAACATTTTTACAAAAAAAAATATTTAAATCAAATTAATAAAAAAACTGTGCTTGCACATCCTGTGGGTCGCAAATTATGTGGGGCGCACATCCTGCGGCGCACATCCTGCTGCGCACATAAATAAAAATAATATTAAAACATTTTTACAGAAAAAAATATTTAAATCAAATTAATAAAAAACTGTGGTTGCACATCCTGTGGGGCGCAAATTCTGTGGGGCGCACATCCTGCGGCGCACATCCTGCTGCGCACATAAATAAAAATAATATTAAAACATTTTTACAGAAAAAAATATTTAAATCAAATTAATAAAAAAACTGTCCTTGCACATCCTGTGGGGCGCACATCCTGCTGCGCACATAAATAAAAATAATATTAAAAACAAATTACAATTTTTTTTTTTAAATTGAATTAATAAAAAAACTGTCCTTGCACATCCTTTGGGGCGCAAATTCTGTGGGGCGCACATCCTGCCGCGCACATCCTGCTGTGCACATAAATAAAAATAATATGAAAAACATTTTTACAAAAAAAATATTTAAATCAAATTAATAAAAAAACTGTGCTTGCACATCCTGTGGGGCGCAAATTATGTGGGGCGCAAATTCTGTGGGGCGCACATCCTGCGGCGCACATCCTGCTGCGCACATAAATAAAAATAATATTAAAACATTTTTACAAAAAAATGTATTAAAATCAAAGTAATAAAAAAACTGTGCTTGCACATCCTGTGGGTCGCAAATTATGTGGGGCGCACATCCTGCGGCGCACATCCTGCTGCGCACATAAATAAAAATAATATTAAAACATTTTTACAGAAAAAAATATTTAAATCAAATTAATAAAAAACTGTGGTTGCACATCCTGTGGGGCGCAAATTCTGTGGGGCGCACATCCTGCGGCGCACATCCTGCTGCGCACATAAATAAAAATAATATTAAAACATTTTTACAGAAAAAAATATTTAAATCAAATTAATAAAAAAACTGTCCTTGCACATCCTGTGGGGCGCACATCCTGCTGCGCACATAAATAAAAATAATATTAAAAACAAATTACAATTTTTTTTTTTAAATTGAATTAATAAAAAAACTGTCCTTGCACATCCTTTGGGGCGCAAATTCTGTGGGGCGCACATCCTGCCGCGCACATCCTGCTGTGCACATAAATAAAAATAATATGAAAAACATTTTTACAAAAAAAATATTTAAATCAAATTAATAAAAAAACTGTGCTTGCACATCCTGTGGGGCGCAAATTATGTGGGGCGCAAATTCTGTGGGGCGCACATCCTGCGGCGCACATCCTGCTGCGCACATAAATAAAAATAATATTAAAACATTTTTACAAAAAAATGTATTAAAATCAAAGTAATAAAAAAACTGTGCTTGCACATTCTGTGGGGCGCAAATTCTGTGGGGCGCAAATCCTGCGGCGCACATCCTGCTGCGCATATAAATAAAAATAATGTTAAAACATTTTTACAAAAAAAAATATATACATCAAATTAATAAAAAAACTGTGCTTGCACATCCTGTGGGGCGCGAATTCTGTGGGGCGCACATTCAGCTGCGCACATTAATACAAATAATATTAAAAACAAATTACAATTTTTTTTTTAAAATCAAATTAATAAAAAAACTGTCCTTTCACGTCCTGTGGGGCGCAAATTATGTGGGGCGCACATCCTGCGGCGCACATCCTGCTGCGCACATAAATAAAAATAATATTAAAACATTTTTACAAAAAAAAATATTTAAATCAAATTAATAAAAAAACTGGGCTTGCACATCCTGTGGGGCGCAAATTATGTGGGGCGCACATCCTGCGGCGCACATCCTGCTGCGCACATAAATAAAAATAATATTAAAAACAATTTACAATTATTTTTTTTTAAATCAAATTAATAAAAGAACTGTGCTTGCACATCCTGTGGGGCGCAAATTCTGTGGGGCGCACATCCTGCTGCACACATAAATAAAAATAATATTAAAACATTTTTACAGAAAAAAATATTTAAATCAAATTAATAAAAAACTGTGGTTGCACATCCTGTGGGGCGCAAATTCTGTGGGGCGCACATCCTGCGGCGCACATCCTGCTGCACACATAAATAAAAATAATATTAAAACATTTTTACAGAAAAAAATATTTAAATCAAATTAATAAAAAACTGTGGTTGCAAATCCTGTGGGGCGCAAATTCGTTGGGGCGCACATCCTGCGGCGCACATCCTGCTGCGCACATTAATAAAAATAATATTAAAAACAAATTACAATTTTTTTTTTTAAATCAAATTAATAAAAAAACTGTGCTTGCACATCCTGTGGGGCGCAAATTCTGTGGGGCGCACATCCTGCTGCGCACATAAATAAAAATAATATTAAAACATTTTTACAGAAAAAAATATTTAAATCAAATTAATAAAAAACTGTGGTTGCACATCCTGTGGGGCGCAAATTATGTGGGGCGCACATCCTGCGGCGCACATCCTGCTGCACACATAAATAAAAATAATATTAAAACATTTTTACAGAAAAAAATATTTAAATCAAATTAATAAAAAACTGTGGTTGCAAATCCTGTGGGGCGCATATTCTGTGGGGCGCACATCCTGCGGCGCACATCCTGCTGCGCACATGAATAAAAATAATATTAAAAACAAATTACAATTTTTTTTTTTTAAATCAAATTAATAAAAAAACTGTCCTTGCACATCCTGTGGGGCGCAAATTCTGTGGGGCGCACATCCTGCGGCGCACATCCTGCTGCGCACATTAATGAAAATAATATTAAAAACAAATTAAATTTTTTTTTTTAAATCAAATTAATAAAAAAACTGTGATTGCACATCCTGTGGGGCGCACATCCTGCGAGGCACATCCTGCTGCGCACATAAATAAAAATAATATTAAAAACAAATTACAATTTTTTTTTTTAAATCAAATTAATAAAAAAACTGTCCTTGCACATCCTGTGGGGCGCAAATTCTGTGGGGCGCACATCCTGTGGCGCACATCCTTCTGCGCACATAAATGAAAACAATATTAAAAACAAATTACAATTTTTTAAAAAAAATCAAATTAATAAAAAAACTGTCCTTGCACATCCTGTGTGGCGCAAATTCTGTGGGGCGCACATCCTGCGGCGCACATCCTGCTGCGCACATAAATAAAAATAATATTAAAACATTTTTACAAAAAAAAATATTTAAATATAACTAATAAAAAAACTGTGCTTGCACATCCTGTGGGGCGCAAATTCTGTGGGGCGCAAATCCTGCGGCACACATCCTGCTGCGCACATAAATAAAAATAATATTAAAACATTTTTACAAAAAAAAATATTTAAATCAAATTAATAAAAAAACTGTGCTTGCACATCCTGTGGGTCGCAAATTATGTGGGGCGCACATCCTGCGGCGCACATCCTGCTGCGCACATAAATAAAAATAATATTAAAACATTTTTACAGAAAAAAATATTTAAATCAAATTAATAAAAAACTGTGGTTGCACATCCTGTGGGGCGCAAATTCTGTGGGGCGCACATCCTGCGGCGCACATCCTGCTGCGCACATAAATAAAAATAATATTAAAACATTTTTACAGAAAAAAATATTTAAATCAAATTAATAAAAAAACTGTCCTTGCACATCCTGTGGGGCGCACATCCTGCTGCGCACATAAATAAAAATAATATTAAAAACAAATTACAATTTTTTTTTTTAAATTGAATTAATAAAAAAACTGTCCTTGCACATCCTTTGGGGCGCAAATTCTGTGGGGCGCACATCCTGCCGCGCACATCCTGCTGTGCACATAAATAAAAATAATATGAAAAACATTTTTACAAAAAAAATATTTAAATCAAATTAATAAAAAAACTGTGCTTGCACATCCTGTGGGGCGCAAATTATGTGGGGCGCAAATTCTGTGGGGCGCACATCCTGCGGCGCACATCCTGCTGCGCACATAAATAAAAATAATATTAAAACATTTTTACAAAAAAATGTATTAAAATCAAAGTAATAAAAAAACTGTGCTTGCACATCCTGTGGGTCGCAAATTATGTGGGGCGCACATCCTGCGGCGCACATCCTGCTGCGCACATAAATAAAAATAATATTAAAACATTTTTACAGAAAAAAATATTTAAATCAAATTAATAAAAAACTGTGGTTGCACATCCTGTGGGGCGCAAATTCTGTGGGGCGCACATCCTGCGGCGCACATCCTGCTGCGCACATAAATAAAAATAATATTAAAACATTTTTACAGAAAAAAATATTTAAATCAAATTAATAAAAAAACTGTCCTTGCACATCCTGTGGGGCGCACATCCTGCTGCGCACATAAATAAAAATAATATTAAAAACAAATTACAATTTTTTTTTTTAAATTGAATTAATAAAAAAACTGTCCTTGCACATCCTTTGGGGCGCAAATTCTGTGGGGCGCACATCCTGCCGCGCACATCCTGCTGTGCACATAAATAAAAATAATATGAAAAACATTTTTACAAAAAAAATATTTAAATCAAATTAATAAAAAAACTGTGCTTGCACATCCTGTGGGGCGCAAATTATGTGGGGCGCAAATTCTGTGGGGCGCACATCCTGCGGCGCACATCCTGCTGCGCACATAAATAAAAATAATATTAAAACATTTTTACAAAAAAATGTATTAAAATCAAAGTAATAAAAAAACTGTGCTTGCACATTCTGTGGGGCGCAAATTCTGTGGGGCGCAAATCCTGCGGCGCACATCCTGCTGCGCATATAAATAAAAATAATGTTAAAACATTTTTACAAAAAAAAATATATACATCAAATTAATAAAAAAACTGTGCTTGCACATCCTGTGGGGCGCGAATTCTGTGGGGCGCACATTCAGCTGCGCACATTAATACAAATAATATTAAAAACAAATTACAATTTTTTTTTTAAAATCAAATTAATAAAAAAACTGTCCTTTCACGTCCTGTGGGGCGCAAATTATGTGGGGCGCACATCCTGCGGCGCACATCCTGCTGCGCACATAAATAAAAATAATATTAAAACATTTTTACAAAAAAAAATATTTAAATCAAATTAATAAAAAAACTGGGCTTGCACATCCTGTGGGGCGCAAATTATGTGGGGCGCACATCCTGCGGCGCACATCCTGCTGCGCACATAAATAAAAATAATATTAAAAACAATTTACAATTATTTTTTTTTAAATCAAATTAATAAAAGAACTGTGCTTGCACATCCTGTGGGGCGCAAATTCTGTGGGGCGCACATCCTGCTGCACACATAAATAAAAATAATATTAAAACATTTTTACAGAAAAAAATATTTAAATCAAATTAATAAAAAACTGTGGTTGCACATCCTGTGGGGCGCAAATTCTGTGGGGCGCACATCCTGCGGCGCACATCCTGCTGCACACATAAATAAAAATAATATTAAAACATTTTTACAGAAAAAAATATTTAAATCAAATTAATAAAAAACTGTGGTTGCAAATCCTGTGGGGCGCAAATTCGTTGGGGCGCACATCCTGCGGCGCACATCCTGCTGCGCACATTAATAAAAATAATATTAAAAACAAATTACAATTTTTTTTTTTAAATCAAATTAATAAAAAAACTGTGCTTGCACATCCTGTGGGGCGCAAATTCTGTGGGGCGCACATCCTGCTGCGCACATAAATAAAAATAATATTAAAACATTTTTACAGAAAAAAATATTTAAATCAAATTAATAAAAAACTGTGGTTGCACATCCTGTGGGGCGCAAATTATGTGGGGCGCACATCCTGCGGCGCACATCCTGCTGCACACATAAATAAAAATAATATTAAAACATTTTTACAGAAAAAAATATTTAAATCAAATTAATAAAAAACTGTGGTTGCAAATCCTGTGGGGCGCATATTCTGTGGGGCGCACATCCTGCGGCGCACATCCTGCTGCGCACATGAATAAAAATAATATTAAAAACAAATTACAATTTTTTTTTTTTAAATCAAATTAATAAAAAAACTGTCCTTGCACATCCTGTGGGGCGCAAATTCTGTGGGGCGCACATCCTGCGGCGCACATCCTGCTGCGCACATTAATGAAAATAATATTAAAAACAAATTAAATTTTTTTTTTTAAATCAAATTAATAAAAAAACTGTGATTGCACATCCTGTGGGGCGCACATCCTGCGAGGCACATCCTGCTGCGCACATAAATAAAAATAATATTAAAAACAAATTACAATTTTTTTTTTTAAATCAAATTAATAAAAAAACTGTCCTTGCACATCCTGTGGGGCGCAAATTCTGTGGGGCGCACATCCTGTGGCGCACATCCTTCTGCGCACATAAATGAAAACAATATTAAAAACAAATTACAATTTTTTAAAAAAAATCAAATTAATAAAAAAACTGTCCTTGCACATCCTGTGTGGCGCAAATTCTGTGGGGCGCACATCCTGCGGCGCACATCCTGCTGCGCACATAAATAAAAATAATATTATTACATTTTTACAAAAAAATATTTAAATCAAATTAATAAAAAAACTGTGCTTGCATATCCTGTGGGGCGCAAATTCTGTGGAGCGCAAATTCTGTGGGGCGCACATCCTGCGGCGCACATCCTGCTGCGCACATAAATAAAAATAATATTAACACATTTTTACAAAAAAAAATATTTAAATCAAATTAATAAAAAAACTGTGCTTGCACATCCTGTGGGGCGCAAATTCTGTGGGGCGCACATCCTGCGGCGCACATCCTGCTGCGCACATAAATAAAAATAATAATAAAACATTTTTACAAAAAAAAATATTTAAATCAAATTAATAAAAAAACTGTGCTTGCACATCCTGTGGGGCGCAAATTCTGTGGGGCGCACATCCTGTTTCGCACATAAATAAAAATAATATTAAAAACAAATTACAATTTTTCTTTTTAAATCAAATTAATAAAAAAACTGTCCTTGCACATCCTGTGGGGCGCAAATTCTGTGGGGCGCACATCCTGCGGTGCACATCCTGCTGCGCACATAATTAAAAATAATATTAAAACATTTTTACAAAAAAATATTTAAATCAAATAAATAAAAAAACTGTCCTTGCACATCCTGTGGGGCGCAAATTCTGTGGGGCGCACATCCTGCGGTGCACATCCTGCTGCGCACATAAATAAAAATAATATTAAAACATTTTTACAAAAAAAATATTTAAATCAAAGTAATTAAAAAAACTGTCCTTGCACATCCTGTGGGGCGCAAATTCTGTGGGGCGCACTTCCTGCGGCACACATCCTGCTGCGCATATAAATAAAAATAATATTGAAACAAATTTACAAGTTTTTTTTTTTAAATCAAATTAATAAAAAAACTGTGCTTGCACATCCTGTGGGGCGCAAATTCTGTGGGGCGCACATCCTGCGGCGCACATCCTGCTGCGCACATAAATAAAAATAATATTAAAACATTTTTACAAAAAAAATATTTAAATCAAATTAATAAAAAAACTGTGCTTGCACATTCTGTGGGGTGCAAATTCTGTGGGCCGCAAATCCTGCGGCGCACATCCTGCTGCGCACATAAATAAAAATAATATTAAAAACAAATTACAATTTTTTTTTTTTAAATCAAATTAATAAAAAAACTGTCCTTGCACATCCTGTGGGGCGCAAATTCTGTGGGACGCACATCCTGTGGCGCACATCCTGCTGTGCAAATAAATAAAAATAAAATTAAAAAAAATTTACAATTTTTTTTTTTAAATCAAATTAATAAAAAAACTGTCCTTGCACATCCTGTGGGGCGCAAATTTTGTGGGGCGCACATCCTGCGGCGCACATCCTGCTGCGCACATAAATAAAAATAATATTAAAAACAATTTACAATTTTTTTTTTTAAATCAAATTAATAAAAAAACTGTGCTTGCACATCCTGTGGGGCGCAAATTCTGTGGGGCGCACATCCTGCGGCGCACATCCTGCTGCGCACATAAATAAAAATAATATTAAAACATTTTTACAAAAAAAATATTTAAATCAAATTAATAAAAAAACTGTCCTTGCACATCCTGTGGGGCGCAAATTCTGTGGGGCGCACATTTTGCGGCATACATCCTGCTGCGCACATAAATAAAAATAATATTAAAACATTTTTACAAAAAAAAATATTTAAATCAAATTAATAAAAAAACTGTGCTTGCACATCCTGTGGGGCGCAAATTCTGTGGAGCGCACATCCTGCGGCGCACATCCTGCTGCGCACATAAATAAAAAAAATATTAAAAACAAATTACAATTTTTTTTTTAAAATCAAATTAATAAAAAAACTGTCCTTGCACATCCTGTGGGGCGCAAATTCTGTGGGGCGCACATCCTGCGGCGCACATCCTGCTGCGCACATAAATAAAAATAATATTAAAACATTTTTACAAAAAAATATTTAAATCAAATTAATAAAAAAACTGTCCTTGCACATCCTGTGGGGCGCAAATTCTGTGGGGCGCACATCCTGCGGCACACGTCCTGCTGCGCACATAAATAAAAATAATATTAAAAACAAATTACAATTTTTTTTTTAAAATCAAATTAATAAAAAAACTGTCCTTGCACATCCTGTGGGGCGCAAATTCTGTGGGGCGCACATCCTGCGGCGCACATCCTGCTGCGCACATAAATAAAAATAATATTAAAACATTTTTACAAAAAAATATTTAAATCAAATTAATAAAAAAACTGTGCTTGCACATCCTGTGGGGCGCAAATTATGTGGGGCGCACATCCTGCGGCGCACATCCTGCTGCGCATATAAATAAAAATAATATTGAAACAAATTTACAAGTTTTTTTTTTTAAATCAAATTAATAAAAAAACTGTGCTTGCACATCCTGTGGGGCGCAAATTCTGTGGGGCGCACATCCTGCGGCGCACATCCTGCTGCGCACATAAATAAAAATAATATTAAAAACAAATTACAATTTTTTTTTTTAAATCAAATTAATAAAAAAACTGTCCTTGAACATCCTGTGGGGCGCAAATTACGTGGGGCGCACATCCTGCGGCACACATCCTGCTGCGCACATAAATAAAAATAATATTAAAACATTTTTACAAAAAAATATTTAAATCAAAATAATAAAAAACTGTCCTTGCACATCCTGTGGGGCGCAAATTCTGTGGGGCGCACATCCTGCGGCGCACATCCTGCTGCGCACATAAATAAAAATAATATTGAAACAAATTTAAAAAAAAAAATATTTAAATCAAATTAATAAAAAAACTGTGCTTGCACATCCTGTGGGGCGCAAATTCTGTGGGGCGCACATTCTGCGGCATACATCCTGCTGCGCACATAAATAAAAATAATATTAAAACATTTTTACAAAAAAAAATATTTAAATCAAATTAATAAAAAAACTGTCCTTGCACATCCTGTGGGGCTCAAATTCTGTGGGGCGCACATCCTGCGGCGCACATCCTGCTGCGCACATGAATAAAAATAATATTAAAAACAAATTACAATTTTTTTTTTTAAATCAAATTAATAAAAAAACTGTCCTTGCACATCCTGTGGGGCGCAAATTCTGTGGGGCGCACATCCTGCGGCGCACATCCTGCTGCGCACATAAATAAAAATAATAATAAAACATTTTTACAAAAAAAAATATTTAAATCAAATTAATAAAAAAACTGTGCTTGCACATCCTGTGGGGCGCAAATTCTGTGGGGCGCACATCCTGTTTCGCACATAAATAAAAATAATATTAAAAACAAATTACAATTTTTCTTTTTAAATCAAATTAATAAAAAAACTGTGCTTGCACATCCTGTGGGGCGCAAATTCTGTGGGGCGCACATCCTGCGGCGCACATCCTGCTGCGCACATAAATAAAAATAATATTAAAACATTTTTACAAAAAAATATTTAAATCAAATTAATAAAAAAACTGTGCTTGCACATCCTGTGGGGCGCAAATTATGTGGGGCGCACATCCTGCGGCGCACATCCTGCTGCGCATATAAATAAAAATAATATTGAAACAAATTTACAAGTTTTTTTTTTTAAATCAAATTAATAAAAAAACTGTGCTTGCACATCCTGTGGGGCGCAAATTCTGTGCGGCGCACATCCTGCGGCGCACATCCTGCTGCGCACATAAATAAAAATAATATTAAAACATTTTTACAAAAAAATATTTAAATCAAAATAATAAAAAACTGTCCTTGCACATCCTGTGGGGCGCAAATTCTGTGGGGCGCACATCCTGCGGCGCACATCCTGCTGCGCACATAAATAAAAATAATATTAAAAACAAACTACAATTTTTTTTTTTAAATCAAATTAATAAAAAAACTGTCCTTGCACATCCTGTGGGGCGCAAATTCTGTGGGGCGCACATCCTGCGGCACACATCCTGCTGCGCACATAAATAAAAATAATATTGAAACAAATTTACAAAAAAAAATATTTAAATCAAATTAATAAAAAAACTGTGCTTGCACATCCTGTGGGGCGCAAATTCTGTGGGGCGCACATCCTGCGGCGCACATCCTGCTGCGCACATAAATAAAAATAATATTAAAACATTTTTACAAAAAAATATTTAAATCAAATTAATAAAAAAACTGTGCTTGCATATCCTGTGGGGCGCAAATTCTGTGGAGCGCAAATTCTGTGGGGCGCACATCCTGCGGCGCACATAAATACAAATAATATTAAAAACAAATTACAATTTTTTTTTTTTAAATCGAATTAATAAAAAAACTATCCTTGCACATCCTGTGGAGCGCAAATTCTGTGGGGCGCACATCCTGCGGCGCAAATCCTGCTGCGCACATGAATAAAAATAATATTAACACATTTTTACAAAAAAAAATATTTAAATCAAATTAATAAAAAAACTGTGCTTGCACATCCTGTGGGGCGCAAATTCTGTGGGGCGCACATCCTGCGGCGCACATCCTGCTGCGCACATAAATAAAAATAATATTAAAAACAATTTACAATTTTTTTTTTTAAATCAAATTAATAAACAAACTGTGCTTGCACATCCTGTGGGGCGCAAATTCTGTGGGGCGCACATCCTTCGGCGCACATCCTGCTGCGCACATAAATAAAAATAATATTAAAACATTTTTACAAAAAAATATATTTAAATCAAATTAATAAAAAAACTGTGCTTGCACATCCTGCTGCGCACATAAATAAAAATAATATTAAAACATTTTTACAAAAAAAATATTTAAATCAAATTAATAAAAAAACTGTCCTTGCACATCCTGTGGGGCGCAAATTCTGTGGGGCGCACATCCTGCGGCGCACATAAATAAAAATAATATTAAAACATTTTTACAAAAAAATATATTTAAATCAAATTAATAAAAAAACTGTGCTTGCACATCCTGTGGGGCGCAAATTCTGTGGGGCGCACATCCTGCTGCGCACATAAATAAAAATAATATTAAAAACAAATTACAATTTTTTTTTTTAAATCAAATTAATAAAAAAACTGTCCTTGGACATCCTGTGGGGCGCAAATTCTGTGGGGTGCACATCCTGCGGCGCAAATCCTGCTGCGCACATGAATAAAAATAATATTAAAACATTTTTACAAAAAAAAATATTTAAATATAAGTAATAAAAAAACTGTGCTTGCACATCCTGTGGGGCGCAAATTCTGTGGGGCGCACATCCTGCGGCGCACATCCTGCTGCGCACATAAATAAAAATAATATTAAAACATTTTTACAAAAAAAATATTTAAATCAAATTAATTAAAAAAACTGTCCTTGCACATCCTGTGGGGCGCAAATTCTGTGGGGCGCACATCCTGCGGCGCACATCCTGCTGCGCACATAAATAAAAATAATATTAAAAACAAATTACAACTTTTTTTTTAAAATCAAATTAATAAAAAAACTGTCCTTGCACATCCTGTGGGGCGCAAATTCTGTGGGGCGCAAATTCTGTGGGGCGCACATCCTGCGGCGCACATCCTGCTGCGCACATAAATAAAAATAATATTAAAACATTTTTACAAAAAAATATATTTAAATCAAATTAATAAAAAAACTGTGCTTGCACATCCTGTGAGGCGCAAATTCTGTGGGGCGCACATCCTGCGGCGCACATCCTGCTGCGCACATAAATAAAAATAATATTAAAACATTTTTACAAAAAAATATATTAAAATCAAATTAATAAAAAAACTGTGCTTGCACATCCTGTGGGGCTCAAATTCTGTGGGGCGCACATCCTGCGGCGCACATCCTGCTGCGCACATGAATAAAAATAATATTAAAAGATTTTTACAAAAAAAAATATTTAAATCAAATTAATAAAAAAACTGTGCTTGCACATCCTGTGGGGCGCAAATTCTGTGGGGTGCACATCCTGCGGCGCACATCCTGCTGCGCACATAAATAAAAATAATATTAAAAACAAATTACAATTTTTTTTTTTTAAATCATATTAATAAAAAAACTGTCCTTGCACATCCTGTGGGGCGCAAATTCTGTGGGGCGCACATCCTGCGGCACAAATCCTGCTGTGCACATGAATAAAAATAATATTAAAACATTTTTACAAAAAAAAATATTTAAATCAAATTAATAAAAAAACTGTGCTTGCACATCCTGTGGGGCGCAAATTCTGTGGGGCGCACATCCTGCAGCGCAAATCCTGCTGCGCACATGAATAAAAATAATATTAAAAGATTTTTACAAAAAAAAATATTTAAATCAAATTAATAAAAAAACTGTGCTTGCAAATCCTGTGGGGCGCAAATTCTGTGGGGTGCACATCCTGCGGCGCACATCCTGCTGCGCACATAAATAAAAATAATATTAAAAACAAATTACAATTTTTTTTTTAAAATCATGTTAATAAAAAAACTGTCCTTGCACATCCTGTGGGGCGCACATCCTGCGGCACACATCCTGCTGCGCACATAAATAAAAATAATATTAAAACATTTTTACAAAAAAAAATATTTAAATCAAATTAATAAAAAAACTGTGCTTGCACATCCTGTGGGGCGCAAATTCTGTGGGGCGCACATCCTGCTGCGCACATAAATAAAAATAATATTAAAAACATATTTAAATTTTTTTTTTTCAATCAAATTAATAAAAAAACTGTCCTTGCACATCCTGTGGGGCGCAAATTCTGTTGGGCGCACATCCTGCGGCGCACATCCTGCTGCGCACATAAATAAAAATAATATTAAAACATTTTTACAAAAAAAAATATTTAAATCAAATTAATAAAAAAACTGTGCTTGCACATCTTGTGGGGCGCAAATTATGTGGGGCGCACATCCTGCGGCGCACATCCTGCTGCGCACATAAATAAAAATAATATTAAAAACAATTTACAAAAAAAATATTTAAATCAAATTAATAAAAAAACTGTCCTTGCACATCCTGTGGGGCGCAAATTCTGTGGAGCGCAAATTCTGTGGGGCGCACATCCTGCGGCGCACATCCTGCTGCGCACATAAATAAAAATAATATTAAAAACAAATTACAATTTTTTTTTTTTAAATCAAATTAATAAAAAAACTGTGCTTGCACATCCTGTGGGGCACAAATTCTGTGGGGCGCACATCCAGCTGCGCTCATTAATACAAATAATATTAAAACATTTTTACAAAAAAAAATATTTAAATCAAATTAATAAAAAAACTGCTTGCACATCCTCTGGGGCGCAAATTCTGTGGGGCGCACATCCTGCTGCGCACATAAATAAAAATAATATTAAAAACATATTTAAATTTTTTTTTTCAATCAAATTAATAAAAAAACTGTGCTTGCACATCCTGTGGGGCGCAAATTCTGTGGAGCGCACATAAATAAAAAACATATTAAAAACAAATTACAATTTTTTTTTTAAAATCAAATTAATAAAAAAACTGTCCTTGCACATCCTGTGGGGCGCAAATTCTGTGGGGCGCACATCCTGCGGCGCACATCCTGCTGCGCACATAAATAAAAATAATATTAAAACATTTTTACAAAAAAATATTTAAATCAAATTAATAAAAAAACTGTGCTTGCACATCCTGTGGGGCGCAAATTATGTGGGGCGCACATCCTGCGGCGCACATCCTGCTGCGCATATAAATAAAAATAATATTGAAACAAATTTACAAGTTTTTTTTTTTAAATCAAATTAATAAAAAAACTGTCCTTGAACATCCTGTGGGGCGCAAATTACGTGGGGCGCACATCCTGCGGCGCACATCCTGCTGCGCACATAAATAAAAATAATATTAAAACATTTTTACAAAAAAATATTTAAATCAAAATAATAAAAAACTGTCCTTGCACATCCTGTGGGGCGCAAATTCTGTGGGGCGCACATCCTGCGGCGCACATCCTGCTGCGCACATAAATAAAAATAATATTAAAAACAAACTACAATTTTTTTTTTTAAATCAAATTAATAAAAAAACTGTCCTTGCACATCCTGTGGGGCGCAAATTCTGTGGGGCGCACATCCTGCGGCACACATCCTGCTGCGCACATAAATAAAAATAATATTGAAACAAATTTACAAAAAAAAATATTTAAATCAAATTAATAAAAAAACTGTGCTTGCACATCCTGTGGGGCGCAAATTCTGTGGGGCGCACATCCTACGGCGCACATCCTGCTGCGCACATAAATAAAAATAATATTAAAACATTTTTACAAAAAAATATTTAAATCAAATTAATAAAAAAACTGTGCTTGCATATCCTGTGGGGCGCAAATTCTGTGGAGCGCAAATTCTGTGGGGCGCACATCCTGCGGCGCAAATCCTGCTGCGCACATGAATAAAAATAATATTAAAACATTTTTACAAAAAAAAATATTTAAATATAAGTAATAAAAAAACTGTGCTTGCACATCCTGTGGGGCGCAAATTCTGTGGGGCGCACATCCTGCGGCGCACATCCTGCTGCGCACATAAATAAAAATAATATTAAAACATTTTTACAAAAAAAATATTTAAATCAAATTAATTAAAAAAACTGTCCTTGCACATCCTGTGGGGCGCAAATTCTGTGGGGCGCACATCCTGCGGCGCACATCCTGCTGCGCACATAAATAAAAATAATATTAAAAACAAATTACAACTTTTTTTTAAAATCAAATTAATAAAAAAACTGTCCTTGCACATCCTGTGGGGCGCAAATTCTGTGGGGCGCAAATTCTGTGGGGCGCACATCCTGCGGCGCACATCCTGCTGCGCACATAAATAAAAATAATATTAAAACATTTTTACAAAAAAATATATTTAAATCAAATTAATAAAAAAACTGTGCTTGCACATCCTGTGGGGCGCAAATTCTGTGGGGCGCACATCCTGCGGCGCACATCCTGCTGCGCACATAAATAAAAATAATATTAAAACATTTTTACAAAAAAATATATTAAAATCAAATTAATAAAAAAACTGTGCTTGCACATCCTGTGGGGCGCAAATTCTGTGGGGCGCACATCCTGCGGCGCACATCCTGCTGCGCACATGAATAAAAATAATATTAAAAGATTTTTACAAAAAAAAATATTTAAATCAAATTAATAAAAAAACTGTGCTTGCACATCCTGTGGGGCGCAAATTCTGTGGGGTGCACATCCTGCGGCGCACATCCTGCTGCGCACATAAATAAAAATAATATTAAAAACAAATTACAATTTTTTTTTTTTAAATCATATTAATAAAAAAACTGTCCTTGCACATCCTGTGGGGCGCAAATTCTGTGGGGCGCACATCCTGCGGCACAAATCCTGCTGTGCACATGAATAAAAATAATATTAAAACATTTTTACAAAAAAAAATATTTAAATCAAATTAATAAAAAAACTGTGCTTGCACATCCTGTGGGGCGCAAATTCTGTGGGGCGCACATCCTGCAGCGCAAATCCTGCTGCGCACATGAATAAAAATAATATTAAAACATTTTTACAAAAAAAAATATTTAAATCAAATTAATAAAAAAACTGTGCTTGCACATCCTGTGGGGCGCAAATTCTGTGGGGCGCACATCCTGCGGCGCACATCCTGCTTCGCACATGAATAAAAATAATATTAAAAGATTTTTACAAAAAAAAATATTTAAATCAAATTAATAAAAAAACTGTGCTTGCACATCCTGTGGGGCGCAAATTCTGTGGGGTGCACATCCTGCGGCGCACATCCTGCTGCGCACATAAATAAAAATAATATTAAAAACAAATTACAATTTTTTTTTTAAAATCATATTAATAAAAAAACTGTCCTTGCACATCCTGTGGGGCGCACATCCTGCGGCACACATCCTGCTGCGCACATAAATAAAAATAATATTAAAACATTTTTACAAAAAAAAAATTTAAATCAAATTAATAAAAAAACTGTGCTTGCACATCCTGTGGGGCGCAAATTCTGTGGGGCGCATATCCTGCTGCGCACATAAATAAAAATAATATTAAAAACATATTTAAATTTTTTTTTTTCAATCAAATTAATAAAAAAACTGTCCTTGCACATCCTGTGGGGCGCAAATTCTGTTGGGCGCACATCCTGCGGCGCACATCCTGCTGCGCACATAAATAAAAATAATATTAAAACATTTTTACAAAAAAAAATATTTAAATCAAATTAATAAAAAAACTGTGCTTGCACATCTTGTGGGGCGCAAATTATGTGGGGCGCACATCCTGCGGCGCACATCCTGCTGCGCACATAAATAAAAATAATATTAAAACATTTTTACAAAAAAAAATATTTAAATCAAATTAATAAAAAAACTGTGCTTGCACATCCTGTGGGGCGCAAATTCTGTGGAGCGCACATCCTGAGGCGCACATCCTGCTGCGCACATAAATAAAAATAATATTAAAAACAAATTACAATTTTTTTTTTTTAAATCAAATTAATAAAAAAACTGTCCATGCACATCCTGTGGGGCGCAAATTCTGTGGGGCGCACATCCTGCGGCGCACATCCTGCTGCGCACATAAATAAAAATAATATTAAAAAAAATTAACAATTTTTTTTTTTAAATCAAATTAATAAAAAATTTGTGCTTGCACATCCTGTGGGGCGCAAATTCTGTGGGGCGCACATCCTGCGGCGCACATCCTGCTGCGCACATAAATAAAAATAATATTAAAACATTTTTACAAAAAAAAATATTTAAATCTAATTAATAAAAAAACTGTGCTTGCACATCCTGTGGTGCGCAAATTATGTGGGGCGCACATGAATAAAAATAATATTAAAACATTTTTACAAAAAAAAATATTTAAATCAAATTAATAAAAAAACTGTGCTTGCACATCCTGTGGGGCACAAATTCTGTGGGGCGCACATCCAGCTGCGCTCATTAATACAAATAATATTAAAACATTTTTACAAAAAAAAATATTTAAATCAAATTAATAAAAAAACTGCTTGCACATCCTCTGGGGCGCAAATTCTGTGGGGCGCACATCCTGCTGCGCACATAAATAAAAATAATATTAAAAACATATTTAAATTTTTTTTTTCAATCAAATTAATAAAAAAACTGTCCTTGCACATCCTGTGGGGCGCAAATTCTGTGGAGCGCAAATTCTGTGGGGCGCACATCCTGCGGCGCACATCCTGCTGCGCACATAAATAAAAATAATATTAAAACATTTTTACAAAAAAAATATTTAAATCAAATTAATAAAAAAACTGTGCTTGCACATCCTGTGGGGCGCAAATTCTGTGGGGCGCACATCCTGCTGCGCACATAAATAAAAATAATATTAAAAACAAATTACAATTTTTTTTTTAAATCAAATTAATAAAAAAACTGTCCTTGCACATCCTGTGGGGCGCAAATTCTGTGGGGCACACATCCTGCGGCGCACATCCTGCTGCGCACATAAATAAAAATAATATTAAAACATTTTTACAAAAACAAATATTTAAATCAAATTAATAAAAAAACTGTGCTTGCACATCCTGTGGGGCGCAAATTATGTGGGGCGCACATCCTGCGGTGCACATCCTGCTGCGCACATAAATAAAAATAATATTAAAAACAATTTACAATTTTTTTTTAAAAATCAAATCAATAAAAAAACTGTGCTTGCACATCCTGTGGGGCGCAAATTCTGTGGGGCGCACATCCTGCGGCTAAAATCCTGCTGCGCACATAAATAAAAATAATATTAAAAACAAATTACAATTTTTTTTTAAATCAAATCAATAAAAAAACTGTGCTTGCACATCCTGTGGGGCGCAAATTCTGTGGGGCGCACATCCTGCGGCTAAAATCCTGCTGCGCACATAAATAAAAATAATATTAAAAACAAATTACAATTTTTTTTTAAAAATCAAATTAATAAAAAAACTGTCCTTGCACATCCTGTGGGGCGCAAATTCTGAGGGGCGCACATGAATAAAAATAATATTAAAACATTTTTACAAAAAAAAATATTTAAATCAAATTAATAAAAAAACTGTCCTTGCACATCCTGTGGGGCGCAAATTATGTGGGGCGCACATCCTGCGGCGCACATCCTGCTGCGCACATAAATAAAAATAATATTAAAAACAATTTACAATTTTTTTTTTTAAATCAAATTAATAAAAAAACTGTGCTTGCACATCCTATGGGGCGCAAATTCTGTGGGGCGCAAATTCTGTGGGGTGCACATCCTGCGGCGCACATCCTGCTGCGCACATAAATAAAAATAATATTAAAACATTTTTACAAAAAAAAATATTTAAATCTAATTAATAAAAAAACTGTGCTTGCACATCCTGTGGTGCGCAAATTATGTGGGGCGCACATGAATAAAAATAATATTAAAACATTTTTACAAAAAAAAATATTTAAATCAAATTAATAAAAAAACTGTGCTTGCACATCCTGTGGGGCACAAATTCTGTGGGGCGCACATCCAGCTGCGCTCATTAATACAAATAATATTAAAACATTCTTACAAAAAAAAATATTTAAATCAAATTAATAAAAAAACTGCTTGCACATCCTCTGGGGCGCAAATTCTGTGGGGCGCACATCCTGCTGCGCACATAAATAAAAATAATATTAAAAACATATTTAAATTTTTTTTTTCAATCAAATTAATAAAAAAACTGTCCTTGCACATCCTGTTGGGCGCAAATTCTGTGGAGCGCAAATTCTGTGGGGCGCACATCCTGCGGCACACATCCTGCTGCGCACATAAATAAAAATATTATTAAAAACAAATTACAATTTTTTTTTAAATCAAATTAATAAAAAAATTGTCCTTGCACAGCCTGTGGGGCGCACATCCTGCGGCACACATCCTGCTGCGCACATAAATAAAAATAATATTGAAACAAATTTACAAGTTTTTTTTTTTAAATCAAATTAATAAAAAAACTGTCCTTGCACATCCTGTGGGGCGCAAATTCTGTGGGGCGCACATCCTGCGGCGCAAATCCTGCTGCGCACATGAATAAAAATAATATTAAAACATTTTTACATAAAAAAATATTTAAATCAAATTAATAAAAAAACTGTGCTTGCACATCCTGTGGGGCGCAAATTCTGTGGGGCGCACATCCTGCGGCGCACATCCTGCTGCGCACATAAAAAAAAATAATATTAAAAACAATTTACAAAAAAAATATTTAAATCAAATTAATAAAAAACTGTGGTTGCAAATCCTGTGGGGCGCAAATTCTGTGGGGCGCACATCCTGCGGCGCACATCCTGCTGTGCACATGAATAAAAATAATATTAAAAACAAATTACAATTTTTTTTTTTTAAATCAAATTAATAAAAAAACTGTGCTTGCACATCCTGTGGGGCGCAAATTCTGTGGGGCGCACATCCTGCGAGGCACATCCTGCTGCGCACATAAATAAAAATAATATTAAAAACAAATTACAATTTTTTTTTTTAAATCAAATTAATAAAAAAACTGTCCTTGCACATCCTGTGGGGCGCAAATTCTGTGGGGCGCACATCCTGTGGCGCACATCCTTCTGCGCACATAAATGAAAACAATATTAAAAACAAATTACAATTTTTTAAAAAAAATCAAATTAATAAAAAAACTGTCCTTGCACATCCTGTGTGGCGCAAATTCTGTGGGGCGCACATCCTGCGGCGCACATCCTGCTGCGCACATAAATAAAAATAATATTAAAACATTTTTACAAAAAAAAATATTTAAATATAACTAATAAAAAAACTGTGCTTGCACATCCTGTGGGGCGCAAATTCTGTGGGGCGCACATCCTGCGGCACACATCCTGCTGCGCACATAAATAAAAATAATATTAAAACATTTTTACAAAAAAAAATATTTAAATCATATTAATAAAAAAACTGTGCTTGCACATCCTGTGGGGCGCAAATTCTGTGGGGCACACATCCTGCGGCGCACATCCTGCTGCGCACATAAATAAAAATAATATTAAAAACAATTTACAATTATTTTTTTTTAAATCAAATTAATAAAAAAACTGTGCTTGCACATCCTGTGGGGCGCAAATTCTGTGGGGCGCACATCCTGCTGCGCACATAAATAAAAATAATATTAAAACATTTTTACAGAAAAAAATATTTAAATCAAATTAATAAAAAACTGTGGTTGCACATCCTGTGGGGCGCAAATTCTGTGGGGCGCACATCCTGCGGCGCACATCCTGCTGCACACATAAATAAAAATAATATTAAAACATTTTTACAGAAAAAAATATTTAAATCAAATTAATAAAAAACTGTGGTTGCAAATCCTGTGGGGCGCAAATTCTGTGGGGCGCACATCCTGCGGCGCACATCCTGCTGCGCACATGAATAAAAATAATATTAAAAACAAATTACAATTTTTTTTTTTTAAATCAAATTAATAAAAAAACTGTCCTTGCACATCCTGTGGGGCGCAAATTCTGTGGGGCGCACATCCTGCGGCGCACATCCTGCTGCGCACATAAATAAAAATAATATTAAAAACAAATTCCAATTTTTTTTTTAAATCAAATTAATAAAAAAACTGTGATTGCACATCCTGTGGGGCGCACATCCTGCGAGGCACATCCTGCTGCGCACATAAATAAAAATAATATTAAAAACAAATTACAATTTTTTTTTTTAAATCAAATTAATAAAAAAACTGTCCTTGCACATCCTGTGGGGCGCAAATTCTGTGGGGCGCACATCCTGTGGCGCACATCCTTCTGCGCACATAAATGAAAACAATATTAAAAACAAATTACAATTTTTTAAAAAAAATCAAATTAATAAAAAAACTGTCCTTGCACATCCTGTGTGGCGCAAATTCTGTGGGGCGCACATCCTGCGGCGCACATCCTGCTGCGCACATAAATAAAAATAATATTAAAACATTTTTACAAAAAAAATATTTAAATCAAATTAATAAAAAAACTGTGCTTGCACATCCTTTGGGGCGCAAATTCTGTGGGGCGCACATCCTGCGGCGCACATCCTGCTGCGCACATAAATAAAAATAATATTAAAAACAATTTACAATTTTTTTTTTTTAAATCAAATTAATAAACAAACTGTGCTTGCACATCCTGTGGGGCGCAAATTCTGTGGGGCGCACATCCTGCGGCGCAAATCCTGCTGCGCACAAGAATAAAAATAATATTAAAAACAATTTACAATTTTTTTTTTAAATCAAATTAATAAAAAAACTGTGCTTGCACATCCTGTGGGGCGCAAATTCTGTGGGGCGCACATCCTGCGGCGCACATCCTGTTGCGCACATAAATAAAAATAATATTAAAACATTTTTACAAAAAAATATATTTAAATCAAATTAATAAAAAAACTGTGCTTGCACATCCTGTGGGGCGCACATCCTGCGGCGCACATCCTGCGGCGCACATAAATAAAAATAATATTAAAAACAATTTTTTTTTTTTAAATCAAATTAATAAAAAAACTGTGCTTGCACATCCTGTGGGGCGCAAATTCTGTGGGGCGCAAATTTTGTGGGGCGCACATCCTGCGGCGCACATCCTGCTGCGCACATAAATAAAAATAATATTAAAAACAAATTACAATTTTTTTTTTTAAATCAAATTAAAAAAAAACTGTCCTTGCACATCCTGTGGGGCGCAAATTCTGTGGGGCGCACATCCTGCGGTGCACATCCTGCTGCGCACATAAATAAAAATAATATTAAAACATTTTTACAAAAAAAAATATTTAAATCAAATTAATAAAAAAACTGTGCTTGCACATCCTGTGGGGCGCAAATTCTGTGGGGCGCACATCCTGCGGCGCAAATCCTGCTGCGCACATGAATAAAAATAATATTAAAACATTTTTACAAAAAATAATATTTAAATCAAATTAATAAAATAACTGTGCTTGCACATGATGTGGGGCGCAAATTGTGTGGGGCGCACATCCTGCGGCGCACATCCTGCTGCGCACATAATTAAAAATAATATTAAAAACAAATTACAATTTTTTTTTTAAATCAAATTAATAAAAAAACTGTGCTTGCACATACTGTGGGGCGCAAATTCTGTGGGGCGCACATCCTGCGGCACACATCCTGCTGCGCACATAAATAAAGATAATATTGAAACAAATTTACAATTTTTTTTTTTAAATCAAATTAATAAAAAAAATGTGCTTGCACATCCTGTGGGGCGCAAATTATGTGGGGCGCACATCCTGCGGCGCACATCCTGCTGCGCACATAAATAAAAAATAATATTAAAAACAAATTACAATTTTTTTTTTTAAATCAAATTAATAAAAAAACTGTCCATGCACATCCTGTGGGGCGCACATCCTGCGGCTTACATCCTGCTGCGCACATAAATAAAAATAATATTAAAAACAATTTTTTTTTTTTAAATCAAATTAATAAAAAAACTGTGCTTGCACATCCTGTGGGGCGCAAATTCTGTGGGGCGCACATCCTGCTGCGCACATAAATAAAAATAATATTAAAACATTTTTACAAAAAAATATATTAAAATCAAATTAATAAAAAAACTGTCCTTGCACATCCTGTGGGGCGCAAATTCTGTGGGGTGCACATCCTCCGGCACACATCCTGCTGCGCACATAAATAAAAATAATATTAAAACATTTTTACAAAAAAAAATATTTAAATCAAATTAATAAAAAAACTGTGCTTGCACATCCTGTGGGGCGCAAATTCTGTGGGGCGCACATCCTGCGGCGCACATCCTGTTGCGCACATAAATAAAAATAATATTAAAACATTTTTATAAAAAAAAATATTTAAATCAAATTAATAAAAAAACTGTGCTTGCACATCCTGTGGGGCGCAAATTCTGTGGGGCGCACATCCTGCGGCACACATCCTGCTGCGCACATAAATAAAAATAACATTAAAACATTTTTACAAAAAAAATATTTAAATCAAATTAATAAAAAATTTGTGCTTGCACATCCTGTGGGGCGCACATCCTGCGGCGCACATCCTGCTGCGCACATAAATAAAAATAATATTAAAAACAAATTACAATTTTTTTTTAAAATTCAAATTAATAAAAAAACTGTCCTTGCACATCCTGTGGGGCGCAAATTCTGAGGGGCGCACATGAATAAAAATAATATTAAAACATTTTTACAAAAAAAAATATTTAAATCAAATTAATAAAAAAACTGTCCTTGCACATCCTGTGGGGCGCAAATTATGTGGGGCGCACATCCTGCGGCGCACATCCTGCTGCGCACATAAATAAAAATAATATTAAAAACAATTTACAATTTTTTTTTTTAAATCAAATTAATAAAAAAACTGTGCTTGCACATCCTATGGGGCGCAAATTCTGTGGGGCGCAAATTCTGTGGGGTGCACATCCTGCGGCGCACATCCTGCTGCGCACATAAATAAAAATAATATTAAAACATTTTTACAAAAAAAAATATTTAAATCTAATTAATAAAAAAACTGTGCTTGCACATCCTGTGGTGCGCAAATTATGTGGGGCGCACATGAATAAAAATAATATTAAAACATTTTTACAAAAAAAAATATTTAAATCAAATTAATAAAAAAACTGTGCTTGCACATCCTGTGGGGCACAAATTCTGTGGGGCGCACATCCAGCTGCGCTCATTAATACAAATAATATTAAAACATTCTTACAAAAAAAAATATTTAAATCAAATTAATAAAAAAACTGCTTGCACATCCTCTGGGGCGCAAATTCTGTGGGGCGCACATCCTGCTGCGCACATAAATAAAAATAATATTAAAAACATATTTAAATTTTTTTTTTCAATCAAATTAATAAAAAAACTGTCCTTGCACATCCTGTTGGGCGCAAATTCTGTGGAGCGCAAATTCTGTGGGGCGCACATCCTGCGGCGCACATCCTGCTGCGCACATAAATAAAAATAATATTAAAACATTTTTACAAAAAAAATATTTAAATCAAATTAATAAAAAAACTGTGCTTGCACATCCTGTGGGGCGCAAATTCTGTGGGGCGCACATCCTGCTGCGCACATAAATAAAAATAATATTAAAAACAAATTACAATTTTTTTTTTTCAATCAAATTAATAAAAAAACTGTCCTTGCACATCCTGTGGGGCGCAAATTCTGTGGGGCGCACATCCTGCGGCGCACATCCTGCTGCGCACATAAATAAAAATAATATTAAAACATTTTTACAAAAAAAAATATTTAAATCAAATTAATAAAAAAACTGTGCTTGCACATCCTGTGGGGCACAAATTCTGTGGGGCGCACATCCTGCGGCGCATTTCCTGCTGCGCACATGAATAAAAATAATATTAAAACATTTTTACAAAAAAAAATATTTAAATCAAATTAATAAAAAAACTGTGCTTGCACATCCTGTGGGGCGCAAATGCTGTGGGGCGCACATCCTGCGGCGCACATCCTGCTGCGCACATAAATAAAAATAATATTAAAAACATATTTAAATTTTTTTTTTCAATCAAATTAATAAAAAAACTGTCCTTGCACATCCTGTGGGGCGCAAATTCTGTGGAGCGCAAATTCTGTGGGGCGCACATCCTGCGGCACACATCCTGCTGCGCACATAAATAAAAATATTATTAAAAACAAATTACAATTTTTTTTTAAATCAAATTAATAAAAAAATTGTCCTTGCACAGCCTGTGGGGCGCACATCCTGCGGCACACATCCTGCTGCGCACATAAATAAAAATAATATTGAAACAAATTTACAAGTTTTTTTTTTTAAATCAAATTAATAAAAAAACTGTCCTTGCACATCCTGTGGGGCGCAAATTCTGTGGGGCGCACATCCTGCGGCGCAAATCCTGCTGCGCACATGAATAAAAATAATATTAAAACATTTTTACAAAAAAAAATATTTAAATCAAATTAATAAAAAAACTGTGCTTGCACATCCTGTGGGGCGCAAATTCTGTGGGGCGCACATCCTGCGGCGCACATCCTGCTGCGCACATAAATAAAAATAATATTAAAAACAATTTACAAAAAAAATATTTAAATCAAATTAATAAAAAACTGTGGTTGCAAATCCTGTGGGGCGCAAATTCTGTGGGGCGCACATCCTGCGGCGCACATCCTGCTGTGCACATGAATAAAAATAATATTAAAAACAAATTACAATTTTTTTTTTTTAAATCAAATTAATAAAAAAACTGTCGTTGCACATCCTGTGGGGCGCAAATTCTGTGGGGCGCACATCCTGCGGCGCACATCCTGCTGCGCACATAAATAAAAATAATATTAAAAACAAATTACAATTTTTTTTTTAAATCAAATTAATAAAAAAACTGTGCTTGCACATCCTGTGGGGCGCAAATTCTGTGGGGCGCACATCCTGCGAGGCACATCCTGCTGCGCACATAAATAAAAATAATATTAAAAACAAATTACAATTTTTTTTTTTAAATCAAATTAATAAAAAAACTGTCCTTGCACATCCTGTGGGGCGCAAATTCTGTGGGGCGCACATCCTGTGGCGCACATCCTTCTGCGCACATAAATGAAAACAATATTAAAAACAAATTACAATTTTTTAAAAAAAATCAAATTAATAAAAAAACTGTCCTTGCACATCCTGTGTGGCGCAAATTCTGTGGGGCGCACATCCTGCGGCGCACATCCTGCTGCGCACATAAATAAAAATAATATTAAAACATTTTTACAAAAAAAAATATTTAAATATAACTAATAAAAAAACTGTGCTTGCACATCCTGTGGGGCGCAAATTCTGTGGGGCGCACATCCTGCGGCACACATCCTGCTGCGCACATAAATAAAAATAATATTAAAACATTTTTACAAAAAAAAATATTTAAATCATATTAATAAAAAAACTGTGCTTGCACATCCTGTGGGGCGCAAATTCTGTGGGGCACACATCCTGCGGCGCACATCCTGCTGCGCACATAAATAAAAATAATATTAAAAACAATTTACAATTATTTTTTTTTAAATCAAATTAATAAAAAAACTGTGCTTGCACATCCTGTGGGGCGCAAATTCTGTGGGGCGCACATCCTGCTGCGCACATAAATAAAAATAATATTAAAACATTTTTACAGAAAAAAATATTTAAATCAAATTAATAAAAAACTGTGGTTGCACATCCTGTGGGGCGCAAATTCTGTGGGGCGCACATCCTGCGGCGCACATCCTGCTGCACACATAAATAAAAATAATATTAAAACATTTTTACAGAAAAAAATATTTAAATCAAATTAATAAAAAACTGTGGTTGCAAATCCTGTGGGGCGCAAATTCTGTGGGGCGCACATCCTGCGGCGCACATCCTGCTGCGCACATGAATAAAAATAATATTAAAAACAAATTACAATTTTTTTTTTTTAAATCAAATTAATAAAAAAACTGTCCTTGCACATCCTGTGGGGCGCAAATTCTGTGGGGCGCACATCCTGCGGCTTACATCCTGCTGCGCACATAAATAAAAATAATATTAAAAACAATTTTTTTTTTTTAAATCAAATTAATAAAAAAACTGTGCTTGCACATCCTGTGGGGCGCAAATTCTGTGGGGCGCACATCCTGCTGCGCACATAAATAAAAATAATATTAAAACATTTTTACAAAAAAATATATTAAAATCAAATTAATAAAAAAACTGTCCTTGCACATCCTGTGGGGCGCAAATTCTGTGGGGTGCACATCCTCCGGCACACATCCTGCTGCGCACATAAATAAAAATAATATTAAAACATTTTTACAAAAAAAAATATTTAAATCAAATTAATAAAAAAACTGTGCTTGCACATCCTGTGGGGCGCAAATTCTGTGGGGCGCACATCCTGCGAGGCACATCCTGCTGCGCACATAAATAAAAATAATATTAAAAAAAAATTACAATTTCTTTTTTAAATCAAATTAATAAAAAAACTGTCCTTGCACATCCTGTGGGGCGCAAATTCTGTGGGGCGCACATCCTGTGGCGCACATCCTGCTGCGCATATAAATAAAAATAATATGAAAAACAAATTACAATTTTTTTTTTATAAATCAAATTAATAAAAAAACTGTCCTTGCACATCCTGTGTGGCGCAAATTCTGTGAGGCGCACATCCTGCTGCGCACATAAATAAAAAAAATATTAAAACATTTTTACAAAAAAAATATTTAAATCAAATTAATAAAAAAACTGTGCTTGCACATCCTGTGGGGCGCAAATTCTGTGGGGCGCACATCCTGCGGCGCACATCCTGCTGCGCACATAAATAAAAATAATATTAAAAACAATTTACAATTATTTTTTTTTAAATCAAATTAATAAAAGAACTGTGCTTGCACATCCTGTGGGGCGCAAATTCTGTGGGGCGCACATCCTGCGGCGCACATCCTGCTGCGCACATAAATAAAAATAATATTAAAACATTTTTACAAAAAAAAATATTTAAATATAACTAATAAAAAAACTGTGCTTGCACATCCTGTGGGGCGCAAATTCTGTGGGGTGCACATCCTGCGGCACACATCCTGCTGCGCACATAAATAAAAATAATATTAAAACATTTTTACAAAAAAAAATATTTAAATCAAATTAATAAAAAAACTGTGCTTGCACATCCTGTGGGGCGCAAATTCTGTGGGGCGCACATCCTGCGGCGCACATCCTGCTGCGCACATAAATAAAAATAATATTAAAAACAATTTACAATTATTTTTTTTTAAATCAAATTAATAAAAGAACTGTGCTTGCACATCCTGTGGGGCGCAAATTCTGTGGGGCGCACATCCTGCTGCACACATAAATAAAAATAATATTAAAACATTTTTACAGAAAAAAATATTTAAATCAAATTAATAAAAAACTGTGGTTGCACATCCTGTGGGGCGCAAATTCTGTGGGGCGCACATCCTGCGGCGCACATCCTGCTGCACACATAAATAAAAATAATATTAAAACATTTTTACAGAAAAAAATATTTAAATCAAATTAATAAAAAACTGTGGTTGCAAATCCTGTGGGGCGCAAATTCTTTGGGGCGCACATCCTGCGGCGCACATCCTGCTGCGCACATGAATAAAAATAATATTAAAAACAAATTACAATTTTTTTTTTTTAAATCAAATTAATAAAAAAACTGTCGTTGCACATCCTGTGGGGCGCAAATTCTGTGGGGCGCACATCCTGCGGCGCACATCCTGCTGCGCACATGAATAAAAATGTAATTAAAAAAAATTTACAATTTTTTTTTTTTAAATCAAATTAATAAAAAAAATGTGCTTGCACATCCTGTGGGGCGCAAATTCTGTGGGGCGCACATCCTGCGGCTCACATCCTGCTGCAAACATAAATAAAAATTATATTAAAACATTTTTACAAAAAAAATATTTAAATCAAATTAATAAAAAAACTGTCCTTGCACATCCTTTGGGGCGCAAATTCTGGGGGTGCACATCCTGCGGCGCAAATCCTGCTGCGCACATGAATAAAAATAATATTAAAAACAAATTACAATTTTTTTTTTAAATCAAATTAATAAAAAAACTGTCCTTGCACATCCTGTGGGGCGCAAATTCTGTGGGGCGCACATCCTGCGGCGCACATCCTGCTGCGCACATGAATAAAAATGTAATTAAAAAAAATTTACAATTTTTTTTTTTTAAATCAAATTAATAAAAAAAATGTGCTTGCACATCCTGTGGGGCGCAAATTCTGTGGGGCGCACATCCTGCGGCTCACATCCTGCTGCAAACATAAATAAAAATTATATTAAAACATTTTTACAAAAAAAATATTTAAATCAAATTAATAAAAAAACTGTCCTTGCACATCCTTTGGGGCGCAAATTCTGGGGGCGCACATCCTGCGGCGCAAATCCTGCTGCGCACATGAATAAAAATAATAGTAAAAACAAATTACAATTTTTTTTTTAAATCAAATTAATAAAAAAACTGTCCTTGCACATCCTGTGGGGCGCAAATTCTGTGGGGCGCACATCCTGCGGCGCACATCCTGCTGCGCACATAAATAAAAATAATATTAAAACATTTTTACAAAAAAAAATATTTAAATCAAATTAATAAAAAAACTGTGCTTGCACATCCTGTGGGGCGCAAATTCTGTGGGGCGCACATCCTGTGGCGCACATCCTGCTGCGCACATAAATAAAAATAATATTAAAAACAATTACAATTTTTTTTTTTAAATCAAATTAATAAAAAAACTGTCCTTGCACATCCTGTGGGGCGCAAATTCTGTGGGGCGCACATCCTGTGGCGCACATCCTGCTGCGCACATAAATAAAAATAATATTAAAAACAAATTACAATTTTTTTTTTAAATCAAATTAATAAAAAAACTGTCCTTGCACATCCTGTGGGGCGCACATTATGTGGGGCCCACATCATGCAGCGCACATCCTGCTGCGCACATAAATGAAAATGATATTAAAACATTTTTACAAAAAAAATATTTAAATTAAATTAATAAAAAAACTGTGCTTGCACATCCTGTGGGTCGCAAATTCTGTGGGGCGCACATCCTGCTGCGCACAAAAATAAAAATAATATTAAAAACAAATTACAATTTTTTTTTTTAAATCAAATTAATAAAAAAACTGTCCTTGCACATCCTGTGGGGCGCAAATTCTGTGGGGCGCACATCCTGCGGCGCACATCCTGCTGCGCACATAAATCAAAATAATATTAAAACATTTTTACAAAAAATTTTTTTTAAATCAAATTAATAAAAAAACTGTGCTTGCACATCCTGTGGGGGACAAATTCTGTGGGGCGCACATCCTGCTGCGCACATAAATAAAAATAATATTAAAAACAAATTACAATTTTTTATTTTTAAATCAAATTAATAAAAAAACTGTCCTTGCACATCCTGTGGGGCGCACATCCTGCTGCGCACATAAATAAAAATAATATTAAAACATTTTTACAAAAAAAAATATTTAAATCAAATGAATAAAAAAACTGTGCTTGCACATCCTGTGGGGCGCAAATTCTGCGGGGCGCACATCCTGTGGCGCACATCCTGCTGCGCACATGAATAAAAATAATATTAAAACATTTTTACAAAAAAATATATTTAAATCAAATTAATAAAAAAACTGTCCTTGCACATCCTGTGGGGCGCACATCCTGCGGCGCACATCCTGCTGCGCACATAAATAAAAATAATATTAAAAACAAATTACAATTTTTTTTTAAAAATTGAATTAATAAAAAAACTGTCCTTGCACATCCTGTGGGGCGCACATTATGTGGGGCCCACATCATGCAGCGCACATCCTGCTGCGCACATAAATGAAAATGATATTAAAACATTTTTACAAAAAAAATATTTAAATTAAATTAATAAAAAAACTGTGCTTGCACATCCTGTGGGTCGCAAATTCTGTGGGGCGCACATCCTGCTGCGCACAAAAATAAAAATAATATTAAAAACAAATTACAATTTTTTTTTTTAAATCAAATTAATAAAAAAACTGTCCTTGCACATCCTGTGGGGCGAAAATTCTGTGGGGCGCACATCCTGCGGCGCACATCCTGCTGTGCACATAAATCAAAATAATATTAAAACATTTTTACAAAAAAATTTTTTTAAATCAAATTAATAAAAAAACTGTGCTTGCACATCCTGTGGGGGACAAATTCTGTGGGGCGCACATCCTGCTGCGCACATAAATAAAAATAATATTAAAAACAAATTACAATTTTTTTTTTTTAAATCAAATTAATAAAAAAACTGTCCTTGCACATCCTGTGGGGCGCACATCCTGCTGCGCACATAAATAAAAATAATATTAAAACATTTTTACAAAAAAAAATATTTAAATCAAATTAATAAAAAAACTGTGCTTGCACATCCTGTGGGGCGCAAATTCTGCGGGGCGCACATCCTGCGGCGCACATCCTGCTGCGCACATGAATAAAAATAATATTAAAACATTTTTACAAAAAAATTTTTCTAAATCAAATTAATAAAAAAACTGTGCTTGCACATCCTGTGGGCAGCAAATTCTGTGGGGCGCACATCCTGCGGCGCAAATCCTGCTGCGCACATAAATAAAAATAATATTAAAACATTTTTACAAAAAAAAATATTTAAATCAAATTAATAAAAAAACTGTCCTTGCACATCCTGTGGGGCAAAAATTCTGTGGGGCGCACATCCTGCGGCGCAAATCCTGCTGCGCACATGACTAAAAATAATATTAAAACATTTTTACAAAAAAATATATTTAAATCAAATTAATAAAAAAACTGTCCTTGCACATCCTGTGGGGCGCACATCCTGCGGCGCACATCCTGCTGCGCACATAAATAAAAATGATATTAAAAACAAATTACAATTTTTTTTTAAAAATTGAATTAATAAAAAAACTGTCCTTGCACATCCTGTGGGGCGCAAATTCTGTGGGGCGCACATCCTGCGACGCACATCCTGCTGCGCACATAAATAAAAATAATATTAAAACATTTTTACAAAAAAATATATTTAAATCAAATTAATAAAAAAACTTTGCTTGCACATCCTGTGGGGCGCAAATTCTGTGGGGCGCACATCCTGCGGCGCACATCCTGCTGCGCACATAAATGAAAATAATATTAAAACATTTTTACAAAAAAAAATATTTAAATCAAATTAATAAAAAAACTGTGCTTGCATATCCTGTGGGGCGCAAATTCTGTGGGGCGCACATCCTGCGGCGCACATCCTGCTGCGCACATAAATAAAAATAATATTAAAACATTTTTACAAAAAAAAATATTTAAATCAAATTAATAAAAAAACTGCTTGCACATCCTGTGGGGCGCAAATTCTGTGGGGCGCACATCCTGCGGCGCACATCCTGCTGCGCACATAAGTCAAAATAATATTAAAAAAAATTTACAATTTTTTTTTTTTAAATCAAATTAATAAAAAAACTGTGCTTGCACATCCTGTGGGGCGCAAATTCTGTGGGGCGCACATCCTGCGGCGCACATCCTGCTGCGCACATGAATAAAAAGTAATATTAAAAACAAATTACAATTTTGTTTTTTTAAATCAAATTAATAAAAAAACTGTCCTTGCACATCCTGTGGGGCGCAAATTCTGTGGGGCGCACATCCTGCGGCGCACATCCTGCTGCGCACATAAATAAAAATAATATTAAAAACAAATTACAATTTTTTTTTTAAATCAAATTAATAAAAAAACTGTGCTTGCACATCCTGTGGGGCGCAAATTCTGTGGGGCGCACATCCTGCGGCACACATCCTGCTGCGCACATAAATAAAAATAATATTAAAACATTTTTACAGAAAAAAATATTTAAATCAAATTAATGAAAAACTGTGGTTGCAAATCCTGTGGGGCGCAAATTCTGTGGGGCGCACATCCTGCGGCGCACATCCTGCTGCGCACATAAATAAAAATAATATTAAAAACAAATTACAATTTTTTTTTTTAAATCAAATTAATAAAAAAACTGTCCTTGCACATCCTGTGGGGCGCACATCCTGCGGTGCACAGTCTGCTGCGCACATAAATAAAAATAATATTAAAACATTTTTACAAAAAAATATATTTAAATCAAATTAATAAAAAAACTGTGCTTGCACATCGTGTGGGGCGCACATTCTGCGGCGCACATCCTGCTGCGCACATAAATAAAAATAATATTAAAAACAAATTACAATTTTTTTTTAAAATCAAATTAATAAAAAAACTGTCCTTGCACATCCTGTGGGGCGCAAATTATGTGGGGCCCACATCATGCAGCGCACATCCTGCTGCGCACATAAATGAAAATGATATTAAAACATTTTTACAAAAAAAATATTTAAATTAAATTAATAAAAAAACTGTGCTTGCACATCCTGTGGGTCGCAAATTCTGTGGGGCGCACATCCTGCTGCGCACAAAAATAAAAATAATATTAAAAACAAATTACAATTTTTTTTTTTAAATCAAATTAATAAAAAAACTGTCCTTGCACATCCTGTGGGGCGCAAATTCTGTGGGGCGCACATCCTGCGGCGCACATCCTGCTGCGCACATAAATCAAAATAATATTAAAACATTTTTACAAAAAAATTTTTTTAAATCAAATTAATAAAAAAACTGTGCTTGCACATCCTGTGGGGGACAAATTCTGTGGGGCGCACATCCTGCTGCGCACATAAATCAAAATAATATTAAAACATTTTTACAAAAAAATTTTTTTAAATCAAATTAATAAAAAAACTGTGCTTGCACATCCTGTGGGGGACAAATTCTGTGGGGCGCACATCCTGCTGCGCACATAAATAAAAATAATATTAAAAACAAATTACAATTTTTTTTTTTAAATCAAATTAATAAAAAAACTGTCCTTGCACATCCTGTGGGGCGCACATCCTGCGGCGCACATCCTGCTGCGCACATAAATAAAAATAATATTAAAACATTTTTACAAAAAAATTTTTCTAAATCAAATTAATAAAAAAACTGTGCTTGCACATCCTGTGGGCAGCAAATTCTGTGGGGCGCACATCCTGCGGCGCACATCCTGCGGCGCAAATCCTGCTGCGCACATAAATAAAAATAATATTAAAACATTTTTACAAAAAAAATATTTAAATCAAATTAATAAAAAAACTGTCCTTGCACATCCTGTGGGGCGCAAATTCTGTGGGGCGCACATCCTGCGGCGCAAATCCTGCTGCGCACATGACTAAAAATAATATTAAAACATTTTTACAAAAAAAAATATTTAAATCAAATTAATAAAAAAACTGTCCTTGCACATCCTGTGGGGCGCACATCCTGCGGCGCACATCCTGCTGCGCACATAAATAAAAATAATATTAAAAACAAATTACAATTTTTTTTTTTAAATCAAATTAATAAAAAAACTGTCCTTGCACATCCTGTGGGGCGCACATCCTGCGGTGCACAGTCTGCTGCGCACATAAATAAAAATAATATTAAAACATTTTTACAAAAAAATATATTTAAATCAAATTAATAAAAAAACTGTGCTTGCACATCGTGTGGGGCGCACATTCTGCGGCGCACATCCTGCTGCGCACATAAATAAAAATAATATTAAAAACAAATTACAATTTTTTTTTTAAAATCAAATTAATAAAAAAACTGTCCTTGCACATCCTGTGGGGCGCAAATTATGTGGGGCCCACATCATGCAGCGCACATCCTGCTGCGCACATAAATGAAAATGATATTAAAACATTTTTACAAAAAAAATATTTAAATTAAATTAATAAAAAAACTGTGCTTGCACATCCTGTGGGTCGCAAATTCTGTGGGGCGCACATCCTGCGGCGCAAATCCTGCTAAGCACATGACTAAAAATAATATTAAAACATTTTTACAAAAAAAAATATTTAAATTAAATTAATAAAAAAACTATGCTTGCACATCCTGTGGGTCGCAAATTCTGTGGGGCGCACATCCTGCGGCGCACATCCTGCTGCGCACATAAATAAAAATAATATTAAAAACAAATTACAATTTTTTTTTTAAAATTGAATTAATAAAAAAACTGTCCTTGCACATCCTGTGGGGCGCAAATTCTGTGGGGCGCACATCCTGCGGCGCACATCCTGCGGCGCACATCCTGCTGCGCACATGAATAAAAATAATATTAAAACATTTTTACAAAAAAATATATTTAAATCAAATTAATAAAAAAACTGTCCTTGCACATCCTGTGGGGCGCACATCCTGCTGCGCACATAAATAAAAATAATATTAAAAACAAATTACAATTTTTTTTTTTAAATTGAATTAATAAAAAAACTGTCCTTGCACATCCTGTGGGGCGCAAATTCTGTGGGGCGCACATCCTGCGGCGCACATCCTGCTGCGCACATGAATAAAAATAATATTAAAACATTTTTACAAAAAAATATATTTAAATTAAATTAATAAAAAAACTTTGCTTGCACATCCTGTGGGGCGCAAATTCTGTGGGGCGCACATCCTGCGGCGCACATCCTGCTGCGCGCATAAATAAAAATAATATTAAAACATTTTTACAAAAAAAAATATTTAAATCAAATTAATAAAAAAACTGTGCTTGCACATCCTGTGGGGCGCAAATTCTGTGGGGCGCACATCCTGCGGCGCACATCCTGCTGCGCACATAAATGAAAATAATATTAAAACATTTTTACAAAAAAAAATATTTAAATCAAATTAATAAAAAAACTGTGCTTGCACATCCTGTGGGGCGCAAATTCTGTGGGGCGCACATCCTGCGAGGCACATCCTGCTGCGCACATAAATAAAAATAATATTAAAAAAAAATTACAATTTTTTTTTTAAATCAAATTAATAAAAAAACTGTCCTTGCACATCCTGTGGGGCGCAAATTCTGTGGGGCGCACATCCTGTGGCGCACATCCTGCTGCGCATATAAATAAAAATAATATGAAAAACAAATTACAATTTTTTTTTTATAAATCAAATTAATAAAAGAACTGTGCTTGCACATCCTGTGGGGCGCAAATTCTGTGGGGCGCACATCCTGCTGCACACATAAATAAAAATAATATTAAAACATTTTTACAGAAAAAAATATTTAAATCAAATTAATAAAAAACTGTGGTTGCACATCCTGTGGGGCGCAAATTCTGTGGGGCGCACATCCTGCGGCGCACATCCTGCTGCACACATAAATAAAAATAATATTAAAACATTTTTACAGAAAAAAATATTTAAATCAAATTAATAAAAAACTGTGGTTGCAAATCCTGTGGGGCGCAAATTCTTTGGGGCGCACATCCTGCGGCGCACATCCTGCTGCGCACATGAATAAAAATAATATTAAAAACAAATTACAATTTTTTTTTTTTAAATCAAATTAATAAAAAAACTGTCGTTGCACATCCTGTGGGGCGCAAATTCTGTGGGGCGCACATCCTGCGGCGCACATCCTGCTGCGCACATAAATAAAAATAATATTAAAACATTTTTACAAAAAAAAATATTTAAATATAACTAATAAAAAAACTGTGCTTGCACATCCTGTGGGGCGCAAATTCTGTGGGGTGCACATCCTTCGGCACACATCCTGCTGCGCACATAAATAAAAATAATATTAAAACATTTTTACAAAAAAAAATATTTAAATCAAATTAATAAAAAAACTGTGCTTGCACATCCTGTGGGGCGCAAATTCTGTGGGGCGCACATCCTGCGGCACACATCCTGCTGCGCACATAAATAAAAATAACATTAAAACATTTTTACAAAAAAAATATTTAAATCAAATTAATAAAAAATTTGTGCTTGCACATCCTGTGGGGCGCACATCCTGCGGCGCACATCCTGCTGCGCACATAAATAAAAATAATATTAAAAACAAATTACAATTTTTTTTTAAAATTCAAATTAATAAAAAAACTGTCCTTGCACATCCTGTGGGGCGCAAATTCTGAGGGGCGCACATGAATAAAAATAATATTAAAACATTTTTACAAAAAAAAATATTTAAATCAAATTAATAAAAAAACTGTCCTTGCACATCCTGTGGGGCGCAAATTATGTGGGGCGCACATCCTGCGGCGCACATCCTGCTGCGCACATAAATAAAAATAATATTAAAAACAATTTACAATTTTTTTTTTTAAATCAAATTAATAAAAAAACTGTGCTTGCACATCCTATGGGGCGCAAATTCTGTGGGGCGCAAATTCTGTGGGGTGCACATCCTGCGGCGCACATCCTGCTGCGCACATAAATAAAAATAATATTAAAACATTTTTACAAAAAAAAATATTTAAATCTAATTAATAAAAAAACTGTGCTTGCACATCCTGTGGTGCGCAAATTATGTGGGGCGCACATGAATAAAAATAATATTAAAACATTTTTACAAAAAAAAATATTTAAATCAAATTAATAAAAAAACTGTGCTTGCACATCCTGTGGGGCACAAATTCTGTGGGGCGCACATCCAGCTGCGCTCATTAATACAAATAATATTAAAACATTCTTACAAAAAAAAATATTTAAATCAAATTAATAAAAAAACTGCTTGCACATCCTCTGGGGCGCAAATTCTGTGGGGCGCACATCCTGCTGTGCACATAAATAAAAATAATATTAAAAACATATTTAAATTTTTTTTTTCAATCAAATTAATAAAAAAACTGTCCTTGCACATCCTGTTGGGCGCAAATTCTGTGGAGCGCAAATTCTGTGGGGCGCACATCCTGCGGCGCACATCCTGCTGCGCACATAAATAAAAATAATATTAAAACATTTTTACAAAAAAAATATTTAAATCAAATTAATAAAAAAACTGTGCTTGCACATCCTGTGGGGCGCAAATTCTGTGGGGCGCACATCCTGCTGCGCACATAAATAAAAATAATATTAAAAACAAATTACAATTTTTTTTTTTCAATCAAATTAATAAAAAAACTGTCCTTGCACATCCTGTGGGGCGCAAATTCTGTGGGGCGCACATCCTGCGGCGCACATCCTGCTGCGCACATAAATAAAAATAATATTAAAACATTTTTACAAAAAAAAATATTTAAATCAAATTAATAAAAAAACTGTGCTTGCACATCCTGTGGGGCACAAATTCTGTGGGGCGCACATCCTGCGGCGCACATCCTGCTGCGCACATGAATAAAAATAATATTAAAACATTTTTACAAAAAAAAATATTTAAATCAAATTAATAAAAAAACTGTGCTTGCACATCCTGTGGGGCGCAAATGCTGTGGGGCGCACATCCTGCGGCGCACATCCTGCTGCGCACATAAATAAAAATAATATTAAAAACATATTTAAATTTTTTTTTTCAATCAAATTAATAAAAAAACTGTCCTTGCACATCCTGTGGGGCGCAAATTCTGTGGAGCGCAAATTCTGTGGGGCGCACATCCTGCGGCACACATCCTGCTGCGCACATAAATAAAAATATTATTAAAAACAAATTACAATTTTTTTTTAAATCAAATTAATAAAAAAATTGTCCTTGCACAGCCTGTGGGGCGCACATCCTGCGGCACACATCCTGCTGCGCACATAAATAAAAATAATATTGAAACAAATTTACAAGTTTTTTTTTTTAAATCAAATTAATAAAAAAACTGTCCTTGCACATCCTGTGGGGCGCAAATTCTGTGGGGCGCACATCCTGCGGCGCAAATCCTGCTGCGCACATGAATAAAAATAATATTAAAACATTTTTACAAAAAAAAATATTTAAATCAAATTAATAAAAAAACTGTGCTTGCACATCCTGTGGGGCGCAAATTCTGTGGGGCGCACATCCTGCGGCGCACATCCTGCTGCGCACATAAATAAAAATAATATTAAAAACAATTTACAAAAAAAATATTTAAATCAAATTAATAAAAAACTGTGGTTGCAAATCCTGTGGGGCGCAAATTCTGTGGGGCGCACATCCTGCGGCGCACATCCTGCTGTGCACATGAATAAAAATAATATTAAAAACAAATTACAATTTTTTTTTTTTAAATCAAATTAATAAAAAAACTGTCGTTGCACATCCTGTGGGGCGCAAATTCTGTGGGGCGCACATCCTGCGGCGCACATCCTGCTGCGCACATAAATAAAAATAATATTAAAAACAAATTACAATTTTTTTTTTAAATCAAATTAATAAAAAAACTGTGCTTGCACATCCTGTGGGGCGCAAATTCTGTGGGGCGCACATCCTGCGAGGCACATCCTGCTGCGCACATAAATAAAAATAATATTAAAAACAAATTACAATTTTTTTTTTTAAATCAAATTAATAAAAAAACTGTCCTTGCACATCCTGTGGGGCGCAAATTCTGTGGGGCGCACATCCTGTGGCGCACATCCTTCTGCGCACATAAATGAAAACAATATTAAAAACAAATTACAATTTTTTAAAAAAAATCAAATTAATAAAAAAACTGTCCTTGCACATCCTGTGTGGCGCAAATTCTGTGGGGCGCACATCCTGCGGCGCACATCCTGCTGCGCACATAAATAAAAATAATATTAAAACATTTTTACAAAAAAAAATATTTAAATATAACTAATAAAAAAACTGTGCTTGCACATCCTGTGGGGCGCAAATTCTGTGGGGCGCACATCCTGCGGCACACATCCTGCTGCGCACATAAATAAAAATAATATTAAAACATTTTTACAAAAAAAAATATTTAAATCATATTAATAAAAAAACTGTGCTTGCACATCCTGTGGGGCGCAAATTCTGTGGGGCACACATCCTGCGGCGCACATCCTGCTGCGCACATAAATAAAAATAATATTAAAAACAATTTACAATTATTTTTTTTTAAATCAAATTAATAAAAAAACTGTGCTTGCACATCCTGTGGGGCGCAAATTCTGTGGGGCGCACATCCTGCTGCGCACATAAATAAAAATAATATTAAAACATTTTTACAGAAAAAAATATTTAAATCAAATTAATAAAAAACTGTGGTTGCACATCCTGTGGGGCGCAAATTCTGTGGGGCGCACATCCTGCGGCGCACATCCTGCTGCACACATAAATAAAAATAATATTAAAACATTTTTACAGAAAAAAATATTTAAATCAAATTAATAAAAAACTGTGGTTGCAAATCCTGTGGGGCGCAAATTCTGTGGGGCGCACATCCTGCGGCGCACATCCTGCTGCGCACATGAATAAAAATAATATTAAAAACAAATTACAATTTTTTTTTTTTAAATCAAATTAATAAAAAAACTGTCCTTGCACATCCTGTGGGGCGCAAATTCTGTGGGGCGCACATCCTGCGGCGCACATCCTGCTGCGCACATAAATAAAAATAATATTAAAAACAAATTCCAATTTTTTTTTTAAATCAAATTAATAAAAAAACTGTGATTGCACATCCTGTGGGGCGCACATCCTGCGAGGCACATCCTGCTGCGCACATAAATAAAAATAATATTAAAAACAAATTACAATTTTTTTTTTTAAATCAAATTAATAAAAAAACTGTCCTTGCACATCCTGTGGGGCGCAAATTCTGTGGGGCGCACATCCTGTGGCGCACATCCTTCTGCGCACATAAATGAAAACAATATTAAAAACAAATTACAATTTTTTAAAAAAAATCAAATTAATAAAAAAACTGTCCTTGCACATCCTGTGTGGCGCAAATTCTGTGGGGCGCACATCCTGCGGCGCACATCCTGCTGCGCACATAAATAAAAATAATATTAAAACATTTTTACAAAAAAAATATTTAAATCAAATTAATAAAAAAACTGTGCTTGCACATCCTTTGGGGCGCAAATTCTGTGGGGCGCACATCCTGCGGCGCACATCCTGCTGCGCACATAAATAAAAATAATATTAAAAACAATTTACAATTTTTTTTTTTTAAATCAAATTAATAAACAAACTGTGCTTGCACATCCTGTGGGGCGCAAATTCTGTGGGGCGCACATCCTGCGGCGCAAATCCTGCTGCGCACAAGAATAAAAATAATATTAAAAACAATTTACAATTTTTTTTTTAAATCAAATTAATAAAAAAACTGTGCTTGCACATCCTGTGGGGCGCAAATTCTGTGGGGCGCACATCCTGCGGCGCACATCCTGTTGCGCACATAAATAAAAATAATATTAAAACATTTTTACAAAAAAATATATTTAAATCAAATTAATAAAAAAACTGTGCTTGCACATCCTGTGGGGCGCACATCCTGCGGCGCACATCCTGCGGCGCACATAAATAAAAATAATATTAAAAACAATTTTTTTTTTTTAAATCAAATTAATAAAAAAACTGTGCTTGCACATCCTGTGGGGCGCAAATTCTGTGGGGCGCAAATTTTGTGGGGCGCACATCCTGCGGCGCACATCCTGCTGCGCACATAAATAAAAATAATATTAAAAACAAATTACAATTTTTTTTTTTAAATCAAATTAAAAAAAAACTGTCCTTGCACATCCTGTGGGGCGCAAATTCTGTGGGGCGCACATCCTGCGGTGCACATCCTGCTGCACACATAAATAAAAATAATATTAAAACATTTTTACAAAAAAAAATATTTAAATCAAATTAATAAAAAAACTGTGCTTGCACATCCTGTGGGGCGCAAATTCTGTGGGGCGCACATCCTGCGGCGCAAATCCTGCTGCGCACATGAATAAAAATAATATTAAAACATTTTTACAAAAAATAATATTTAAATCAAATTAATAAAATAACTGTGCTTGCACATGATGTGGGGCGCAAATTGTGTGGGGCGCACATCCTGCGGCGCACATCCTGCTGCGCACATAATTAAAAATAATATTAAAAACAAATTACAATTTTTTTTTTAAATCAAATTAATAAAAAAACTGTGCTTGCACATACTGTGGGGCGCCAATTCTGTGGGGCGCACATCCTGCGGCACACATCCTGCTGCGCACATAAATAAAGATAATATTGAAACAAATTTACAATTTTTTTTTTTAAATCAAATTAATAAAAAAAATGTGCTTGCACATCCTGTGGGGCGCAAATTATGTGGGGCGCACATCCTGCGGCGCACATCCTGCTGCGCACATAAATAAAAAATAATATTAAAAACAAATTACAATTTTTTTTTTTAAATCAAATTAATAAAAAAACTGTCCATGCACATCCTGTGGGGCGCACATCCTGCGGCTTACATCCTGCTGCGCACATAAATAAAAATAATATTAAAAACAATTTTTTTTTTTTAAATCAAATTAATAAAAAAACTGTGCTTGCACATCCTGTGGGGCGCAAATTCTGTGGGGCGCACATCCTGCTGCGCACATAAATAAAAATAATATTAAAACATTTTTACAAAAAAATATATTAAAATCAAATTAATAAAAAAACTGTCCTTGCACATCCTGTGGGGCGCAAATTCTGTGGGGCGCACATCCTGCGGCACACATCCTGCTGCGCACATAAATAAAAATAACATTAAAACATTTTTACAAAAAAAATATTTAATTCAAATTAATAAAAAAACTGTCCTTGCACATTCTGTGGGGCGCAAATTCTGTGGGGCGCACATCCTGCAGCACACATCCTGCTGCGCACATAAATAAAAATAATATTGAAAACAAATTACAATTTTTTTTTTTTAAATCAAATTAATAAAAAAACTGTGCTTGCACATCCTGTGGGGCGCAAATTCTGTGGGGCGCACATCCTACTGCGCACATAAATAAAAATAATATTAAAAACAAATTACAATTTTTTTTTTTAAATCAAATTAAAAAAAAACTGTCCTTGCACATCCTGTGGGGCGCAAATTCTGTGGGGCGCAAATCCTGCGGTGCACATCCTGCTGCGCACATAAATAAAAATAATATTAAAACATTTTTACAAAAAAAAATATTTAAATCAAATTAATAAAAAAACTGTGCTTGCACATCCTGTGGGGCGCAAATTCTGTGGGGCGCACATCCTGCGGCGCAAATCCTGCTGCGCACATGAATAAAAATAATATTAAAACATTTTTACAAAAAATAATATTTAAATCAAATTAATAAAAAAACTGTCCTTGCACATCCTGTGGGGCGCAAATTCTGTTGGGCGCACATCCTGCAGCACACATCCTGCTGCGCACATAAATAAAAATAATATTAAAAACAAATTACAATTTTTTTTTTTTAAATCAAATTAATAAAAAAACTGTCCATGCACATCCTGTGGGGCGCAAATTCTGCGGCGCACATCCTGCTGCGCACATAAATAAAAATAATATTAAAAACAATTTACAATTATTTTTTTTTAAATCAAATTGATAAAAAAACTGTGCTTGCACATTCTGTGGGGCGCAAATTCTGTGGGCCGCGAATCCTGCGGCGCACATCCTGCTGCGCATATAAATAAAAATAATGTTAAAACATTTTTACAAAAAAAAATATTTAAATCAAATTAATAAAAAAACTGTCCTTGCACATCCTGTGGGGCGCAAATTCTGTGGGGCGCACATCCTGTGGCGCACATCCTGCTGCGCACATAAATAAAAATAATATTAAAAACAAATTACAATTTTTTTTTTTAAATCAAATTAATAAAAAAACTGTCCTTGCACATCCTGTGGGGCGCAAATTCTGTGGGGCGCACATCCTGTGGCGCAAATCCTGCTGCGCACATGAATAAAAATAATATTAAAACATTTTTACAAAAAAAAATATTTAAATCAAATTAATAAAAAAACTGTGCTTGCACATCCTGTGGGGCGCAAATTCTGTGGGGCGCACATCCTGCTGCGCACATCCTGCTGCGCACATAAATAAAAATATTATTAAAAACAAATAACATTTTTTTTTTTTAAATCAAATTAATAAAAAAACTGTCCTTGCACATCCTGTGGGGCGCAAATTATGTGGGGTGCACATCCTGCGGCGCACATCCTGCTGCGCACATAAATAAAAATAATATTAAAACATTTTTACAAAAAAAAATATTTAAATCAAATTAATAAAAAAACTGTGCTTGCACATTCTGTGGGGCGCAAATTCTGCGCACATCCTGCGGCGCACAACCTGCTGCGCACATAAATAAAAATAATATTAAAACATTTTTACAAAAAAAAATATTTAAATCAAATTATTAAAAAAACTGTGCTTGAACCTCCTGTGGGGCGCAAATTCTGTGGGGCGCACATCCTGCTGCGCACATAAAAAAAATAATATTAAAAACAAATTACAATTTTTTTTTTTTAAGTCAAATTAATAAAAAAACTGTCCTTGCACATCCTGTGAGGCGCAAATTCTGTGGGGCGCAAATTCTGTGGGGCGCACATCCTGCGGAGCACATCCTGCTGCGCACATAAATAAAAATAATATTAAAACATTTTTACAAAAAAAATATTTAAATCAAATTAATAAAAAAACTGTGCTTGCACATCCTGTGGGGCGCAAATTCTGTGGGGCGCACATCCTGCGGAGCACATCCTGCTGCGCACATAAATAAAAATAATATTAAAACATTTTTACAAAAAAAATATTTAAATCAAATTAATAAAAAAACTGTGCTTGCACATCCTGTGGGGCGCAAATTCTGTGGGGCACACACCCTGCGGCGCACATCCTGCTGCGCAAATAAATAAAAATCAAATTAATAAAAAAAATGTGCTTGCACATCCTGTGGGGCGCAAATTATGTGGGGCGCACATCATGCTGCGCACATAAAAAAAATAATATTAAAAACAAATTACAATTTTTTTTTTTTAAGTCAAATTAATAAAAAAACTGTCCTTGCACATCCTGTGAGGCGCAAATTCTGTGGGGCGCAAATTCTGTGGGGCGCAAATTCTGTGGGGCGCACATCCTGCGGAGCACATCCTGCTGCGCACATAAATAAAAATAATATTAAAACATTTTTACAGAAAAAAATATTTTAATCAAATTAATAAAAAACTGTGGTTGCACATCCTGTGGGGCGCAAATTCTGTGGGGCGCACATCCTGCGGCGCACATCCTGCTGCACACATAAATAAAAATAATATTAAAACATTTTTACAGAAAAAAATATTTAAATCAAATTAATAAAAAACTGTGGTTGCAAATCCTGTGGGGCGCAAATTCTGTGGGGCGCACATCCTGCGGCGCACATCCTGCTGCGCACATGAATAAAAATAATATTAAAAACAAATTACAATTTTTTTTTTTTAAATCAAATTAATAAAAAAACTGTCCTTGCACATCCTGTGGGGCGCAAATTCTGTGGGGCGCACATCCTGCGGCGCACATCCTGCTGCGCACATAAATAAAAATAATATTAAAAACAAATTACAATTTTTTTTTTAAATCAAATTAATAAAAAAACTGTGATTGCACATCCTGTGGGGCGCACATCCTGCGAGGCACATCCTGCTGCGCACATAAATAAAAATAATATTAAAAACAAATTACAATTTTTTTTTTTAAATCAAATTAATAAAAAAACTGTCCTTGCACATCCTGTGGGGCGCAAATTCTGTGGGGCGCACATCCTGTGGCGCACATCCTTCTGCGCACATAAATGAAAACAATATTAAAAACAAATTACAATTTTTTAAAAAAAATCAAATTAATAAAAAAACTGTCCTTGCACATCCTGTGTGGCGCAAATTCTGTGGGGCGCACATCCTGCGGCGCACATCCTGCTGCGCACATAAACAAAAATAATATTAAAACATTTTTACAAAAAAAATATTTAAATCAAATTAATAAAAAAACTGTGCTTGCACATCCTTTGGGGCGCAAATTCTGTGGGGCGCACATCCTGCGGCGCACATCCTGCTGCGCACATAAATAAAAATAATATTAAAACATTTTTACAAAAAAAAATATTTAAATATAACTAATAAAAAAACTGTGCTTGCACATCCTGTGGGGCGCAAATTCTGTGGGGCGCACATCCTGCGGCGCACACCCTGCTGCGCACATAAATAAAAATAATATTAAAACATTTTTACAGAAAAAAATATTTAAATCAAATTAATAAAAAACTGTGGTTGCACATCCTGTGGGGCGCAAATTCTGTGGGGCGCACATCCTGCGGCGCACATCCTGCTGCGCACATAAATAAAAATAATATTAAAACATTTTTACAGAAAAAAATATTTAAATCAAATTAATAAAAAACTGTGGTTGCACATCCTGTGGGGCGCAAATTCTGTGGGGCGCACATCCTGCGGCGCACATCCTGCGGCGCACATCCTGCTGCGCACATGAATAAAAATAATATTAAAACATTTTTACAAAAAAATATATTTAAATCAAATTAATAAAAAAACTGTCCTTGCACATCCTGTGGGGCGCACATCCTGCTGCGCACATAAATAAAAATAATATTAAAAACAAATTACAATTTTTTTTTTTAAATCAAATTAATAAAAAAACTGTGCTTGCACATCCTGTGGGGCGCAAATTCTGTGGGGCGCACATCCTGCGGCGCACATCCTGCTGCGCACATAAATGAAAATAATATTAAAACATTTTTACAAAAAAAAATATTTAAATCAAATTAATAAAAAAACTGTGCTTGCACATCCTGTGGGGCGCAAATTATGTGGGGCACACATCCTGCAGCGCACATCCTGCTGCGCAAATAAATAAAAATAATATTAAAAACAATTTACAATTATTTTTTTTTAAATCAAATTAATAAAAAAACTGTGCTTGCACATCCTGTGGGGTGCAAATTCTGTGGGGCGCAAATTCTGTGGGGCGCACATCCTGCGGCGCACATCCTGCTGCGCACATAAATAAAAATAATATTAAAACATTTTTACAAAAAAAAAAATTTAAATCAAATTAATAAAAAAACTGTGCTTGCACATCCTGTGGGGCGCAAATTCTCGAGGGCGCACATCCTGCGATCACATCCTGCTGCGCACATAAATAAAAATAATATTAAAAACAAATTACAATTTTTTTTTTAAATCAAATTAATAAAAAAACTGTGCTTGCACATCCTGTGGGGCGCAAATTCTGTGGGCCGCAAATCCTGCGGCGCACATCCTGCTGCGCACATAAATAAAAATAATATTAAAAACAAATTACAATTTTTTTTTTTAAATCAAATTAATAAAAAAACTGTCCTTGCACATCCTGTGGGGCGCAAATTCTGTGGGGCGCACATCCTGCGGCGCAAATCCTGCTGCGCACATGACTAAAAATAATATTAAAACATTTTTACAAAAAAAACATATTTAAATCAAATTAATAAAAAAACTGTGCTTGCACATCCTGTGGGGCGCAAATTCTGTGGGGCGCACATCCTGCGGCGCACATCCTGCGGCGCACATCCTGCTGCGCACATGAATAAAAATAATATTAAAACATTTTTACAAAAAAATATATTTAAATCAAATTAATAAAAAAACTGTCCTTAGACATCCTGTGGGGCGCACATCCTGCGGCGCACATCCTGCTGCGCACATAAATAAAAATAATATTAAAAACAAATTACAATTTTTTTTTTAAAATTGAATTAATAAAAAAACTGTCCTTGCACATCCTGTGGGGCGCAAATTCTGTGGGGCGCACATCCTGCGGCGCACATCCTGCTGCGCACATAAATAAAAATAATATTAAAACATTTTTACAAAAAAATATATTTAAATTAAATTAATAAAAAAACTTTGCTTGCACATCCTGTGGGGCGCAAATTCTGTGGGGCGCACATCCTGCGGCGCACATCCTGCTGCGCACATAAATGAAAATAATATTAAAACATTTTTACAAAAAAAAATATTTAAATCAAATTAATAAAAAAACTGTGCTTGCATATCCTGTGGGGCGCAAATTCTGTGGGGCGCACATCCTGCGGCGCACATCCTGCTGCGCACATAAATAAAAATAATATTAAAACATTTTTACAAAAAAACATATTTAAATCAAATTAATAAAAAAACAGTGCTTGCACATCCTGTGGGGCGCAAATTCTGTGGGGCGCACATCCTGCGGCGCACATCCTGCTGCGCACATAAATGAAAACAATATTAAAAACAAATTACAATTTTTTAAAAAAAATCAAATTAATAAAAAAACTGTCCTTGCACATCCTGTGGGGCGCAAATTCTGTGGGGCGCACATCCTGTGGCGCAAATCCTGCTGCGCACATGGATAAAAATAATATTAAAACATTTTTACAAAAAAAAATATTTAAATCAAATTAACAAAAAAACTGTCCTTGCACATCCTGTGGGGCGCAAATTATGTGGGGCGCACATCCTGCGGCGCACATCCTGCTGCGCACATAAATAAAAATAATATTAAAAACAAATAAAACATTTTTTTTTTTAAATCAAATTAATAAAAAAAACTGTCCTTGCACATCCTGTGGGGCGCAAATTATGTGGGGCGCACATCCTGCGGCGCACATCCAGCTGCGCACATTAATAAAAATAATATTATAAAAAAAATTACAATTTTTTTTTTTTAAATCAAATTAATAAAAAAAATGTGCTTGCACATCCTGTGGGGCGCAAATTATGTGGGGCGCACATCCTGCGGCGCACATCCTGCTGCGCACATAAATGAAAATAATATTAAAACATTTTTACAAAAAAAAATATTTAAATCAAATTAATAAAAAAACTGTGCTTGCATATCCTGTGGGGCGCAAATTCTGTGGGGCGCACATCCTGCGGCGCACATCCTGCTGCGCACATAAATAAAAATAATATTAAAACATTTTTACAAAAAAACATATTTAAATCAAATTAATAAAAAAACAGTGCTTGCACATCCTGTGGGGCGCAAATTCTGTGGGGCGCACATCCTGCGGCGCACATCCTGCTGCGCACATAAATGAAAACAATATTAAAAACAAATTACAATTTTTTAAAAAAAATCAAATTAATAAAAAAACTGTCCTTGCACATCCTGTGGGGCGCAAATTCTGTGGGGCGCACATCCTGCGGCGCAAATCCTGCTGCGCACATGGATAAAAATAATATTAAAACATTTTTACAAAAAAAAATATTTAAATCAAATTAACAAAAAAACTGTCCTTGCACATCCTGTGGGGCGCAAATTATGTGGGGCGCACATCCTGCGGCGCACATCCTGCTGCGCACATAAATAAAAATAATATTAAAAACAAATAAAACATTTTTTTTTTTAAATCAAATTAATAAAAAAAACTGTCCTTGCACATCCTGTGGGGCGCAAATTATGTGGGGCGCACATCCTGCGGCGCACATCCAGCTGCGCACATTAATAAAAATAATATTATAAAAAAAATTACAATTTTTTTTTTTTAAATCAAATTAATAAAAAAAATGTGCTTGCACATCCTGTGGGGCGCAAATTATGTGGGGCGCACATCCTGCGGCGCACATCCTGCTGCGCACATAAATACAAATAATATTAAAACATTTTTACAAAAAAAATATTTAAATCAAATTAATAAAAAAACTGTCCTTGCACATCCTGTGGGGCGCAAATTCTGTGGGGCGCACATCCTGCGGCGCAAATCCTGCTGCGCACATGGATAAAAATAATATTAAAACATTTTTACAAAAAAAAATATTTAAATCAAATTAACAAAAAAACTGTCCTTGCACATCCTGTGGGGCGCAAATTATGTGGGGCGCACATCCTGCGGCGCACATCCTGCTGCGCACATAAATAAAAATAATATTAAAAACAAATAAAACATTTTTTTTTTTAAATCAAATTGATAAAAAAACTGTCCTTGCACATCCTGTGGGGCGCAAATTATGTGGGGCGCACATCCTGCGGCGCAAATCCTGCTGCGCACATGAATAAAAATAATATTAAAACATTTTTACAAAAAAAAATATTTAAATCAAATTAATAAAAAAACTGTGCTTGCACATCCTGTGGGGCGCAAATTCTGTGGGGCGCACATCCTGCGGCGCACATCCTGCTGCGCACATAAATAAAAATAATATTAAAACATTTTTACAAAAAAAATGTTTTAAATCAAATATAAAAAAAAATGTGCTTGCACATCCTGTGGGGCGCACATCCTGCAGCGCACATCCTGCTGCGCACATAAATAAAAATAATATTAAAACAATTTTACAAAAATCATTTTTTTAATCAAATTAATAAAAAAACTGTCCTTGCACATCCTGTGGGGCGCAAATTATGTGGGGCGCAAATCCTGCAGCGCACATCCTGCTGCGCACATAAATAAAAATAATATTAAAACATTTTTACAAAAAAAATATTTAAATCAAATTAATAAAAAAACTGTGCTTGCACATCCTGTGGGGCGCAAATTCTGTGGGGCGCACATCCTGCGGCACACATCCTGCTGCGCACATAAATAAAAATAATATTGAAACAAATTACAATTTTTTATTTTTTAAATCAAATTAATAAAAAAACTGTGCTTGCACATCCTGTGGGGCGCAAATTCTGTGGGGCGCACATCTTGCGGCACACATCCTGCTGCGCACATAAATAAAAATAATATTAAAACATTTTTACAAAAAAAAATATTTAAATCAAATTAATAAAAAAACTGTGCTTGCACATCCTGTGGGGCGCAAATTCTGTGGGGCGCACATCCTGCGGCGCACATCCTGCTGCGCACATAAATAAAAATAATATTAAAAACAAATAACATTTTTTTTTTTTAAATCAAATTAATAAAAAAACTGTCCTTGCACATCCTGTGGGGCGCAAATTATGTGGGGCGCACATCCTGCGGCGCAAATCCTGCTGCGCACATGAATAAAAATAATATTAAAACATTTTTACAAAAAAAAATATTTAAATCAAATTAATAAAAAAACTGTGCTTGCACATCCTGTGGGGCGCAAATTCTGTGGGGCGCACATCCTGCGGCGCACATCCTGCTGCGCACATGAATAAAAATAATATTAAAACATTTTTACAAAAAAAATATTTAAATCAAATTAATAAAAAAACTGTCCTTGCACATCCTGTGGGGCGCAAATTCTGTGGGCCGCACATCCTGCGGCACACATCCTGCTGCGCACATAAATAAATAAATAAAAATAATATTAAAAACAATTTACATTTTTTTTTTTTAAATCAAATTAATAAAAAAGCTGTGCTTGCACATCCTGTGGGGCGCAAATTTTGTGGGGCGCAAATTCTATGGGGCGCACATCCTGCGGCGCACATCCTGCTGCGCACATAAATAAAAATAATATTAAAACATTTTTAAAAAAAAAAATATTTAAATCAAATTAATAAAAAAACTGTGCTTGCACATCCTGTGGGGCGCAAATTATGTGGGGCGCACATCCTGCGGCGCACATCCTGCTGCGCACATAAATAAAAATAATATTAAAAACAAATTACAATTTTTTTTTTTAAATCAAATTAATAAAAAAACTGTCCTTGCACATCCTGTGGGGCGCAAATTCTGTGGGGCGCACATCCTGCGGCGCACATCCTGCTGCGCAAATAAATAAAAATAATATTAAAACAATTTTCCAAAAAAAATATTTAAATCAAATTAATAAAAAAACTGTGCTTACACATCCTGTGGGGCGCAAATTCTGTGGGGCGCACATCCTGCGGCGCACATCCTGCGGCGCACATCCTGCTGCGCACATAAATAAAAATAATATTAAAACATTTTTACAAAAAAATATATTTAAATCAAATTAATAAAAAAACTGTGCTTGCACATCCTGTGGGGCGCAAATTCTGTGGGGCGCACATCCTGCGGCGCACATCCAGCTGCGCACATTAATACAAATAATATTAAAACATTTTTACAAAAAAAAATATTTAAATCAAATTAATAAAAAAACTGTCCTTGCACATCCTGTGGGGCGCAAATTATGTAGGGCGCACATCCTGCGGTATACATCCTGCTGCGCACATGAATAAAAATAATATTAAAACATTTTTACAAAAAAAAAATATTTAAATCAAATTAATAAAAAAATGTGCTTGCACATCCTGTGGGGCGCAAATTCTACGGGGCGCACATCCTGCAGCGCACATCCTGCTGCGCACATAAATAAAAATAATATTAACAACAATTTACAATTATTTTTTTTTAAATCAAATTAATAAAAAAACTGTGCTTGCACATCCTGTGGGGCGCAAATTCTTTGGGGCGCACATCCTTCAGCGCACATCCAGCTGGGCAAATTAATAAAATAATATTAAATTTTTTTTACAATTTTCTTTTTTTAAATCAAATTAATAAAAAAACTGTGCTTGCACATCCTGTGGGGTGCCAATTCTGTGTGGCGCACATCCAGCTGCGCAAATTAATAAAAAACAATATTAAAAACAATTTACAATTATTTTTTTTTAAATAAAATTAATAAAAAAACTGTGCTTGCACATCCTGTGGGGCGCAAATTCTGTGGGGCGCACATCCTGCAGCGCACATCCTGCTGCGCACATAAATGAAAATGATATTAAAACATTTTTACAAAAAAAATATTTAAATTAAATTAATAAAAAAACTGTGCTTGCACATCCTGTGGGTCGCAAATTCTGTGGGGCGCACATCCTGCAGCGCACATCCTGCTGCGCACATGACTATAAATAATATTAAAAACAAATTACAAAAAAAAATATTTAAATCAAATTAATAAAAAAACTGTGCTTGCACATCCTGTGGGGCGCAAATTCTGTGGGGCGCACATCCTGCGGCGCACATCCTGCTGCGCACATAAATAAAAATAATATTAAAACATTTTTACAAAAAAAATATTTAAATCAAATTAATAAAAAAACTGTGCTTGAACATTCTGTGGGGCGCAAATTCTGTGGGCCGCAAATCCTGCGGCGCACATCCTGCTGCGCACATAAATAAAAATAATATTAAAACATTTTTACAAAAAAAATATTTAAATCAAATTAATAAAAAAACTGTCCTTGCACATCCTGTGGGGCGCAAATTCTGGGGGCGCACATCCTGCGGCGCAAATCCTGCTGCGCACATGAATAAAAATAATATTAAAAACAAATTACAATTTTTTTTTTAAATCAAATTAATAAAAAAACTGTCCTTGCACATCCTGTGGGGCGCAAATTCTGTGGGGCGCACATCCTGCGGCGCACATCCTGCTGCGCACATGAATAAAAATGTAATTAAAAAAAATTTACAATTTTTTTTTTTTAAATCAAATTAATAAAAAAAATGTGCTTGCACATCCTGTGGGGCGCAAATTCTGTGGGGCGCACATCCTGCGGCTCACATCCTGCTGCAAACATAAATAAAAATTATATTAAAACATTTTTACAAAAAAAATATTTAAATCAAATTAATAAAAAAACTGTCCTTGCACATCCTTTGGGGCGCAAATTCTGGGGGCGCACATCCTGCGGCGCACATAAATAAAAATAATATTAAAAACAATTTACAATTTTTTTTTTTAAATCAAATTAATAAAAAAACTGTCCTTGCACATCCTGTGGGGCGCACATCCTGCGGCGCACATCCTGCTGCGCACATAAATAAAAATAATGTTAAAACATTTTTACAAAAAAAAATATTTAAATCAAATTAATAATAAAGCTGTGCTTGCACATCCTGTGGGGCGCAAATTCTGTGGGGCGCAAATTCTGTGGGGCGCACATCCTGCGGCGCACATCCTGCTGCGCACATGAATAGAAATAATATTAAAACATTTTTACAAAAAAAATATTTAAATCAAATTAATAAAAAAACTGTGCTTGCACATCCTGTGGGGCGCAAATTCTGTGGGGCGCAAATTATGTGGGGCGCACATCCTGCGGCGCACATCCTGCTGCGCACATAAATAAAAATAATATTAAAAACAAATTACAATTTTTTTTTTAAATCAAATTAATAAAAAAACTGTGCTTGCACATCCTGTGGGGTGCAAATTATGTGGGCCGCAAATCCTGCGGCGCACATCCTGCTGCGCACATAAATAAAAATAATATTAAAACATTTTTACAGAAAAAAATATTTAAATCAAATTAATAAAAAACTGTGGTTGCAAATCCTGTGGGGCGCAAATTCTGTGGGGCACAAATTATGTGGGGCACACATCATGCGGCGCACATCCAGCTGCGCACATTAATAATAATAATATTAAAACATTTTTACAAAAAAATATATTTAAATCAAATTAATAAAAAAACTGTGCTTGCACATCCTGTGGGGCGCAAATTATGTGGGGCACACATCCTGCAGCGCACATCCTGCTGCGCAAATAAATAAAAATAATATTAAAAACAATTTACAATTATTTTTTTTTAAATCAAATTAATAAAAAAACTGTGCTTGCACATCCTGTGGGGTGCAAATTCTGTGGGGCGCAAATTCTGTGGGGCGCACATCCTGCGGCGCACATCCTGCTGCGCACATAAATAAAAATAATATTAAAACATTTTTACAAAAAAAAAAATTTAAATCAAATTAATAAAAAAACTGTGCTTGCACATCCTGTGGGGCGCAAATTCTCGAGGGCGCACATCCTGCGAGGCACATCCTGCTGCGCACATAAATAAAAATAATATTAAAAACAAATTACAATTTTTTTTTAAAATCAAATTAATAAAAAAACTGTGCTTGCACATCCTGTGGGGCGCAAATTCTGTGGGCCGCAAATCCTGCGGCGCACATCCTGCTGCGCACATAAATAAAAATAATATTAAAAACAAATTACATTTTTTTTTTTTAAATCAAATTAATAAAAAAACTGTCCTTGCACATCCTGTGGGGCGCACATCCTGCGGCGCACATCCTGCGGCGCACATCCTGCTGCGCACATGAATAAAAATAATATTAAAACATTTTTACAAAAAAATATATTTAAATCAAATTAATAAAAAAACTGTCCTTGCACATCCTGTGGGGCGCACATCCTGCGGCGCACATCCTGCTGCGCACATAAATAAAAATAATATTAAAAACAAATTACAATTTTTTTTTTTAAATTGAATTAATAAAAAAACTGTCCTTGCACATCCTGTGGGGCGCAAATTCTGTGGGGCGCACATCCTGCGGCGCACATCCTGCTGCGCACATAAATAAAAATAATATTAAAACATTTTTACAAAAAAATATATTTAAATCAAATTAATAAAAAAACTTTGCTTGCACATCCTGTGGGGCGCAAATTCTGTGGGGCGCACATCCTGCGGCGCACATCCTGCTGCGCACATAAATGAAAATAATATTAAAACATTTTTACAAAAAAAAATATTTAAATCAAATTAATAAAAAAACTGTGCTTGCATATCCTGTGGGGCGCAAATTCTGTGGGGCGCACATCCTGCGGCGCACATCCTGCTGCGCACATAAATAAAAATAATATTAAAACATTTTTACAAAAAAATATATTTAAATCAAATTAATAAAAAAACTGTCCTTGCACATCCTGTGGGGCGCACATCCTGCGGCGCACATCCTGCTGCGCACATAAATAAAAATAATATTAAAAACAAATTACAATTTTTTTTTTAAAATTGAATTAATAAAAAAACTGTCCTTGCACATCCTGTGGGGCGCAAATTCTGTGGGGCGCACATCCTGCGGCGCACATCCTGCTGCGCACATAAATAAAAATAATATTAAAACATTTTTACAAAAAAATATATTTAAATCAAATTAATAAAAAAACTTTGCTTGCACATCCTGTGGGGCGCAAATTCTGTGGGGCGCACATCCTGCGGCGCACATCCTGCTGCGCACATAAATGAAAATAATATTAAAACATTTTTACAAAAAAAAATATTTAAATCAAATTAATAAAAAAACTGTGCTTGAATATCCTGTGGGGCGCAAATTCTGTGGGGCGCACATCCTGCGGCGCACATCCTGCTGCGCACATAAATAAAAATAATATTAAAACATTTTTACAAAAAACATATTTAAATCAAATTAATAAAAAAACAGTGCTTGCACATCCTGTGGGGCGCAAATTCTGTGGGGCGCACATCCTGCGGCGCATATCCTGCTGCGCACATAAATGAAAATAATATTAAAAAAAATTTACAATTTTTTTATTTTAAATCAAATTAATAAAAAAACTGTGCTTGCACATCCTGTGGGGCGCAAATTCTGTGGGGCGCACATCCTGTGGCGCACATCCTTCTGCGCACATAAATGAAAACAATATTAAAAACAAATTACAATTTTTTAAAAAAAATCAAATTAATAAAAAAACTGTCCTTGCACATCCTGTGGGGCGCAAATTCTGTGGGGCGCACATCCTGCTGCGCAAATCCTGCTGCGCACATGGATAAAAATAATATTAAAACATTTTTACAAAAAAAAATATTTAAATCAAATTAACAAAAAAACTGTCCTTGCACATCCTGTGGGGCGCAAATTATGTGGGGCGCACATCCTGCGGCGCACATCCTGCTGCGCACATAAATAAAAATAATATTAAAAACAAATAAAACATTTTTTTTTTTAAATCAAATTAATAAAAAAAACTGTCCTTGCACATCCTGTGGGGCGCAAATTATGTGGGGCGCACATCCTGCGGCGCACATCCAGCTGCGCACATTAATAAAAATAATATTATAAAAAAAATTACAATTTTTTTTTTTTAAATCAAATTAATAAAAAAAATGTGCTTGCACATCCTGTGGGGCGCAAATTATGTGGGGCGCACATCCTGCGGCGCACATCCTGCTGTGCACATAAATAAAAATAATATTAAAACATTTTTACAAAAAAAATGTTTTAAATCAAATATAAAAAAAAATGTGCTTGCACATCCTGTGGGGCGCACATCCTGCAGCGCACATCCTGCTGCGCACATAAATAAAAATAATATTAAAACAATTTTACAAAAATCATTTTTTTAATCAAATTAATAAAAAAACTGTCCTTGCACATCCTGTGGGGCGCAAATTATGTGGGGCGCACATCCTGCAGCGCACATCCTGCTGCGCACATAAATAAAAATAATATTAAAACATTTTTACAAAAAAAATATTTAAATCAAATTAATAAAAAAACTGTGCTTGCACATCCTGTGGGCGCAAATTCTGTGGGGCGCACATCCTGCGGCACACATCCTGCTGCGCACATAAATAAAAATAATATTGAAACAAATTACAATTTTTTATTTTTTAAATCAAATTAATAAAAAAACTGTGCTTGCACATCCTGTGGGGCGCAAATTCTGTGGGGCGCACATCCTGCGGCACACATCCAGCTGCGCACATTAATAAAAATAATATTATAAAAAAAATTACAATTTTTTTTTTTTAAATCAAATTAATAAAAAAAATGTGCTTGCACATCCTGTGGGGCGCAAATTATGTGGGGCGCACATCCTGCGGCGCACATCCTGCTGTGCACATAAATAAAAATAATATTAAAACATTTTTACAAAAAAATATATTTAAATCAAATTAATAAAAAAACTGTGCTTGCACATCCTGTGGGGCGCAAATTCTGTGGGGCGCACATCCTGCGGCGCACATCCTGCTGCGCACATAAATAAAAATAATATTAAAAACAAATAAAACATTTTTTTTTTTAAATCAAATTGATAAAAAAACTGTCCTTGCACATCCTGTGGGGCGCAAATTATGTGGGGCGCACATCCTGCGGCGCAAATCCTGCTGCGCACATGAATAAAAATAATATTAAAACATTTTTACAAAAAAAAATATTTAAATCAAATTAATAAAAAAACTGTGCTTGCACATCCTGTGGGGCGCAAATTCTGTGGGGCGCACATCCTGCGGCGCACATCCTGCTGCGCACATAAATAAAAATAATATTAAAACATTTTTACAAAAAAAATGTTTTAAATCAAATATAAAAAAAAATGTGCTTGCACATCCTGTGGGGCGCACATCCTGCAGCGCACATCCTGCTGCGCACATAAATAAAAATAATATTAAAACAATTTTACAAAAATCATTTTTTTAATCAAATTAATAAAAAAACTGTCCTTGCACATCCTGTGGGGCGCAAATTATGTGGGGCGCACATCCTGCAGCGCACATCCTGCTGCGCACATAAATAAAAATAATATTAAAACATTTTTACAAAAAAAATATTTAAATCAAATTAATAAAAAAACTGTGCTTGCACATCCTGTGGGGCGCAAATTCTGTGGGGCGCACATCCTGCGGCACACATCCTGCTGCGCACATAAATAAAAATAATATTGAAACAAATTACAATTTTTTATTTTTTAAATCAAATTAATAAAAAAACTGTGCTTGCACATCCTGTGGGGCGCAAATTCTGTGGGGCGCACATCTTGCGGCACACATCCTGCTGCGCACATAAATAAAAATAATATTAAAACATTTTTACAAAAAAAAATATTTAAATCAAATTAATAAAAAAACTGTGCTTGCACATCCTGTGGGGCGCAAATTCTGTGGGGCGAACATCCTGCGGCGCACATCCTGCTGCGCACATAAATAAAAATAATATTAAAAACAAATAACATTTTTTTTTTTTAAATCAAATTAATAAAAAAACTGTCCTTGCACATCCTGTGGGGCGCAAATTATGTGGGGCGCACATCCTGCGGCGCAAATCCTGCTGCGCACATGAATAAAAATAATATTAAAACATTTTTACAAAAAAAAATATTTAAATCAAATTAATAAAAAAACTGTGCTTGCACATCCTGTGGGGCGCAAATTCTGTGGGGCGCACATCCTGCGGCGCACATCCTGCTGCGCACATGAATAAAAATAATATTAAAACATTTTTACAAAAAAAATATTTAAATCAAATTAATAAAAAAACTGTCCTTGCACATCCTGTGGGGCGCAAATTCTGTGGGCCGCACATCCTGCGGCACACATCCTGCTGCGCACATAAATAAATAAATAAAAATAATATTAAAAACAATTTACATTTTTTTTTTTTAAATCAAATTAATAAAAAAGCTGTGCTTGCACATCCTGTGGGGCGCAAATTTTGTGGGGCGCAAATTCTATGGGGCGCACATCCTGCGGCGCACATCCTGCTGCGCACATAAATAAAAATAATATTAAAACATTTTTACAAAAAAAATATTTAAATCAAATTAATAAAAAACCTGTGCTTGCACATCCTGTGGGGCGCAAATTATGTGGGGCACACATCCTGCGGCGCACATCCTGCTGCGTAGATAAATAAAAATTATATTAAAACATTTTAAAAAAAAAAAATATTTAAATCAAATTAATAAAAAAACTGTGCTTGCACATCCTGTGGGGCGCAAATTATGTGGGGCGCACATCCTGCGGCGCACATCCTGCTGCGCACATAAATAAAAATAATATTAAAAACAAATTACAATTTTTTTTTTTAAATCAAATTAATAAAAAAACTGTCCTTGCACATCCTGTGGGGCGCAAATTCTGTGGGGCGCACATCCTGCGGCGCACATCCTGCTGCGCACATAAATAAAAATAATATTAAAACAATTTTCCAAAAAAAATATTTAAATCAAATTAATAAAAAAACTGTGCTTACACATCTTGTGGGGCGCAAATTCTGTGGGGCGCACATCCTGCGGCGCACATCCTGCGGCGCACATCCTGCTGCGCACATAAATAAAAATAATATTAAAACATTTTTACAAAAAAATATATTTAAATCAAATTAATAAAAAAACTGTGCTTGCACATCCTGTGGGGCGCAAATTCTGTGGGGCGCACATCCTGCGGCGCACATCCAGCTGCGCACATTAATACAAATAATATTAAAACATTTTTACAAAAAAAAATATTTAAATCAAATTAATAAAAAAACTGTCCTTGCACATCCTGTGGGGCGCAAATTCTGTAGGGCGCACATCCTGCGGTATACATCCTGCTGCGCACATGAATAAAAATAATATTAAAACATTTTTACAAAAAAAAAATATTTAAATCAAATTAATAAAAAAATGTGCTTGCACATCCTGTGGGGCGCAAATTCTACGGGGCGCACATCCTGCAGCGCACATCCTGCTGCGCACATAAATAAAAATAATATTAACAACAATTTACAATTATTTTTTTTTAAATCAAATTAATAAAAAAACTGTGCTTGCACATCCTGTGGGGTGCCAATTCTGTGTGGCGCACATCCAGCTGCGCAAATTAATAAAAAACAATATTAAAACATTTTTACAAAAAAAATATTTAAATCAAATTAATAAAAAAATGTGCTTGCACATCCTGTGGGGCGCAAATTCTGTGGGGCGCACTTCATGCGGCGCACATCCTGCTGCGCACATAAATAAAAATAATATTAAAACATTTTTACAAAAAAAAATATTTAAATCTAATTAATAAAAAAACTGTGCTTGAACATTCTGTGGGGCGCAAATTCTGTGGGCCGCAAATCCTGCGGCGCACATCCTGCTGCGCACATAAATAAAAATAATATTAAAACATTTTTACAAAAAAAATATTTAAATCAAATTAATAAAAAAACTATCCTTGCACATCCTGTGGGGCGCAAATTATGTGGGGCGCACATCCTGCGGCGCACATCCTGCTGCGCACATAAACAAAAATAATATTAAAAAAAATTTACAATTTTTTTTTTTTTAAATCAAATTAATAAAAAAACTGTGCTTGCACATCCTGTGGGGCGCAAATTCTGTGGGGCGCAAATTCTGTGGGGCGCACATCCTGCGGCGCACATCCTGCTGCGCACATAAATAAAAATTATATTAAAACATTTTTACAAAAAAAATATTTAAATCAAATTAATAAAAAAACTGTCCTTGCACATCCTGTGGGGCGCAAATTCTGGGGGCGCACATCCTGCGGCGCACATCCTGCTGCGCACATGAATAAAAATGTAATTAAAAAAAATTTACAATTTTTTTTTTTTAAATCAAATTAATAAAAAAAATGTGCTTGCACATCCTGTGGGGCGCAAATTCTGTGGGGCGCACATCCTGCGGCTCACATCCTGCTGCAAACATAAATAAAAATTATATTAAAACATTTTTACAAAAAAAATATTTAAATCAAATTAATAAAAAAACTGTCCTTGCACATCCTTTGGGGCACAAATTCTGGGGGCGCACATCCTGCGGCGCAAATCCTGCTGCGCACATGAATAAAAATAATATTAAAAACAAATTACAATTTTTTTTTTAAATCAAATTAATAAAAAAACTGTCCTTGCACATCCTGTGGGGCGCAAATTCTGTGGGGCGCACATCCTGCGGCGCACATCCTGCTGCGCACATGAATAAAAATGTAATTAAAAAAAATTTACAATTTTTTTTTTTTAAATCAAATTAATAAAAAAAATGTGCTTGCACATCCTGTGGGGCGCAAATTCTGTGGGGCGCAAATTCTGTGGGGCGCACATCCTGCGGCGCACATCCTGCTGCGCACATAAATAAAAATTATATTAAAACATTTTTACAAAAAAAATATTTAAATCAAATTAATAAAAAAACTGTCCTTGCACATCCTGTGGGGCGCAAATTCTGGGGGCGCACATCCTGCGGCGCACATCCTGCTGCGCACATGAATAAAAATGTAATTAAAAAAAATTTACAATTTTTTTTTTTTTAAATCAAATTAAAAAAAAAAATGTGCTTGCACATCCTGTGGGGCGCAAATTCTGTGGGGCGCACATCCTGCGGCTCACATCCTGCTGCAAACATAAATAAAAATTATATTAAAACATTTTTACAAAAAAAATATTTAAATCAAATTAATAAAAAAACTGTCCTTGCACATCCTGTGGGGCGCAAATTCTGTGGGGCGCACATCCTGTGGTGCACATCCTGCTGCGCACATAAATAAAAATAATATTAAAAACAATTACAATTTTTTTTTTTAAATCAAATTAATAAAAAAACTGTCCTTGCACATCCTGTGGGGCGCAAATTCTGTGGGGCGCACATCCTGTGGCGCACATCCTGCTGCGCACATAAATAAAAATAATATTAAAAACAAATTACAATTTTTTTTTTAAATCAAATTAATAAAAAAACTGTCCTTGCACATCCTGTGGGGCGCACATCCTGCTGCGCACATAAATAAAAATAATATTAAAACATTTTTACAAAAAAAAATATTTAAATCAAATTAATAAAAAAACTGTGCTTGCACATCCTGTGGGGCGCAAATTCTGCGGGGCGCACATCCTGCGGCGCACATCCTGCTGCGCACATGAATAAAAATAATATTAAAACATTTTTACAAAAAATTTTTTCTAAATCAAATTAATAAAAAAACTGTGCTTGCACATCCTGTGGGCAGCAAATTCTGTGGGGCGCACATCCTGCGGCGCAAATCCTGCTGCGCACATAAATAAAAATAATATTAAAACATTTTTACAAAAAAATATATTTAAATCAAATTAATAAAAAAACTGTCCTTGCACATCCTGTGGGGCGCACATCCTGCGGCGCACATCCTGCTGCGCACATAAATAAAAATAATATTAAAAACAAATTACAATTTTTTTTTAAAAATTGAATTAATAAAAAAACTGTCCTTGCACATCCTGTGGGGCGCACATTATGTGGGGCCCACATCATGCAGCGCACATCCTGCTGCGCACATAAATGAAAATGATATTAAAACATTTTTACAAAAAAAATATTTAAATTAAATTAATAAAAAAACTGTGCTTGCACATCCTGTGGGTCGCAAATTCTGTGGGGCGCACATCCTGCTGCGCACAAAAATAAAAATAATATTAAAAACAAATTACAATTTTTTTTTTTAAATCAAATTAATAAAAAAACTGTCCTTGCACATCCTGTGGGGCGAAAATTCTGTGGGGCGCACATCCTGCGGCGCACATCCTGCTGCGCACATAAATCAAAATAATATTAAAACATTTTTACAAAAAAAAATTTTTAAATCAAATTAATAAAAAAACTGTGCTTGCACATCCTGTGGGGGACAAATTCTGTGGGGCGCACATCCTGCTGCGCACATAAATAAAAATAATATTAAAAACAAATTACAATTTTTTTTTTTTAAATCAAATTAATAAAAAAACTGTCCTTGCACATCCTGTGGGGCGCAAATTCTGTGGGGCGCACTTCATGCGGCGCACATCCTGCTGCGCACATAAATAAAAATAATATTAAAACATTTTTACAAAAAAAAATATTTAAATCTAATTAATAAAAAAACTGTGCTTGAACATTCTGTGGGGCGCAAATTCTGTGGGCCGCAAATCCTGCGGCGCACATCCTGCTGCGCACATAAATAAAAATAATATTAAAACATTTTTACAAAAAAAATATTTAAATCAAATTAATAAAAAAACTATCCTTGCACATCCTGTGGGGCGCAAATTATGTGGGGCGCACATCCTGCGGCGCACATCCTGCTGCGCACATAAACAAAAATAATATTAAAAAAAATTTACAATTTTTTTTTTTTTAAATCAAATTAATAAAAAAACTGTGCTTGCACATCCTGTGGGGCGCAAATTCTGTGGGGCGCAAATTCTGTGGGGCGCACATCCTGCGGCGCACATCCTGCTGCGCACATAAATAAAAATTATATTAAAACATTTTTACAAAAAAAATATTTAAATCAAATTAATAAAAAAACTGTCCTTGCACATCCTGTGGGGCGCAAATTCTGGGGGCGCACATCCTGCGGCGCACATCCTGCTGCGCACATGAATAAAAATGTAATTAAAAAAAATTTACAATTTTTTTTTTTTAAATCAAATTAATAAAAAAAATGTGCTTGCACATCCTGTGGGGCGCAAATTCTGTGGGGCGCACATCCTGCGGCTCACATCCTGCTGCAAACATAAATAAAAATTATATTAAAACATTTTTACAAAAAAAATATTTAAATCAAATTAATAAAAAAACTGTCCTTGCACATCCTTTGGGGCACAAATTCTGGGGGCGCACATCCTGCGGCGCAAATCCTGCTGCGCACATGAATAAAAATAATATTAAAAACAAATTACAATTTTTTTTTTAAATCAAATTAATAAAAAAACTGTCCTTGCACATCCTGTGGGGCGCAAATTCTGTGGGGCGCACATCCTGCGGCGCACATCCTGCTGCGCACATGAATAAAAATGTAATTAAAAAAAATTTACAATTTTTTTTTTTTAAATCAAATTAATAAAAAAAATGTGCTTGCACATCCTGTGGGGCGCAAATTCTGTGGGGCGCAAATTCTGTGGGGCGCACATCCTGCGGCGCACATCCTGCTGCGCACATAAATAAAAATTATATTAAAACATTTTTACAAAAAAAATATTTAAATCAAATTAATAAAAAAACTGTCCTTGCACATCCTGTGGGGCGCAAATTCTGGGGGCGCACATCCTGCGGCGCACATCCTGCTGCGCACATGAATAAAAATGTAATTAAAAAAAATTTACAATTTTTTTTTTTTTAAATCAAATTAAAAAAAAAAATGTGCTTGCACATCCTGTGGGGCGCAAATTCTGTGGGGCGCACATCCTGCGGCTCACATCCTGCTGCAAACATAAATAAAAATTATATTAAAACATTTTTACAAAAAAAATATTTAAATCAAATTAATAAAAAAACTGTCCTTGCACATCCTGTGGGGCGCAAATTCTGTGGGGCGCACATCCTGTGGTGCACATCCTGCTGCGCACATAAATAAAAATAATATTAAAAACAATTACAATTTTTTTTTTTAAATCAAATTAATAAAAAAACTGTCCTTGCACATCCTGTGGGGCGCAAATTCTGTGGGGCGCACATCCTGTGGCGCACATCCTGCTGCGCACATAAATAAAAATAATATTAAAAACAAATTACAATTTTTTTTTTAAATCAAATTAATAAAAAAACTGTCCTTGCACATCCTGTGGGGCGCACATCCTGCTGCGCACATAAATAAAAATAATATTAAAACATTTTTACAAAAAAAAATATTTAAATCAAATTAATAAAAAAACTGTGCTTGCACATCCTGTGGGGCGCAAATTCTGCGGGGCGCACATCCTGCGGCGCACATCCTGCTGCGCACATGAATAAAAATAATATTAAAACATTTTTACAAAAAATTTTTTCTAAATCAAATTAATAAAAAAACTGTGCTTGCACATCCTGTGGGCAGCAAATTCTGTGGGGCGCACATCCTGCGGCGCAAATCCTGCTGCGCACATAAATAAAAATAATATTAAAACATTTTTACAAAAAAATATATTTAAATCAAATTAATAAAAAAACTGTCCTTGCACATCCTGTGGGGCGCACATCCTGCGGCGCACATCCTGCTGCGCACATAAATAAAAATAATATTAAAAACAAATTACAATTTTTTTTTAAAAATTGAATTAATAAAAAAACTGTCCTTGCACATCCTGTGGGGCGCACATTATGTGGGGCCCACATCATGCAGCGCACATCCTGCTGCGCACATAAATGAAAATGATATTAAAACATTTTTACAAAAAAAATATTTAAATTAAATTAATAAAAAAACTGTGCTTGCACATCCTGTGGGTCGCAAATTCTGTGGGGCGCACATCCTGCTGCGCACAAAAATAAAAATAATATTAAAAACAAATTACAATTTTTTTTTTTAAATCAAATTAATAAAAAAACTGTCCTTGCACATCCTGTGGGGCGAAAATTCTGTGGGGCGCACATCCTGCGGCGCACATCCTGCTGCGCACATAAATCAAAATAATATTAAAACATTTTTACAAAAAAAAATTTTTAAATCAAATTAATAAAAAAACTGTGCTTGCACATCCTGTGGGGGACAAATTCTGTGGGGCGCACATCCTGCTGCGCACATAAATAAAAATAATATTAAAAACAAATTACAATTTTTTTTTTTTAAATCAAATTAATAAAAAAACTGTCCTTGCACATCCTGTGGGGCGCACATCCTGCTGCGCACATAAATAAAAATAATATTAAAACATTTTTACAAAAAAAAATATTTAAATCAAATTAATAAAAAAACTGTGCTTGCACATCCTGTGGGGCGCAAATTCTGCGGGGCGCACATCCTGCGGCGCACATCCTGCTGCGCACATGAATAAAAATAATATTAAAACATTTTTACAAAAAAATTTTTCTAAATCAAATTAATAAAAAAACTGTGCTTGCACATCCTGTGGGCAGCAAATTCTGTGGGGCGCACATCCTGCGGCGCAAATCCTGCTGCGCACATAAATAAAAATAATATTAAAACATTTTTACAAAAAAAAATATTTAAATCAAATTAATAAAAAAACTGTCCTTGCACATCCTGTGGGGCAAAAATTCTGTGGGGCGCACATCCTGCGGCGCAAATCCTGCTGCGCACATGACTAAAAATAATATTAAAACATTTTTACAAAAAAATATATTTAAATCAAATTAATAAAAAAACTGTCCTTGCACATCCTGTGGGGCGCACATCCTGCGGCGCACATCCTGCTGCGCACATAAATAAAAATAATATTAAAAACAAATTACAATTTTTTTTTAAAAATTGAATTAATAAAAAAACTGTCCTTGCACATCCTGTGGGGCGCAAATTCTGTGGGGCGCACATCCTGCGACGCACATCCTGCTGCGCACATAAATAAAAATAATATTAAAACATTTTTACAAAAAAATATATTTAAATCAAATTAATGAAAAACTGTGGTTGCAAATCCTGTGGGGCGCAAATTCTGTGGGGCGCACATCCTGCGGCGCACATCCTGCTGCGCACATAAATAAAAATAATATTAAAAACAAATTACAATTTTTTTTTTTAAATCAAATTAATAAAAAAACTGTCCTTGCACATCCTGTGGGGCGCACATCCTGCGGTGCACAGTCTGCTGCGCACATAAATAAAAATAATATTAAAACATTTTTACAAAAAAATATATTTAAATCAAATTAATAAAAAAACTGTCCATGCACATCCTGTGGGGCGCAAATTCTGTGGGGCGCACATCCTGCTGCGCACATAAATAAAAATAATATTAAAAACAAATTACAATTTTTTTTTTAAATCAAATTAATAAAAAAACTGTCCTTTCACGTCCTGTGGGGCGCAAATTATGTGGGGCGCAAATTCTGTGGGGCGCACATCCTGCGGCGCACATCCTGCTGCGCACATAAATAAAAATAATATTAAAACATTTTTACAAAAAAAATATTTTTAAATCAAATTAATAAAAAAAACTGTCCTTGCACATCCTGTGGGGCGCAAATTCTGTGGGGCGCACATGAATAAAAATAATATTAAAACATTTTTACAAAAAAAAATATTTAAATCATATTAATAAAAAAACTGTGCTTGCACATTCTGTAGGGCGCAAATTCTGTGGGGCGCACATCCTGTGGCGCACATCCTGCTGCGCACATAAATAAAAATAATATTAAAAGATTTTTACAAAAAAAATATTTAAATCAAATTAATAAAAAAACTGTGCTTGCACATCCTGTGGGGCGCAAATTCTGTGGGGCACACATCTTGCGGCGCACATCCTGCTGCGCACATAAATAAAAATAATATTAAAAACAAATTACAATTTTTTTTTTTAAATCAAATTTTTAAAAAAACTGTCCATGCACATCCTGTGGGGCGCAAATTCTGTGGGGCGCACATCCTGCGGCGCACATCCTGCTGCGCACATAAATAAAAATAATATTAAAAACAAATTACAATTTTTTATTAAATCAAATTAATAAAAAAACTGTCCTTGCACATCCTGTGGGGCGCAAATTATGTGGGGCGCACATCCTGCGGCGCACATCCTGCTGCACACATAAATAAAAATAATATTAAAAACAATTTACAATTTTTTTTTTTTAAATCAAATTAATAAAAAAACTGTGCTTGCACATCCTGTGGGGCGCAAATTCTGTGGGGCGCACATCCTGCGGCGCACATCCTGCTGCGCACATAAATAAAAATAATATTAAAACATTTTTACAAAAAAATATTTAAATCAAATTAATAAAAAACTGTGCTTGCACATCCTGTGGGGCGCAAATTCTGTGGGGCGCACATCCTGCGGCGCACATCCTGCTGTGCACATGAATAAAAATAATATTAAAACATTTTTACAAAAAAATATATTTAAATCAAATAAATAAAAAAACTGTGCTTGCACATCCTGTGGGGCGCAAATTCTGTGGGGCGCACATCCTGCGGCGCACATCCTGCTGCGCACATAAATAAAAATAAAATAAAACATTTTTACAAAAAAAAATATTTAAATCAAATTAATAAAAAAACTGTGCTTGCACATCCTGTGGGGCGCACATCCTGCGGCGCACATCCTGCTGCGCACATAAATAAAAATAATATTAAAAACAATTTACAATTTTTTTTTTTTAAATCAAATTAATAAAAAAACTGTGCTTGCACATCCTGTGGGGCGCAAATTATGTGGGGCGCACATCCTGCGGCGCACATCCTGCTGTGCACATGAATAAAAATAATATTAAAACATTTTTACAAAAAAAAATGTTTAAATCAAATTAATAAAAAAACTGTGCTTGCACATCCTGTGGGGCGCAAATTCTGTGGGGCGCACATCCTGCGGCGCACATCCTGCGGCGCACATCCTGCTGCGCACATAAATAAAAATAATATTAAAAACAATTTACAATTTTTTTTTTTTAAATCAAATTAATAAAAAAACTGTGCTTGCACATCCTGTGGGGCCCAAATTCTGTGGGGCGCACATCCTGCGGTGCACATCCTGCTGCGCACATAAATAAAAATAATATTAAAAACAAATTACAATTTTTTTTTTTAAATAAAATTAATAAAAAAACTGTCCTTGCACATCCTGTGGGGCGCAAATTCTGTGGGGCGCACATCCTGCGGCACACATCCTGCTGCGCACATAAATAAAAATAATATTAAAACATTTTTACAAAAAAAAATATTCAAATCAAATTAATAAAAAAACTGTGCTTGCACATCCTGTGGGGCGCAAATTCTGTGGGGCGCACATCCAGCTGCGCTCATTAATACAAATAATATTAAAACATTTTTACAAAAAAAAATATTTAAATCAAATTAATAAAGAAACTGTGCTTGAACATCCTGTGGGGTGCAAATTATGTGGGGCGCACATCCTGCAGCGCACATCCTGCTGCGCAAATAAATAAAAATCAAATTAATAAAAAAAATGTGCTTGCACATCCTGTGGGGCGCAAATTCTGTGGGGCGCACATCCTGAGGCGCACATCCTGCTGCGCACATGAATAAAAATAATATTAAAACATTTTTACAAAAAAATATATTTAAATCAAATTAATAAAAAAACTGTGCTTGCACATCTTGTGGGGCGCAAATTATGTGGGGCGCACATCCACCAGCGCACATCCTGCTGCGCACATAAATAAAAATAATATTAAAAACAAATTACAATTTTTTTTTTAAAATCAAATTAATAAAAAAACTGTCCTTGCACATCCTGTGGGGCGCAAATTCTGTGGGGCGCACATCCTGCGGCGCACATCCTGCTGCGCACATAAATAAAAATAATATTAAAAACATATTACAATATTTTTTTTAAATCAAATTAATAAAAAAACTGTCCTTGCACATCCTGTGTGGCGCAAATTCTGTGGGGCGCACATCCTGCGGCGCAAATCCTGCTGCGCACATGAATACAAATAATATTAAAACATTTTTACAAAAAAATATATTTAAATCAAATTAATAAAAAAACTGTGCTTGCACATCCTGTGGGGCGCAAATTCTGTGGGGCGCACATCCTGCGGCGCACATCCTGCTAGGCACATAAATGAAAATAATATTAAAACATTTTTACAAAAAAAAATATTTAAATCAAATTAACAAAAAAAACTGTGCTTGCACATCTTGTGGGGCGCACATCCTGCGGCGCACATCCTGCTGCGCACATAAATAAAAATGATATTAAAAACAAATTACAATTTTTTTTTTTAAATCAAATTAATAAAAAAACTGTGCTTGCACATCCTGTGGGGCGCAAATTCTGTGGGGCGCACATCCTGCAGCGCACATAAATAAAAATAATATTAAAACATTTTTACAAAAAAAAATATTTAAATCAAATTAATAAAAAAACTGTGCTTGCACATCCTGTGGGGCGCAAATTCTGTGGGGCGCACATCCTGCAGCGCACATAAATAAAAATAATATTAAAACATTTTTACAAAAAAAAATATTTAAATCAAATTAATAAAAAAACTGTGCTTGCACATCCTTCGGGGCGCAAATTCTGTGGGGCACACATCCAGGTGTACACATTAAAAAAGATAATATTAAAAAAAAATTAGAATTTTTTTTTTAAATCAAATTAATAAAAAAACTGTGCTTGCACTTCCTGTGGGGCGCAAATTCTGTGGGGCGCACATCCTGCTGCGCACATACTGCTGCGCACATAAATAAAAATAATATTAAAACATTTTTACAAAAAAATATATTTAAATCAAATTAATAAAAAAACTGTGCTTGCACATCCTGTGGGGCGCACATCCTGCTAAGCACATCCTGCTAAGCACATAAATTAAAATAATATTAAAAAATTTTACATTTTTTTTTTTTTTAATCAAATTAATAAAAAAACTGTGCTTTCACATCCTCTGGGGCGCAAATTATGTGGGGCGCAAATCCTGCGGCGCACATCCTGCTGCGCAAATGAATAAAAATAAAATTAAAAAAAATTTACAATTTTTTTTTTTTAAATCAAATTAATAAAAAAACTGTGCTTGAGCATCCTGTGGGGCGCAAATTATGTGGGGCGCACATCCTGCGGCGCACATCCTGCTGCGCACATGAATAAAAATAATATTAAAACATTTTTACAAAAAAAATATTTAAATCAAATTAATAAAAAAACTGTCCTTGCACATCCTGTGGGGCCCAAATTCTGTGGGGCGCACATCCTTCAGCGCACATCCAGCTGGGCAAATTAATAAAAATAATATTAAATTTTTTTTACAATTTTCTTTTTTTTAAATCAAATTAATAAAAAAACTGTCCTTGCACATCCTGTGGGGCGCACATCCTGCAGCACACATCCTGCTGCGCACATAAGTAAAAATAATATTAAAAACAAACTACAAAATTTTTTTTTTAAATCAAATTAATAAAAAAACTGTGCTTGCACATCCTGTGGGGCGCCAATTCTGTGGGGCGCACATCCTTTGGCGCACATCCAGCTGCGCAAATTAATAAAAATAATATTAAAAACAATTTACAATTATTTTTTTTTAAATAAAATTAATAAAAAAACTGTGCTTGTACATCCTGTGGGGCGCAAATTCTGTGGGGCGCACATCCTGCGGTGCACATAAATAAAAATAATATTAAAACATTTTTACAAAAAATTTTTTTTAAATCAAATTAATAAAAAATCTGTGCTTGCACATCCTGTGGGGCGCAAATTATGTGGGGCGCACATCCACCAGCGCACATCCTGCTGCGCACATAAATGAAAATAATATTAAAACATTTTTACAAAAAAAAATATTTAAATCAAATTAATAAAGAAACTGTGCTTGCACATCCTGTGGGGCGCAAATTCTGTGGGGCGCACATCCTTCGGAGGCACATCCTGCTGCGCACATAAATAAAAATAATATTAAAAACAAATTACAATTTTTTTTTTTAAATCAAATTAATAAAAAAACTGTCCTTGCACATCCTGTGGGGCGCACATCCTGCGGCGCACATCCTGCTGCGCACATAAATAAAAATAATATTAAAAACAAATTACAATTTAATTTTTTTATATCAAATTAATAAAAAAACTGTGCTTGCTCATCCTGTGGGGCGCAAATTATGTGGGGCGCACATCCTGCAGCGCACATCCTGCTGCGCACATAAATAAAAATAATATTAAAACATTTTTACAAAAAAATATCTTTAAATCAAATTAATAAAAAAACTGTGCTTGCACATCCTGTGGGGCGCATATTCTGTGGGGCGCACATGAATAAAAATAATATTAAAACATTTTTACAAAAAAAAGATTTAAATCAAATTAATAAAAAACCTTGCTTGCACATCCTGTGGGGCGCAAATTATGTGGGGCGCAAATTCTGTGGGGCGCACATGAATACAAATAATATTAAAACATTTTTACAAAAAAAAATATTTAAATCAAATTAATAAAAAAACTGTGCTTGCACATCCTGTGGGGCGCAAATTCTGTGGGGCGCACATCCTGCGGCGCACATCCTGCTGCGTACATAAATAAAAATAATATTAAAAACAAATTACAATTTTTTATTAAATCAAATTAATAAAAAAACTGTCCTTGCACATCCTGTGGGGCGCAAATTATGTGGGGGGCACATCCTGCGGCGCACATCCTGCTGCGCAAATAAATAAAAATAATATTAAAACATTTTTACAAAAAAATATTTAAATCAAATTAATAAAAAACTGTGCTTGCACATCCTGTGGGGCGCAAATTCTGTGGGGCGCACATCCTGCGGCGCACATCCTGCTGTGCACATGAATAAAAATAATATTAAAACATTTTTACAAAAAAATATATTTAAATCAAATAAATAAAAAAACTGTGCTTGCACATCCTGTGGGGCGCAAATTCTGTGGGGTGCACATCCTGCGGCCCACATCCTGCTGCGCACATAAATAAAAATAATATTAAAACATTTTTACAAAAAAAAATATTTAAATCAAATTAATAAAAAAACTGTCCTTGCACATCCTGTGGGGCGCAAATTCTGTGGGGCGCACATCCTGCGGCGCACTTCCTGCTGCGCACATAAATAAAAATAATATTAAAAACAAATTACAATTTTTTTTTTTAAATCAAATTAATAAAAAAACTGTCCTTGCACATCCTGTGGGGCGCAAATTCTGTGGGGCGCACATGAATAAAAATAATATTAAAACATTTTTACAAAAAAAAATATTTAAATCAAATTAATAAAAAAACTGTGCTTGCACATCCTGTGGGGCGCAAATTCTGTGGGGCGCACATCCTGCGGCGCACATCCTGCTGCGCACATAAATAAAAATAATATTAAAACATTTTTACAAAAAAAATATTTAAATCAAATTAATAAAAAAACTGTGCTTGCACATCCTGTGGGGCGCAAATTCTGTGGGGCGCACATCCTGCGGCGCACATCCTGCTGTGCACATGAATAAAAATAATATTAAAACATTTTTACAAAAAAATATATCTTAATCAAATAAATAAAAAAACTGTGCTTGCACATCCTGTGGGGCGCATATTCTGTGGGGCGCACATGAATAAAAATAATATTAAAACATTTTTACAAAAAAAAAGATTTAAATCAAATTAATAAAAAAACCTTGCTTGCACATCCTGTGGGGCGCAAATTCTGTGGGGCGCAAATTCTGTGGGGCGCAAATTCTGTGGGGCGCACATCCTGCGGCGCACATCCTGCTGCGCACATGAATAAAAATAATATTAAAACATTTTTACAAAAAAAATATTTAAATCAAATTAATAAAAAAACTGTGCTTGCACATCCTGTGGGGCGCAAATTCTGTGGGGCACACATCCTGCGGCGCACATCCTACTGCGCACATAAATAAAAATAATATTAAAAACAAATTACAATTTTTTTTTTTAAATCAAATTAATAAAAAAACTGTCCTTGCACATCCTGTGGGACGCAAATTCTGTGGGGCGCACATGAATAAAAATAATATTAAAACATTTTTACAAAAAAAAATATTTAAATCAAATTAATAAAAAAACTGTGCTTGCACATCCTGTGGGGCGCAAATTCTGTGGGGCGCACATCCTGCGGCGCACATCCTGCTGCGCACATAAATAAAAATAATATTAAAACATTTTTACAAAAAAAATATTTAAATCAAATTAATAAAAAAACTGTCCTTGCACATCCTGTGGGGCGCAAATTCTGTGGGGCGCACGTCCTGCGGTGCACATCCTGCTGCGCACAAGAATAAAAATAATATTAAAAACAAATTACATTTTTTTTTTAAAATCAAATTAATAAAAAAACTGTCCTTGCACATCCTTTGGGGCGCAAATTCTGTGGGGCGCACATCCTGCGGCGCACATCCTGCTGCGCACATCCTGCTGCGCACATAAATAAAAATAATATTAAAACATTTTTACAAAAAAAATATTTAAATCAAATTAATAAAAAAACTGTCCTTGCACATCCTGTGGGGCGCAAATTCTGTGGGGCGCACATGAATACAAATAATATTAAAACATTTTTACAAAAAAAAATATTTAAATCAAATTAATAAAAAAACTGTGCTTGCACATCCTGTGGGGCGCAAATTCTGTGGGGCGCACATCCTGCTGCGCACATAAATAAAAATAATATTAAAAACAAATTACAATTTTTTATTAAATCAAATTAATAAAAAAACTGTCCTTGCACATCCTGTGGGGCGCAAATTATGTGGGGCGCACATCCTGCGGCGCACATCCTGCTGCACACATAAATAAAAATAATATTAAAAACAATTTACAATTTTTTTTTTTTAAATCAAATTAATAAAAAAACTGTGCTTGTACATCCTGTGGGGCGCAAATTATGTGGGGCGCACATCCTGCGGTGCACATAAATAAAAATAATATTAAAACATTTTTACAAAAAATTTTTTTTAAATCAAATTAATAAAAAATCTGTGCTTGCACATCCTGTGGGGCGCAAATTATGTGGGGCGCACATCCACCAGCGCACATCCTGCTGCGCACATAAATAAAAATAATATTAAAACATTTTTACAAAAAAAATATTTAAATCAAATTAATAAAAAAACTGTCCTTGCACATCCTGTGGGGCGCAAATTCTGTGGGGCGCACATCCTGCGACGCACATCCTGCTGCGCACATAAATGAAAATAATATTAAAACATTTTTACAAAAAAAAATATTTAAATCAAATTAATAAAGAAACTGTGCTTGCACATCCTGTGGGGCGCAAATTCTGTGGGGCGCACATCCTTCGGAGGCACATCCTGCTGCGCACATAAATAAAAATAATATTAAAAACAAATTACAATTTTTTTTTTTAAATCAAATTAATAAAAAAACTGTCCTTGCACATCCTGTGGGGCGCACATCCTGCGGCGCACATCCTGCTGCGCACATAAATAAAAATAATATTAAAAACAAATTACAATTTAATTTTTTTATATCAAATTAATAAAAAAACTGTGCTTGCTCATCCTGTGGGGCGCAAATTATGTGGGGCGCACATCCTGCAGCGCACATCCTGCTGCGCACATAAATAAAAATAATATTAAAACATTTTTACAAAAAAATATATTTAAATCAAATTAATAAAAAAACTGTGCTTGCACATCCTGTGGGGCGCATATTCTGTGGGGCGCACATGAATAAAAATAATATTAAAACATTTTTACAAAAAAAATATTTAAATCAAATTAATAAAAAAACTGTGCTTGCACATCCTGTGGGGCGCACATCCTGCGGCGCACATCCTGCTGCGCACATAAATAAAAATAATATTAAAAACAATTTACAATTTTTTTTTTTAAATCAAATTAATAAAAAAACTGTGCTTGCACATCCTGTGGGGCGCAAATTATGTGGGGCGCACATCCTGCGGCGCACATCCTGCTGTGCACATGAATAAAAATAATATTAAAACATTTTTACAAAAAAAAATGTTTAAATCAAATGAATAAAAAAACTGTGCTTGCACATCCTGTGGGGCGCACATCCTGCGGCGCACATCCTGCGGCGCACATCCTGCTGCGCACATAAATAAAAATAATATTAAAAACAATTTACAATTTTTTTTTTTTAAATCAAATTAATAAAAAAACTGTGCTTGCACATCCTGTGGGGCGCAAATTCTGTGGGGCGCACATCCTGCGGCGCACATCCTGCGGCGCACATCCTGCTGCGCACATAAATAAAAATAATATTAAAAACAATTTACAATTTTTTTTTTTTAAATCAAATTAATAAAAAAACTGTGCTTGCACATCCTGTGGGGCGCAAATTCTGTGGGGCGCACATCCTGCGGCGCACATCCTGCTGCGCACATAAATAAAAATAATATTAAAAAGAAATTACAATTTTTTTTTTTAAATAAAATTAATAAAAAAACTGTCCTTGCACATCCTGTGGGGCGCAAATTCTGTGGGGCGCACATCCTGCGGCACACATCCTGCTGCGCACATAAATAAAAATAATATTAAAACATTTTTACAAAAAAAAATATTCAAATCAAATTAATAAAAAAACTGTGCTTGCACATCCTGTGGGGCGCAAATTCTGTGGGGCGCACATCCAGCTGCGCTCATTAATACAAATAATATTAAAACATTTTTACAAAAAAAAATATTTAAATCAAATTAATAAAAAAACTGTGCTTGAACATCCTGTGGGGTGCAAATTATGTGGGGCGCACATCCTGCAGCGCACATCCTGCTGCGCAAATAAATAAAAATCAAATTAATAAAAAAAATGTGCTTGCACATCCTGTGGGGCGCAAATTCTGTGGGGCGCACATCCTGCGGCGCACATCCTGCTGCGCACATAAATAAAAATAATATTAAAACATTTTTACAAAAAAATATTTAAATCAAATTAATAAAAAAAACTGTCCTTGCACATCCTGTGGGGCGCAAATTCTGTGGGGCGCACATCCTGCGGCGGACATCCTGCTGCGCACATAAATAAAAATAATATTAAAAACAAATTACAATTTTTTTTTTTAAATCAAATTAATAAAAAAACTGTGCTTGCACATCCTGTGGGGCGCAAATTCTGTGGGGTGCATATTCTGTGGGGCGCACATCTTGCGGCGCACATCTTGCGGCGCACATCCTGCTGCGCACATAAATAAAAATAATATTAAAAACAATTTACAATTTTTTTTTTTTAAATCAAATTAATAAAAAAACTGTGCTTGCACATCCTGTGGGGCGCAAATTCTGTGGGGCGCAAAATCTGTGGGGCGCACATCCTGCTGCGCACATAAATAAAAATAATATTAAAAACAAATTACAATTTTTTTTTTTAAATCAAATTAATAAAAAAACTGTGCTTGCACATCCTGTGGGGCGCAAATTCTATGGGGCGCACATCCTGCGGCGCACATCCTGCTGCGCACATAAATAAAAATAATATTAAAAACAAATTACAATTTTTTTTTTTAAATCAAATTAATAAAAAAACTGTGCTTGCACATCCTGTGGGGCGCAAATTCTGTGGGGCGCACATCCTGCGGTGCACATCCAGCTGCGCACATTAATACAAATAATATTAAAACATTTTTACAAAAAAAAATATTTAAATCAAATTAATAAAAAAACTGTGCTTGCACATCCTGTGGGGCGCAAATTATGTGGGGCGCATATCCTGCGGCGCACACCCTGCTGCGCACATAAATAAAAATAATATTAAAACATTTTTACAAAAAAATATATTTAAATCAAATTAATAAAAAAACTGTCCTTGCACATCCTGTGGGGGGCAAATTCTGTAGGGCGCACATCCTGCGGCGCACATCCTGCTGCGCACATAAATAAAAATAATATTAAAACATTTTTACAAAAAAAAAATATTTAAATCAAATTAATAAAAAAACTGTGCTTGCACATCCTGTGGGGCGCAAATTCTGTGGGGCGCACATCCTGCGGCGCACATCCAGCTGCGCACATTAATACAAATAATATTAAAACATTTTTACAAAAAAAAATATTTAAATCAAATTAATAAAAAAACTGTGCTTGCACATCCTGTGGGGCGCAAATTATGTGGGGCGCACATCCTGCTGCGCACATCCTGCTGCGCACATCCTGCTGCGCACATAAATAAAAATAATATTAAAAACAAATTACAATTTTTTTTTTTTAAATCAAATTAATAAACAAACTGTGCTTGCACATCCTGTGGGGCGCAAATTATGTGGGGCGCACATCCTGCGGCGCACATCCTGCTGCGCACATAAATAAAAATAATATTAAAACATTTTTACAAAAAAATATATTTAAATCAAATTAATAAAAAAACTGTCCTTGCACATCCTGTGGGGGGCAAATTCTGTAGGGCGCACATCCTGCGGCGCACATCCTGCTGCGCACATAAATAAAAATAATATTAAAACATTTTTACAAAACAAAAATATTTAAATCAAATTAATAAAAAAACTGTGCTTGCACATCCTGTGGGGCGCAAATTCTGTGGGGCGCACATCCTGCTGCGCACATAAATACAAATAATATTAAAAACAAATTACAATTTTTTTTTTAAATCAAATTAATAAAAAAACTGTCCTTGCACATCCTGTGGGGCGCAAATTCTGTGGGGCGCACATCCTGCGGCGCACATCCTGCTGCGCACATAAATAAAAATAATATTAAAACATTTTTACAAAAAAAAATATTTAAATCAAATTAATAAAAAAACTGTGCTTGCACATCCTGTGGGGCGCAAATTCTGTGGGGCGCACATCCTGCGGCGCACATCCTGCTGCGCACATAAATAAAAATAATATTAAAACATTTTTACAAAAAAAATATTTAAATCAAATTAATAAAAAAACTGTGCTTGCACATCCTGTGGGGCGCAAATTCTGTGGGGCGCACATCCTGCGGCGCACAGCCTGCTGCGCACATAAATAAAAATAATATTAAAAACAAATGACAATTTTTTTTTTTTTAATCAAATTAATAAAAAAACTGTCCTTGCACATCCTGTGGGGCGCAAATTCTGTAGGGCGCACATCCTGCGGCGCACATCCTGCTGCGCACATGAATAAAAATAATATTAAAACATTTTTACAAAAAAAAATATTTTAATCAAATTAATAAAAAAACTGTGCTTGCACATCCTGTGGGGCGCAAATTCTGTGGGGCGCACATCCTGCGGCGCACATCCAGCTGCGCACATTAATACAAATAATATTAAAACATTTTTACAAAAAAAACATATTTAAATCAAATTAATAAAAAAACTGTGCTTGCACATCCTGTGGGGCGCAAATTCTGTGGGGCGCACATCCTGCGGCGCACATCCAGCTGCGCACATTAATACAAATAATATTAAAACATTTTTACAATAAAAAATATTTAAATCAAATTAATAAAAAAACTGTGCTTGCACATCCTGTGGGGCGCAAATTATGTGGGGCGCACATCCTGCGGCGCACATCCTGCTGCGCACATAAATACAAATAATATTAAAAACAAATTACAATTTTTTTTTTAAATCAAATTAATAAAAAAACTGTCCTTGCACATCCTGTGGGGCGCAAATTCTGTGGGGCGCACATCCTGCGGCACACATCCTGCTGCGCACATAAATAAAAATAATATTAAAACATTTTTACAAAAAAAAATATTTAAATCAAATTAATAAAAAAACTGTGCTTGCACATCCTGTGGGGCGCAAATTCTGTGGGGCGCATATCCTGCGGCGCACATCCTGCTGCGCACATAAATAAAAATAATATTAAAACATTTTTACAAAAAAAATATTTAAATCAAATTAATAAAAAAACTGTGCTTGCACATCCTGTGGGGCGCACATCCTGCGGCACACATCCTACTGCGCACATAAATAAAAATAATATTAAAACATTTTTACAAAAAAAAATATTTAAATCAAATTAATAAAAAAACTGTGCTTGCACATCCTGTGGGGCGCAAATTCTGTGGGGCGCACATCCTGTGGGGCGCAAATTCTGTCGGGCGCACATCCTGCTGCGCACATGAATAAAAATAATATTAAAACATTTTTACAAAAAAAAATATTTTAATCAAATTAATAAAAAAACTGTGCTTGCACATCCTGTGGGGCGCAAATTCTGTGGGGCGCACATCCTGCGGCGCACATCCAGCTGCGCACATTAATACAAATAATATTAAAACATTTTTACAAAAAAAACATATTTAAATCAAATTAATAAAAAAACTGTGCTTGCACATCCTGTGGGGCGCAAATTATGTGGGGCGCACATCCTGCGGCGCACATCCTGCTGCGCACATAAATAAAAATAATATTAAAAACAATTTACAATTTTTTTTTTTTAAATCAAATTAATAAAAAAACTGTGCTTGCACATCCTGTGGGGCGCAAATTCTGTGGGGCGCACATCCTGCGGCGCACATCCTGCTGCGCACATAAATAAAAATAATATTAAAACATTTTTACAAAAAAAATATTTAAATCAAATTAATAAAAAAACTGTCCTTGCACATCCTGTGGGGCGCAAATTCTGTGGGGCGCACATCATGCTGCGCACATGAATAAAAATAATATTAAAACATTTTTACAAAAAAAAAATTTAAATCAAATTAATAAAAAAACTGTGCTTGCACATCCTGTGGGGCGCAAATTATGTGGGGCGCACATCCTGCGGTGCACATCCTGCTGCGCACATAAATAAAAATAATATTAAAACATTTTTACAAAAAAAAATATTTAAATCAAATTAATAAAAAAACTGTGCTTGCACATCCTGTGGGGCGCAAATTCTGTGGGGCGCACATCATGCGGCGCACATCCTGCTGCGCACATAAATAAAAATAATATTAAAACATTTTTACAAAAAAAATATTTAAATCAAATTAATAAAAAAACTGTCCTTGCACATCCTGTGGGGCGCAAATTCTGTGGGGCGCACATCATGCTGCGCACATGAATAAAAATAATATTAAAACATTTTTACAAAAAAAAAATTTAAATCAAATTAATAAAAAAACTGTGCTTGCACATCCTGTGGGGCGCAAATTATGTGGGGCGCACATCCTGCGGTGCACATCCTGCTGCGCACATAAATACAAATAATATTAAAAACAAATTACAATTTTTCTTTTAAATCAAATTAATAAAAAAACTGTCCTTGCACATCCTGTGGGGCGCAAATTATGTGGGGCGCACATCCTGCGGCGCACATCCTGCTGCGCACATAAATAAAAATAATATTAAAAACAAATTACAATTTTTTTTTTAAAATCAAATTAATAAAAAAACTGTCCTTGCACATCCTGTGGGGCGCAAATTCTGTGGGGCGCACATGAAAAAAAATAATATTAAAACATTTTTACAAAAAAAATATTTAAATCAAATTAATAAAAAAACTGTGCTTGCACATCCTGTGGGGCGCAAATTCTGTGGGGCGCACATGAAAAAAAATAATATTAAAACATTTTTACAAAAAAAAATATTTAAATCAAATTAATAAAAAAACTGTCCTTGCACATCCTGTGGGGCGCAAATTCTGTGGGGCGCACATCCTGCGGCACACATCCTGCTGCGCACATAAATAAAAATAATATTAAAACATTTTTACAAAAAAAAATATTTAAATCAAATTAATAAAAAAACTGTGCTTGCACATCCTGTGGGGCGCAAATTCTGTGGGGCGCACATCATGCGGCGCACATCCTGCTGCGCACATAAATAAAAATAATATTAAAAACAAATTACAATTTTTTTTTTAAAATCAAATTAATAAAAAAACTGTCCATGCACATCCTGTGGGGCGCAAATTCTGTGGGGCGCACATGAATAAAAATAATATTAAAACATTTTTACAAAAAAATATATTTAAATCAAATTAATAAAAAAACTGTGCTTGCACATCCTGTGGGGCGCAAATTCTGTGGGGCGCACATCCTGCGGCGCACATCCTGCTGCGCACATAAATAAAAATAATATTAAAAACAAATTACAATTTTTTTTTTTTAAATCAAATTAATAAAAAAACTGTCCATGCACATCCTGTGGGGCGCAAATTCTGTGGGGCGCACATCCTGCTAAGCACATAAATAAAAATAATATTAAAACATTTTTACAAAAAAAAATATTTAAATCAAATTAATAAAAAAACTGTGCTTGCACATCCTGTGGGGCGCAAATTCTGTGGGGCGCACATCCTGCTGCGCACATAAATAAAAATAATATTAAAAACAAATTACAATTTTTTTTTTTAAATCAAATTAATAAAAAAACTGTGCTTGCACATCCTGTGGGGCGCAAATTCTGTGGGGCGCACATCCTGCGGCGCACATCCTGCTGCGCACATAAATAAAAGTAATATTAAAAACAAATTACAATTTTTTTTTTAAATCAAATTAATAAAAAAACTGTCCTTGCACATCCTGTGGGGCGCAAATTCTGTGGGGTGCACATCCTGCTGCGCACATAAATAAAAATAATATTAAAACATTTTTACAAAAAAAAATATTTAAATCAAATTAATAAAAAAACTGTCCTTGCACATCCTGTGGGGCGCAAATTCTGTGGGGCGCACATCCTGCGGCGCACATCCTGCTGCGCACATAAATAAAAATAATATTAAAAACAATTTACAATTTTTTTTTTTTAAATCAAATTAATAAAAAAACTGTCCTTGCACATCCTGTGGGGCGCAAATTCTGTGGGGCGCACATCCTGCTAAGCACATAAATAAAAATAATATTAAAACATTTTTACAAAAAAAAATATTTAAATCAAATTAATAAAAAAACTGTGCTTGCACATCCTGTGGGGCGCAAATTCTGTGGGGCGCACATCCTGCTGCGCACATAAATAAAAATAATATTAAAAACAAATTACAATTTTTTTTTTTAAATCAAATTAATAAAAAAACTGTGCTTGCACATCCTGTGGGGCGCAAATTCTGTGGGGCGCACATCCTGCGGCGCACATCCTGCTGCGCACATAAATAAAAGTAATATTAAAAACAAATTACAATTTTTTTTTTAAATCAAATTAATAAAAAAACTGTCCTTGCACATCCTGTGGGGCGCAAATTCTGTGGGGTGCACATCCTGCTAAGCACATAAATAAAAATAATATTAAAACATTTTTACAAAAAAAAATATTTAAATCAAATTAATAAAAAAACTGTCCTTGCACATCCTGTGGGGCGCAAATTCTGTGGGGCGCACATCCTGCGGCGCACATCCTGCTGCGCACATAAATAAAAATAATATTAAAAACAATTTACAATTTTTTTTTTTTAAATCAAATTAATAAACAAACTGTGCTTGCACATCCTGTGGGGCGCAAATTCTGTGGGGCGCACATCCTGCGGCGCACATCCTGCTGCGCACATAAATAAAAATAATATTAAAACATTTTTACAAAAAAAAATATTTAAATCAAATTAATAAAAAAACTGTGCTTGCACATCCTGTGGGGCGCAAATTCTGTGGGGCGCACATCCTGCTGCGCACATAAATAAAAATAATATTAAAAACAAATTACAATTTTTTTTTTAAAATCAAATTAATAAAAAAACTGTGCTTGCACATCCTGTGGGGCGCAAATTCTGTGGGGCGCACATCCTGCTGCGCACATTAATAAAAATAATATTAAAAACAAATTACAATTTTTTTTTTTAAATCAAATTAATAAAAAAACTGTCCTTGCACATCCTGTGGGGCGCAAATTATGTGGGGCGCACATCCTGCGGCGCACATCCTGCTGCGCACATAAATAAAAATAATATTAAAAACAATTTACAATTTTTTTTTTTTAAATCAAATTAATAAACAAACTGTGCTTGCACATCCTGTGGGGCGCAAATTATGTGGGGCGCACAACCTGCGGCGCACATCCAGCTGCGCACATTAATAAAAAAAATATTAAAACAAATTTACAAGTTGTTTTTTTTAAATCAAATTAATAAAAAAACTGTGCTTGCACATCCTGTGGGGCGCAAATTCTGTGGGGCGCACATCCTGCGGCGCACATCCTGCTGCGCACATTAATACAAATAATATTAAAACATTTTTACAAAAAAATATATTTAAATCAAATTATTAAAAAAACTGTGCTTGAACCTCCTGTGGGGCGCAAATTATGTGGGGCGCACATCCTGCGGCGCACATCCTGCTGCGCACATGAATAAAAATAATATTTAAACATTTTTACAAAAAAAAATATTTAAATCAAATTAATAAAAAAACTGTGCTTGCACATTCTGTGGGGCGCAAATTCTGTAGGGCGCACATCCTGCTGCGCACATGAATAAAAATAATATTAAAAACAAATTACAATTTTTTTTTTTAAATCAAATTAATAAAAAATCTGTCCTTGCACATCCTGTGGGGCGCAAATTATGTGGGGCGCACATCCTGCGGCGCACATCCTGCTGCGCACATAAATAAAAATAATATTAAAAACAAATTACAATTTTTTTTTTAAATCAAATTAATAAAAAAACTGTCCTTGCACATCCTGTGGGGCGCAAATTCTGTGGGGCGCACATCCTGCGGCGCACATCCTGCTGCGCACATAAATAAAAATAATATTAAAAACAATTTACAATTTTTTTTTTTTAAATCAAATTAATAAACAAACTGTGCTTGCACATCCTGTGGGGCGCAAATTCTGTGGGGCGCACATCCTGCGGCGCACATCCTGCTGCGCACATAAATAAAAATAATATTAAAACATTTTTACAAAAAAAAATATTTAAATCAAATTAATAAAAAAACTGTGCTTGCACATCCTGTGGGGCGCAAATTCTGTGGGGCGCACATCCTGCTGCGCACATAAATAAAAATAATATTAAAAACAAATTACAATTTTTTTTTTTAAATCAAATTAATAAAAAAACTGTGCTTGCACATCCTGTGGGGCGCAAATTCTGTGGGGCGCACATCCTGCGGCGCACAGCCTGCTGCGCACATAAATAAAAATAATATTAAAAACAAATGACAATTTTTTTTTTTAAATCAAATTAATAAAAAAACTGTCCTTGCACATCCTGTGGGGCGCAAATTCTGTAGGGCGCACATCCTGCGGCGCACATCCTGCTGCGCACATGAATAAAAATAATATTAAAACATTTTTACAAAAAAAAATATTTTAATCAAATTAATAAAAAAACTGTCCTTGCACATCCTGTGGGGCGCAAATTCTGTGGAGCGCACATCCTGCGGCGCACATCCTGCTGCGCACATAAATACAAATAATATTAAAAACAAATTACAATTTTTTTTTAAAATCAAATTAATAAAAAAACTGTCCTTGCACATCCTGTGGGGCGCAAATTCTGTGGGGCGCACATCCTGCGGCGCACATCCAGCTGCGCACATTAATACAAATAATATTAAATCATTTTTACAAAAAAAACATATTTAAATCAAATGAATAAAAAAACTGTCCTTGCACATCCTGTGGGGCGCAAATTCTGTGGGGCGCACATCCTGCGGCGCACATCCAGCTGCGCACATTAATACAAATAATATTAAAACATTTTTACAAAAAAAACATATTTAAATCAAATTAATAAAAAAACTGTGCTTGCACATCCTGTGGGGCGCAAATTCTGTGGGGCGCACATCCTGCGGCGCACATCCAGCTGCGCACATTAATACAAATAATATTAAAACATTTTTACAATAAAAAATATTTAAATCAAATTAATAAAAAAACTGTGCTTGCACATCCTGTGGGGCGCAAATTATGTGGGGCGCACATCCTGCGGCGCACATCCTGCTGCGCACATAAATACAAATAATATTAAAAACAAATTACAATTTTTTTTTTAAATCAAATTAATAAAAAAACTGTGCTTGCACATCCTGTGGGGCGCACATCCTGCGGCACACATCCTACTGCGCACATAAATAAAAATAATATTAAAACATTTTTACAAAAAAAAATATTTAAATCAAATTAATAAAAAAACTGTGCTTGCACATCCTGTGGGGCGCAAAGTCTGTGGGGCGCACATCCTGTGGGGCGCAAATTCTGTCGGGCGCACATCCTGCTGCGCACATGAATAAAAATAATATTAAAACATTTTTACAAAAAAAAATATTTTAATCAAATTAATAAAAAAACTGTGCTTGCACATCCTGTGGGGCGCAAATTATGTGGGGCGCACATCCTGCGGCGCACATCCTGCTGCGCACATAAATAAAAATAATATTAAAAACAATTTACAATTTTTTTTTTTTAAATCAAATTAATAAAAAAACTGTGCTTGCACATCCTGTGGGGCGCAAATTCTGTGGGGCGCACATCCTGCGGCGCACATCCTGCTGCGCACATAAATAAAAATAATATTAAAAACAAATTACAATTTTTTTTTTAAAATCAAATTAATAAAAAAACTGTCCTTGCACATCCTGTGGGGCGCAAATTCTGTGGGGCGCACATGAAAAAAAATAATATTAAAACATTTTTACAAAAAAAAATATTTAAATCAAATTAATAAAAAAACTGTGCTTGCACATCCTGTGGGGCGCAAATTCTGTGGGGCGCACATGAAAAAAAATAATATTAAAACATTTTTACAAAAAAAAATATTTAAATCAAATTAATAAAAAAACTGTCCTTGCACATCCTGTGGGGCGCAAATTCTGTGGGGCGCACATCCTGCGGCACACATCCTGCTGCGCACATAAATAAAAATAATATTAAAACATTTTTACAAAAAAAAATATTTAAATCAAATTAATAAAAAAACTGTGCTTGCACATCCTGTGGGGCGCAAATTCTGTGGGGCGCACATCATGCGGCGCACATCCTGCTGCGCACATAAATAAAAATAATATTAAAAACAAATTACAATTTTTTTTTTAAAATCAAATTAATAAAAAAACTGTCCATGCACATCCTGTGGGGCGCAAATTCTGTGGGGCGCACATGAATAAAAATAATATTAAAACATTTTTACAAAAAAATATATTTAAATCAAATTAATAAAAAAACTGTGCTTGCACATCCTGTGGGGCGCAAATTCTGTGGGGCGCACATCCTGCGGCGCACATCCTGCTGCGCACATAAATAAAAATAATATTAAAAACAAATTACAATTTTTTTTTTTTAAATCAAATTAATAAAAAAACTGTCCATGCACATCCTGTGGGGCGCAAATTCTGTGGGGCGCACATCCTGCGGCGCACATCCTGCTGCGCACATAAATACAAATAATATTAAAAACAAATTACAATTTTTTTTTAAAATCAAATTAATAAAAAAACTGTCCTTGCACATCCTGTGGGGCGCAAATTCTGTGGGGCGCACATCCTGCGGCGCACATCCAGCTGCGCACATTAATACAAATAATATTAAATCATTTTTACAAAAAAAACATATTTAAATCAAATGAATAAAAAAACTGTCCTTGCACATCCTGTGGGGCGCAAATTCTGTGGGGCGCACATCCTGCGGCGCACATCCAGCTGCGCACATTAATACAAATAATATTAAAACATTTTTACAAAAAAAACATATTTAAATCAAATTAATAAAAAAACTGTGCTTGCACATCCTGTGGGGCGCAAATTCTGTGGGGCGCACATCCTGCGGCGCACATCCAGCTGCGCACATTAATACAAATAATATTAAAACATTTTTACAATAAAAAATATTTAAATCAAATTAATAAAAAAACTGTGCTTGCACATCCTGTGGGGCGCAAATTATGTGGGGCGCACATCCTGCGGCGCACATCCTGCTGCACACATAAATACAAATAATATTAAAAACAAATTACAATTTTTTTTTTAAATCAAATTAATAAAAAAACTGTCCTTGCACATCCTGTGGGGCGCAAATTCTGTGGGGCGCACATCCTGCGGCGCACATCCTGCTGCGCACATAAATAAAAATAATATTAAAACATTTTTACAAAAAAAATATTTAAATCAAATTAATAAAAAAACTGTGCTTGCACATCCTGTGGGGCGCAAATTCTGTGGGGCGCACATCCTGCGGCGCACATCCAGCTGCGCACATTAATACAAATAATATTAAAACATTTTTACAAAAAAAATATTTAAATCAAATTAATAAAAAAACTGTGCTTGCACATCCTGTGGGGCGCACATCCTGCGGCACACATCCTACTGCGCACATAAATAAAAATAATATTAAAACATTTTTACAAAAAAAAATATTTAAATCAAATTAATAAAAAAACTGTGCTTGCACATCCTGTGGGGCGCAAATTCTGTGGGACGCACATCCTGTGGGGCGCAAATTCTGTCGGGCGCACATCCTGCTGCGCACATGAATAAAAATAATATTAAAAACAATTTACAATTTTTTTTTTTTAAATCAAATTAATAAAAAAACTGTGCTTGCACATCCTGTGGGGCGCAAATTCTGTGGGGCGCACATCCTGCGGCGCACATCCTGCTGCGCACATAAATAAAAATAATATTAAAAACAAATTACAATTTTTTTTTTAAAATCAAATTAATAAAAAAACTGTCCTTGCACATCCTGTGGGGCGCAAATTCTGTGGGGCGCACATGAAAAAAAATAATATTAAAACATTTTTACAAAAAAAAATATTTAAATCAAATTAATAAAAAAACTGTGCTTGCACATCCTGTGGGGCGCAAATTCTGTGGGGCGCACATCCTGCGGCGCACATCCAGCTGCGCACATTAATACAAATAATATTAAAACATTTTTACAATAAAAAATATTTAAATCAAATTAATAAAAAAACTGTGCTTGCACATCCTGTGGGGCGCAAATTATGTGGGGCGCACATCCTGCGGCGCACATCCTGCTGCGCACATAAATACAAATAATATTAAAAACAAATTACAATTTTTTTTTTAAATCAAATTAATAAAAAAACTGTCCTTGCACATCCTGTGGGGCGCAAATTCTGTGGGGCGCACATCCTGCGGCGCACATCCTGCTGCGCACATAAATAAAAATAATATTAAAACATTTTTACAAAAAAAATATTTAAATCAAATTAATAAAAAAACTGTGCTTGCACATCCTGTGGGGCGCAAATTCTGTGGGGCGCACATCCTGCGGCGCACATCCAGCTGCGCACATTAATACAAATAATATTAAAACATTTTTACAAAAAAAATATTTAAATCAAATTAATAAAAAAACTGTGCTTGCACATCCTGTGGGGCGCACATCCTGCGGCACACATCCTACTGCGCACATAAATAAAAATAATATTAAAACATTTTTACAAAAAAAAATATTTAAATCAAATTAATAAAAAAACTGTGCTTGCACATCCTGTGGGGCGCAAATTCTGTGGGACGCACATCCTGTGGGGCGCAAATTCTGTCGGGCGCACATCCTGCTGCGCACATGAATAAAAATAATATTAAAAACAATTTACAATTTTTTTTTTTTAAATCAAATTAATAAAAAAACTGTGCTTGCACATCCTGTGGGGCGCAAATTCTGTGGGGCGCACATCCTGCGGCGCACATCCTGCTGCGCACATAAATAAAAATAATATTAAAAACAAATTACAATTTTTTTTTTAAAATCAAATTAATAAAAAAACTGTCCTTGCACATCCTGTGGGGCGCAAATTCTGTGGGGCGCACATGAAAAAAAATAATATTAAAACATTTTTACAAAAAAAAATATTTAAATCAAATTAATAAAAAAACTGTGCTTGCACATCCTGTGGGGCGCAAATTCTGTGGGGCGCACATGAAAAAAAATAATATTAAAACATTTTTACAAAAAAAAATATTTAAATCAAATTAATAAAAAAACTGTCCTTGCACATCCTGTGGGGCGCAAATTCTGTGGGGCGCACATCCTGCGGCACACATCCTGCTGCGCACATAAATAAAAATAATATTAAAACATTTTTACAAAAAAAAATATTTAAATCAAATTAATAAAAAAACTGTGCTTGCACATCCTGTGGGGCGCAAATTCTGTGGGGCGCACATCATGCGGCGCACATCCTGCTGCGCACATAAATAAAAATAATATTAAAAACAAATTACAATTTTTTTTTTAAAATCAAATTAATAAAAAAACTGTCCATGCACATCCTGTGGGGCGCAAATTCTGTGGGGCGCACATGAATAAAAATAATATTAAAACATTTTTACAAAAAAATATATTTAAATCAAATTAATAAAAAAACTGTGCTTGCACATCCTGTGGGGCGCAAATTCTGTGGGGCGCACATCCTGCGGCGCACATCCTGCTGCGCACATAAATAAAAATAATATTAAAAACAAATTACAATTTTTTTTTTTTAAATCAAATTAATAAAAAAACTGTCCATGCACATCCTGTGGGGCGCAAATTCTGTGGGGCGCACATCCTGCGGCGCACATCCTGCTACGCACATAAATAAAAATAATATTAAAAACAAATTACAATTTTTTTTTTTAAATCAAATTAATAAAAAAACTGTCCTTGCACATCCTGTGGGGCGCAAATTCTGTGGGGCGCACATCCTGCTAAGCACATAAATAAAAATAATATTAAAACATTTTTACAAAAAAAAATATTTAAATCAAATTAATAAAAAAACTGTCCTTGCACATCCTGTGGGGCGCAAATTCTGTGGGGCGCACATCCTGCGGCGCACATCCTGCTGCGCACATAAATAAAAATAATATTAAAACATTTTTACAAAAAAAATATTTAAATCAAATTAATAAAAAAACTGTGCTTGCACATCCTGTGGGGCGCAAATTCTGTGGGGCGCACATCCTGCGGCGCACATCAAGCTGCGCACATTAATACAAATAATATTAAAACATTTTTACAATAAAAAATATTTAAATCAAATTAATAAAAAAACTGTGCTTGCACATCCTGTGGGGCGCAAATTATGTGGGGCGCACATCCTGCGGCGCACATCCTGCTGCGAACATAAATACAAATAATATTAAAAACAAATTACAATTTTTTTTTTAAATCAAATTAATAAAAAAACTGTGCTTGCACATCCTGTGGGGCGCAAATTCTGTGGGACGCACATCCTGTGGGGCGCAAATTCTGTCGGGCGCACATCCTGCTGCGCACATGAATAAAAATAATATTAAAACATTTTTACAAAAAAAAATATTTTAATCAAATTAATAAAAAAACTGTGCTTGCACATCCTGTGGGGCGCAAATTATGTGGGGCGCACATCCTGCGGCGCACATCCTGCTGCGCACATAAATAAAAATAATATTAAAAACAATTTACAATTTTTTTTTTAAAATCAAATTAATAAAAAAACTGTCCTTGCACATCCTGTGGGGCGCAAATTCTGTGGGGCGCACATGAAAAAAAATAATATTAAAACATTTTTACAAAAAAAAATATTTAAATCAAATTAATAAAAAAACTGTGCTTGCACATCCTGTGGGGCGCAAATTCTGTGGGGCGCACATGAAAAAAAATAATATTAAAACATTTTTACAAAAAAAAATATTTAAATCAAATTAATAAAAAAACTGTCCTTGCACATCCTGTGGGGCGCAAATTCTGTGGGGCGCACATCCTGCGGCACACATCCTGCTGCGCACATAAATAAAAATAATATTAAAACATTTTTACAAAAAAAAATATTTAAATCAAATTAATAAAAAAAACTGTGCTTGCACATCCTGTGGGGCGCAAATTCTGTGGGGCGCACATCATGCGGCGCACATCCTGCTGCGCACATAAATAAAAATAATATTAAAAACAAATTACAATTTTTTTTTTAAAATCAAATTAATAAAAAAACTGTCCATGCACATCCTGTGGGGCGCAAATTCTGTGGGGCGCACATGAATAAAAATAATATTAAAACATTTTTACAAAAAAATATATTTAAATCAAATTAATAAAAAAACTGTGCTTGCACATCCTGTGGGGCGCAAATTCTGTGGGGCGCACATCCTGCGGCGCACATCCTGCTGCGCACATAAATAAAAATAATATTAAAAACAAATTACAATTTTTTTTTTTTAAATCAAATTAATAAAAAAACTGTCCATGCACATCCTGTGGGGCGCAAATTCTGTGGGGCGCACATCCTGCGGCGCACATCCTGCTGCGCACATAAATAAAAATAATATTAAAAACAAATTACAATTTTTTTTTTTAAATCAAATTAATAAAAAAACTGTCCTTGCACATCCTGTGGGGCGCAAATTCTGTGGGGCGCACATCCTGCTAAGCACATAAATAAAAATAATATTAAAACATTTTTACAAAAAAAAATATTTAAATCAAATTAATTAAAAAAATGTCCTTGCACATCCTGTGGGGCGCAAATTCTGTGGGGCGCACATCCTGCGGCGCACATCCTGCTGCGCACATAAATAAAAATAATATTAAAAACAATTTACAATTTTTTTTTTTTAAATCAAATTAATAAACAAACTGTGCTTGCACATCCTGTGGGGCGCAAATTCTGTGGGGCGCACATCCTGCGGCGCACATCCTGCTGCGCACATAAATAAAAATAATATTAAAACATTTTTACAAAAAAAAATATTTAAATCAAATTAATAAAAAAACTGTGCTTGCACATCCTGTGGGGCGCAAATTCTGTGGGGCGCACATCCTGCTGCGCACATAAATAAAAATAATATTAAAAACAAATTACAATTTTTTTTTTTAAATCAAATTAATAAAAAAACTGTCCTTGCACATCCTGTGGGGCGCAAATTATGTGGGGCGCACATCCTGCGGCGCACATCCTGCTGCGCACATAAATAAAAATAATATTAAAAACAATTTACAATTTTTTTTTTTTAAATCAAATTAATAAACAAACTGTGCTTGCACATCCTGTGGGGCGCAAATTATGTGGGGCGCACATCCTGCGCCGCACATCCTGCTGCGCACATAAATAAAAATAATATTAAAACATTTTTACAAAAAAAAATATTTAAATCAAATTAATAAAAAAACTGTGCTTGCACATCCTGTGGGGCGCAAATTATGTGGGGCGCACATCCTGCGGCGCACATCCTGCTGCGCACATAAATAAAAATAATATTAAAAACAATTTACAATTTTTTTTTTTTAAATCAAATTAATAAAAAAACTGTGCTTGCACATCCTGTGGGGCGCAAATTCTTTGGGGCGCAAATTCTGTGGGGCGCACATCCTGCGGCGCAAATCCTGCTGCACACAAGAATAAAAATAATATTAAAACATTTTTACAAAAAAAAATATTTAAATCAAATTAATAAAAAAACTGTGCTTGCACATCCTGTGAGGCGCAAATTATGTGGGGCGCACATCCTGCAGCGCACATAAATAAAAATAATATTAAAACATTTTTACAAAAAAAAATTTTTAAATCAAATTAATAAAAAAACTGTGCTTGCACATCCTGTGGGGCGCAAATTCTGTGGGGCGCACATGAAAAAAAATAATATTAAAACATTTTTACAAAAAAAAATATTTAAATCAAATTAATAAAAAAACTGTCCTTGCACATCCTGTGGGGCGCAAATTCTGTGGGGCGCACATCCTGCGGCGCACATCCTGCTGCGCACATAAATAAAAATAATATTAAAACATTTTTACAAAAAAAAATATTTAAATCGAATTAATAAAAAAACTGTGCTTGCACATCCTGTGGGGCGCAAATTCTGTGGGGCGCACATCCTGCGGCGCACATCCTGCTGTGCACATAAATAAAAATAATATTAAAACATTTTTACAAAAAAATATATTTAAATCAAATTGATAAAAAAACTGTGCTTGCACATCCTGTGGGGCGCAAATTATGTGGGGCGCACATCCTGCAGCGCACATCCTGCTGCGCACATAAATAAAAATAATATTAAAATCAAATTACAATTTTTTTTTTTTAAATCAAATTAATAAAAAAACTGTCCATGCACATCCTGTGGGGCGCAAATTCTGTGGGGCGCACATCCTGCGGCGCACATCCTGCTGCGCACATAAATAAAAATAATATTAAAAACAAATTACAATTTTTTTTTTTTAAATCAAATTAATAAAAAAACTGTCCATGCACATCCTGTGGGGCGCAAATTAAGTGGGGCGCACATCCTGCGGCGCACATCCTGCTGCGCACATAAATAAAAATAATATTAAAACATTTTTACAAAAAAAAATATTTAAATCAAATGAATAAAAAAACTGTGCTTGCACATCCTGTGGGGCGCAAATTCTGTGGGGCGCACATCCTGCGGCGCACATCCTGCTGCGCAAATGAATAAAAATAATATTAAAACATTTTTACAAAAAAAAATATTTAAATCAAATTAATAAAAAAACTGTGCTTGCACATCCTGTGGGGCGCAAATTATGTGGGGCGCACATCCTGCAGCGCACATCCTGCTGCGCAAATGAGTAAAAATAAAATCAAACAAATTACAATTTTTTTTTTTAAATCAAATTAATAAAAAAACTGTCCTTGCACATCCTGTGGGGCGCAAATTCTGTGGGGCGCACATCCTGCGGCGCACATCCTGCTGCGCACATAAATAAAACTAATATTAAAACATTTTTACAAAAAAAAATATTTAAATCAAATTAATAAAAAAACTCTGCTTGCACATCCTGTGGGGCGCAAATTCTGTGGGGCGCACATCCTGCGGCGCACATCCTGCTGCGCACATAAATAAAAATAATATTAAAAACAAATTACAATTTTTTTTTTTTAAATCAAATTAATAAAAAAACTGTCCATGCACATCCTGTGGGGCGCAAATTAAGTGGGGCGCACATCCTGCGGCGCACATCCTGCTGCGCACATAAATAAAAATAATATTAAAACATTTTTACAAAAAAAAATATTTAAATCAAATGAATAAAAAAACTGTGCTTGCACATCCTGTGGGGCGCAAATTCTGTGGGGCGCACATCCTGCGGCGCACATCCTGCTGCGCACATGAATAAAAATAATATTAAAACATTTTTACAAAAAAAAATATTTAAATCAAATTAATAAAAAAACTGTGCTTGCATATCCTGTGGGGCGCAAATTATGTGGGGCGCACATCCTGCAGCGCACATCCTGCTGCGCAAATGAGTAAAAATAAAATAAAACAAATTACAATTTTTTTTTTTAAATCAAATTAATAAAAAAACTGTCCTTGCACATCCTGTGGGGCGCAAATTCTGTGGGGCGCACATCCTGCGGCGCACATCCTGCTGCGCACATAAATAAAAATAATATTAAAAACAAATTACAATTTTTTTTTTTAAATCAAATTAATAAAAAAACTGTCCTTGCACATCCTGTGGGGCGCAAATTCTGTGGAGCGCACATCCTGCGGCGCACATCCTGCTGCGCACATAAATAAAAATAATATTAAAACATTTTTACAAAAAAAAATATTTAAATCAAATTAATAAAAAAACTGTGCTTGCACATCCTGTGGGGCGCAAATTATGTGGGGCGCACATCCTGCTGCGCACATAAATAAAAATAATATTAAAAACAAATTACAATTTTTTTTTTTTAAGTCAAATTAATAAAAAAACTGTCCTTGCACATCCTTTGGGGCGCAAATTCTGTGGGGCGCACATCCTGCGGCGCACATCCTGCTGCGCACATCCTGCTGCGCACATAAATAAAAATAATATTAAAACATTTTTACAAAAAAAAATATTTAAATCAAATTAATAAAAAAACATTGCTTGCACATCCTGTGGGGCGCAAATTCTGTGGGGCGCACATCCTGCGGCGCACATCCTGCTGCGCACATAAATAAAAATAATATTAAAACATTTTTACAAAAAAAAATATTTAAATCAAATTAATAAAAAAACTCTGCTTGCACATCCTGTGGGGCGCAAATTCTGTGGGGCGCACATCCTGCGGCGCACATCCTGCTGCGCACATAAATAAAAATAATATTAAAAACAAATTACAATTTTTTTTTTTAAATCAAATTAATAAAAAAACTGTCCATGCACATCCTGTGGGGCGCAAATTAAGTGGGGCGCACATCCTGCGGCGCACATCCTGCTGCGCACATAAATAAAAATAATATTAAAACATTTTTACAAAAAAAAATATTTAAATCAAATGAATAAAAAAACTGTGCTTGCACATCCTGTGGGGCGCAAATTCTGTGGGGCGCACATCCTGCGGCGCACATCCTGCTGCGCACATGAATAAAAATAATATTAAAACATTTTTACAAAAAAAAATATTTAAATCAAATTAATAAAAAAACTGTGCTTGCACATCCTGTGGGGCGCAAATTATGTGGGGCGCACATCCTGCAGCGCACATCCTGCTGCGCAAATGAGTAAAAATAAAATAAAACAAATTACAATTTTTTTTTTTAAATCAAATTAATAAAAAAACTGTCCTTGCACATCCTTTGGGGCGCAAATTCTGTGGGGCGCACATCCTGCTGCGCACATCCTGCTGCGCACATAAATAAAAATAATATTAAAACATTTTTACAAAAAAAAATATTTAAATCAAATTAATAAAAAAACATTGCTTGCACATCCTGTGGGGCGCAAATTCTGTGGGGCGCACATCCTGCGGCGCACATCCTGCTGCGCACATAAATAAAAATAATATTAAAACATTTTTACAAAAAAAAATATTTAAATCAAATTAATAAAAAAACTCTGCTTGCACATCCTGTGGGGCGCAAATTCTGTGGGGCGCACATCCTGCGGCGCACATCCTGCTGCGCACATAAATAAAAATAATATTAAAAACAAATTACAATTTTTTTTTTTAAATCAAATTAATAAAAAAACTGTCCATGCACATCCTGTGGGGCGCAAATTAAGTGGGGCGCACATCCTGCGGCGCACATCCTGCTGCGCACATAAATAAAAATAATATTAAAACATTTTTACAAAAAAAAATATTTAAATCAAATGAATAAAAAAACTGTGCTTGCACATCCTGTGGGGCGCAAATTCTGTGGGGCGCACATCCTGCGGCGCACATCCTGCTGCGCACATGAATAAAAATAATATTAAAACATTTTTACAAAAAAAAATATTTAAATCAAATTAATAAAAAAACTGTGCTTGCACATCCTGTGGGGCGCAAATTATGTGGGGCGCACATCCTGCAGCGCACATCCTGCTGCGCAAATGAGTAAAAATAAAATAAAACAAATTACAATTTTTTTTTTTAAATCAAATTAATAAAAAAACTGTCCTTGCACATCCTTTGGGGCGCAAATTCTGTGGGGCGCACATCCTGCGGCGCACATCCTGCTGCGCACATCCTGCTGCGCACATAAATAAAAATAATATTAAAACATTTTTACAAAAAAAAATATTTAAATCAAATTAATAAAAAAACATTGCTTGCACATCCTGTGGGGCGCAAATTCTGTGGGGCGCACATCCTGCGGCGCACATCCTGCTGCGCACATAAATAAAAATAATATTAAAACATTTTTACAAAAAAAAATATTTAAATCAAATTAATAAAAAAACTGTGCTTGCACATCCTGTGGGGTGCAAATTCTGTGGGGCGCACATACTGCTGCGCACATAAATACAAATAATATTGAAACAAATTACAATTTTTTTTTTAAATCAAATTAATAAAAAAACTGTCCTTGCACATCCTGTGGGGCGCACATGAATAAAAATAATATTAAAACATTTTTACAAAAAAAAAGATTTAAATCAAATTAATAAAAAACCTTGCTTGCACATCCTGTGGGGCGCAAATTATGTGGGGCGCACATCCTGCGGCGCACATCCTGCTGCGCACATAAATAAAAATAATATTAAAAACAAATTAAAAATTTTTTTTTTAAATCAAATTAATAAAAAAACTGTCCTTGCACATCCTGTGGGGCGCAAATTCTGTGGGGCGCACATGAATAAAAATAATATTAAAACATTTTTACAAAAAAAAAGATTTAAATCAAATTAATAAAAAACCTTGCTTGCACATCCTGTGGGGCGCAAATTCTGTGGGGCGCACATCCTGCGGCGCACATCCTGCTGCGCACATAAATAAAAATAATATTAAAAACAATTTACAATTTTTTTTTTTTAAATCAAATTAATAAAAAAACTGTGCTTGCACATCCTGTGGGGCGCAAATTCTGTGGGGCGCACATCCTGCGGCGCACATCCTGCTGCGCACATAAATAAAAATAATATTAAAAACAAATTACAATTTTTTTTTAAATCAAATTAATAAAAAAACTGTGCTTGCACATCCTGTGGGGCGCAAATTCTGTGGGGCGCACATCCTGCGGCGCACAAAAATAAAAATAATATTAAAAACAAATTACAATTTTTTTTTTTTAAGTCAAATTAATAAAAAAACTGTCCTTGCACATCCTGTGGGGCGCAAATTCTGTGGGGCGCACATCCTGCGGCGCACATCCTGCTGCGCACATGAATAAAAATAATATTAAAATCAAATTACAATTTTTTTTTTTTAAATCAAATTAATAAAAAAACTGTCCATGCACATCCTGTGGGGCGCAAATTCTGTGGGGCGAACATCCTGCGGCGCACATCCTGCTGCGCACATAAATAAAAATAATATTAAAACATTTTTACAAAAAAAAATATTTAAATCAAATTAATAAAAAAACTTTGCTTGCACATCCTGTGGGGCGCAAATTCTGTGGGGCGCACATACTGATCCTGCTGCGCACATAAATAAAAATAATATTAAACATTTTTACAAAAAAAAATATTTAAATATAACTAATAAAAAACCTTGCTTGCACATCCTGTGGGGCGCAAATTCTGTGGGGCGCACATCCTGCGGCGCACATCCTGCTGCGCACATAAATAAAAATAATATTAAAAACAAATTACAATTTTTTTTTAAAAATCAAATTAATAAAAAAACTGTGCTTGCACATCCTGTGGGGCGCAAATTCTTCAAATTAATAAAAAAACTGTGCTTGCACATCCTGTGGGGCGCAAATTATGTGGGGCGCACATCCTGCGGCGCACATCCTGCTGCGCACATAAATAAAAATAAAATAAAACACTTTTACAAAAAAAAATATTTAAATCAAATTAATAAAAAAACTGTGCTTGCACATCCTGTGGGGCGCAAATTCTGTGGGGCGCACATCCTGCTGCGCACATAAATAAAAATAATATTAAAAACAAATTACAATTTTTTTTTTAAATCAAATTAATAAAAAAACTGTGCTTGCACATCCTGTGGGGCGCAAATTCTGTGGGGCGCACATCCTGCTGCGCACATAAATAAAAATAATATTGAAACAAATTTACAAGTTTTTTTTTTTTAAATCAAATTAATAAAAAAACTGTGCTTGCACATCCTGTGGGGCGCAAATTCTGTGGGGCGCAAATCCTGCGGCGCACATCCTGCTGCGCATATAAATAAAAATAATGTTAAAACATTTTTACAAAAAAAAATATTTAAATCAAATTAATAAAAAAACTGTGCCTGCACATCCTGTGGGGCGCAAATTATGTGGGGCGCACATCCCACGTCGCACATCCTGCTGCGCAAATAAATAAAAATAAAATTAAAAAAAATTTACAATTTTTTTTTTTCAAATCAAATTAATAAAAAAACTTTGCTTGCACATCCTGTGGGGCGCAAATTCTGTGGGGCGCACATGAATAAAAATAATATTAAAACATTTTTACAAAAAAAAAAATTTAAATATAACTAATAAAAAAACTGTGCTTGCACATCCTGTGGGGCGCAAATTCTGTGGGGCGCACATCCTGCGGCGAACATCCTGCTGCGCACATAAATAAAAATAATATTAAAACATTTTTACAAAAAAAAATATTTAAATCAAATTAATAAAAAAACTGTGCTTGCACATCCTGTGGGGCGCAAATTCTGTGGGGCGCACATCCTGCGGCGAACATCCTGCTGCGCACATAAATAAAAATAATATTAAAACATTTTTACAAAAAAAAATATTTAAATCAAATTAATAAAAAAACTGTGCTTGCACATCCTGTGGGGCGCTAATTCTGTGGGGCGCACATCCTGCGGCACACATCCTGCTGCTCACATAAATAAAAATAATATTAAAACATTTTTACAAAAAAAAATATTTAAATCAAATTAATAAAAAAACTGTGCTTGCACATCTTGTGGGGCGCAAATTCTGTGGGGCGCACATCCTGCGGCGCACATCCTGCTGCGCACATAAATAAAAATAATATTAAAAACAAATTACAATTTTTTTTTTTTAAATCAAATTAATAAAAAAACTGTGGTTGCACATCCTGTGGGGCGCAAATTCTGTGGGGCGCACATCCAGCTGCGCACATTAATAAAAATAATATTAAAAACAATTTACAATTTTTTTTTTTTTAAATCAAATTAATAAAAAAACTGTGCTTGCACATCCTGTGGGGCGCAAATTATGTGGGGCGCACATCCTGCGGCGCACATCCTGCTGCGCACATAAATAAAAATAATATTAAAACATTTTTTCAAAAAAATATATTTAAATCAAATTAATAAAAAAACTGTGCTTGCACATCCTGTGGGGCGCACATCCTGCGGCGCACATCCTGCTGCGCACATAAATAAAAATAATATTAAAAACAAATTACAATTTTTTTTTTTAAATCAAATTAATAAAAAAACTGTCCTTGCACATCCTGTGGGGCGCAAATTCTGTGGGGCGCACATGAATAAAAATAATATTAAAACATTTTTACAAAAAAAAATATTTAAATCAAATTAATAAAAAAACTGTGCTTGCACATCCTGTGGGGCGCAAATTCTGTGGGGCGCACATCCTACGGTGCACATCCTGCTGCGCACATAAATAAAAATAATATTAAAAACAAATTACAATTTTTTTTTTAAAATCAAATTAATAAAAAAACTGTCCTTGCACATCCTGTGGGGCGCAAATTCTGTGGGGCGCACATCCTGGTGCGCAAATAAATAAAAATAAAATTAAAAAAAATTTACAATTTTTTTTTTTTAAATCATATTAATAAAAAAACTGTGCTTGCACTTCCTGTGGGGCGCAAATTATGTGGGGCGCACATCCTGCGGCGCACATCCTGCTGCGCACATAAATAAAAATAATATTAAAAACAAATTACAATTTTTTTTTTTTAAATCAAATTAATAAAAAAACTGTCCTTGCACATCCTGTGGGGCGCAAATTATGTGGGGCGCACATCCTGCGGCGCACATCCTGCTGCGCACATAAATAAAAATAATATTAAAACATTTTTTCAAAAAAATATATTTAAATCAAATTAATAAAAAAACTGTGCTTGCACATCCTGTGGGGCGCACATCCTGCGGCGCACATCCTGCTGCGCACATAAATAAAAAAAATATTAAAAACAAATTACAATTTTTTTTTTTAAATCAAATTAATAAAAAAACTGTCCTTGCACATCCTGTGGGGCGCAAATTCTGTCGGGCGCACATCCTTCTCACGCACATCCTGCTGCGCACAAGAATAAAAATAATATTAAAACATTTTTACAAAAAAAAATATTTAAATCAAATTAATAAAAAAACTGTGCTTGCACATCCTGTGGGGCGCAAATTCTGTGGGGCGCACATCCTGCGGCGCACATCCTGCTGCGCACATAAATAAAAATAATATTAAAACATTTTTACAAAAAAAAATATTTAAATCAAATTAATAAAAAAACTGTGCTTGCACATCCTGTGGGGCGCCAATTATGTGGGGCGCACATCCTGCGGCGCACATCCTGCTGCGTACATAAATAAAAATAATATTAAAACATTTTTACAAAAAAAAATATTCAAATCAAATTAATAAAAAAACTGTCCTTGCACATCCTGTGGGGCGCAAATTATGTGGGGCGCACATCCTGCGGCGCACATCCTGCTGCGCACATAAATAAAAATAATATTAAAACATTTTTACAAAAAAAAATATTTAAATCAAATTAATAAAAAAACTGTACTTGCACATCCTGTGGGGCGCAAATTCTGTGGGGCGCACATCGTGCGGCGCACATCCTGCTGCGCACAAAAATAAAAATAATATTAAAACATTTTTACAAAAAAAAATATTTAAATATAACTAATAAAAAACCTTGCTTGCACATCCTGTGGGGCGCAAATTCTGTGGGGCGCACATCCTGCGGCACACACCCTGCTGCGCTCATAAATAAAAATAATATTAAAACATTTTTACAAAAAAAATATTTAAATTAAATTAATAAAAAAACTGTGCTTGCACATTCTCTGGAGCGCAAATTCTGTGGGGCGCACATCCTGCGGCGCACATCCTGCTGCGCACATAAATAAAAATAATATTAAAAACAATTTACAATTTTTTTTTTTTAAATCAAATTAATAAAAAAACTGTGCTTGCACATCCTGTGGGGCGCAAATTCTGTGGGGCGCACATCCTGCGGCACACATCCTGCTGCGCACATAAATAAAAATAATATTAAAACATTTTTACAAAAAAAATATTTAAATCAAATTAATAAAAAAACTGTGCTTGCACATCCTGTGGGGCGCAAATTCTGTGGGGCGCACATCCTGCAGCGCACATCCTGCTGCGCACATGAATAAAAATAATATTAAAACATTTTTACAAAAAAAAATATTTAAATATAACCAATAAAAAAACTGTGCTTGCACATCCTGTGGGGCGCAAAGTATGTGGGGCGCACATCCTGCAGCGCACATCCTGCTGCGCAAATAAATAAAAATAAAATAAAAAAAAATTTACAATTTTTTTTTTTTAAATCAAATTTATAAAAAAACTGTGCTTGCACATCCTGTGGGGCGCAAATTATGTGGGGCGCACATCCTGCGGCGCACATCCTGCTGCGTACATAAATAAAAATAATATTAAAACATTTTTACATAAAATATATTTAAATCTAATAAATAAAAAAACTGTGCTTGCACATCCTGTGGGGCGCAAATTCTGTGGGGCGCACATCCTGCGGCGCACATCCTGCTGCGCACAAAAATAAAAATAATATTAAAACATTTTTACAAAAAAAAATATTTAAATATAACTAATAAAAAACCTTGCTTGCACATCCTGTGGGGCGCAAATTCTGTGGGGCGCACATCTTGCTGCGCACATAAATAAAAATAATATTAAAAACAAACTACAATTTTTTTTTTTTAAATCAAATTAATAAAAAACTGTCCATGCACATCCTGTGGGGAGCAAATTCTGTGGGGCGCACATCCTGCGGCGCACATCCTGCTGCGCACATAAATAAAAATAATATTAAAAACAATTTACAATTTTTTTTTTTTAAATCAAATTAATAAAAAAACTGTGCTTGCACATCCTGTGGGGCGCAAATTCTGTGGGGCGCACATCCAGCTGCGCTCATTAATACAAATAATATTAAAACATTTTTACAAAAAAAAATATTTAAATCAAATTAATAAAAAAACTGTGCTTGAACATCCTGTAGGGCACAAATTATGTGGGGCGCACATCCTGCGGCGCACATCCTGCTGTGCACATGAATAAAAATAATATTAAAACATTTTTACAAAAAAAATATTTAAATCAAATAAATAAAAAAACTGTGCTTGCACATCCTGCGGGGCGCAAATTCTGTGGGGCGCACATCCTGCGGCGCACATCCTGCTGCGCACATAAATAAAAAAAATATTAAAAACAAATCACAATTTTTTTTTTTAAATAAAATTAATAAAAAAACTGTCCTTGCACATCCTGTGGGGCGCAAATTCTGTGGGGCGCACATCCTGCGGCGCACATCCTGCTGCGCACATAAATAAAAATAATATTAAAACATTTTTACAAAAAAAATATTTAAATCAAAATAATAAAAAAACTGTCCTTGCACATCCAGTGGGGCGCAAATTCTGTGGGGCGCACATCCTGCGGCGCACATCCTGCTGCGCACATAAATAAAAATAATATTAAAACATTTTTACAAAAAAAAATATTTAAATATAACTAATAAAAAAACTGTGCTTGCACATCCTGTGGGGCGCAAATTCTGTGGGGCGCACATCCTGCGGCGCACATCCTGCTGCGCACATAAATAAAAATAATATTAAAAGCAAATTACAATTTTTTTTTTTAAATCAAATTAATAAAAAAACTGTCCTTGCACATCCTGTGGGGCGCAAATTATGTGGGGCGCACATCCTGCGGCGCACATCCTGCTGCGCACAAAAATAAAAATAATATTAAAACATTTTTACAAAAAAAAATATTTAAATATAACTAATAAAAAACCTTGCTTGCACATCCTGTGGGGCGCAAATTATGTGGGGCGCACATCCTGCAGCGCACATCCTGCTGCGCAAATAAATAAAAATCAAATTAAAAACAAATTACAATTTTTTTTTTTAAATCAAATTAATAAAAAAACTGTCCATGCACATCCTGTGGGGCGCAAATTCTGTGGGGCGCACATCCTGCGGCGCACATCCTGCTGCGCACATAAATAAAAAAAATATTAAAAACAAATCACAATTTTTTTTTTAAAATAAAATTAATAAAAAAACTGTCCTTGCACATCCTGTGGAGCGCAAATTCTGTGGGGCGCACATCCTGCGGCGCACATCCTGCTGCGCACATAAATAAAAATAAAATAAAACATTTTTACAAAAAAAAATATTTAAATCAAATTAATAAAAAAACTGTGCTTGCACATCCTGTGGGGCGCAAATTCTGTGGGGCGCACATCCTGCGGCGCACATCCTGCTGCGCACATAAATAAAAATAATATTAAAAACAAATTACAATTTTTTTTTTAAATCAAATTAATAAAAAAACTGTCCTTTCACGTCCTGTGGGGCGCAAATTATGTGGGGCGCAAATTCTGTGGGGCGCACATCCTGCGGCGCACATCCTGCTGCGCACATAAATAAAAATAATATTAAAACATTTTTACAAAAAAAATATTTAAATCAAATTAATAAAAAAAACTGTCCTTGCACATCCTGTGGGGCGCAAATTCTGTGGGGCGCACATCCTGCGGCACACATCCTGCTGCGCACATAAATAAAAATAATATTAAAACATTTTTACAAAAAAATATAAATCAAATTAATAAAATAACTGTCCTTGCACATCCTGTGGGGCGCAAATTCTGTGGGGCGCACATCCTGCGGCGCACATCCTGCTGCGCACATAAATAAAAATAATATTAAAAACAAATTACAATTTTTTTTTTTAAATCAAATTAATAAAAAAACTGTCCTTGCACATCCTGTGGGGCGCAAATTCTGTGGGGCGCACATCCTGCGGCGCATATCCTGCTGTGCACATGAATAAAAATAATATTAAAACATTTTTACAAAAACTATATTTAAATCAAATTAATAAAAAAACTGTGCTTGCACATCCTGTGGGGCGCAAATTATGTGGGGCGCACATACTGATCCTGCTGCGCACATAAATAAAAATAATATTAAACATTTTTACAAAAAAAAATATTTAAATATAACTAATAAAAAACCTTGCTTGCACATCCTGTGGGGCGCAAATTCTGTGGGGCGCACATCCTGCGGCGCACATCCTGCTGCGCACATAAATAAAAATAATATTAAAAACAAATTACAATTTTTTTTTAAAAATCAAATTAATAAAAAAACTGTGCTTGCACATCCTGTGGGGCGCAAATTCTTCAAATTAATAAAAAAACTGTGCTTGCACATCCTGTGGGGCGCAAATTATGTGGGGCGCACATCCTGCGGCGCACATCCTGCTGCGCACATAAATAAAAATAAAATAAAACACTTTTACAAAAAAAAATATTTAAATCAAATTAATAAAAAAACTGTGCTTGCACATCCTGTGGGGCGCAAATTCTGTGGGGCGCACATCCTGCTGCGCACATAAATAAAAATAATATTAAAAACAAATTACAATTTTTTTTTTTTAAATCAAATTAATAAAAAAACTGTCCTTGCACATCCTGTGGGGCGCAAATTCTGTGGTGCGCACATCCTGCTGCGCACATAAATAAAAATAATATTAAAAACAAATTACAATTTTTTTTTTTGAATCAAATTAATAAAAAAACTGTCCTTGCACATCCTGTTGGGCGCAAATTCTGTGGGGCGCACATCCTGCGGCGCACATCCTGCTGCGCACATGAATAAAAATAATATTAAAACATTTTTACAAAAAAATATATTTAAATCAAATTAATAAAAAAACTGTGCTTGCACATCCTGCTGCGCACATAAATAAAAATAATATTAAAAACAAATTACAATTTTTTTTTAAAATCAAATTAATAAAAAAACTGTGCTTGCACATCCTGTGGGGCGCAAATTCTGTGGGGCGCACATCCTGCGGCACACATCCAGCTGCGCACATTAATACAAATAATATTAAAACATTTTTACAAAAAAAAAGTATTTAAATCAAATTAATAAAAAAACTGTCCTTGCACATCCTGTGGGGCGCAAATTCTGTGGGGCGCAAATTCTGTGGGGCGCACATCCTGCTGCGCACATAAATAAAAATAATATTAAAACATTTTTACAAAAAAAATATTTAAATCAAATTAATAAAAAAACTGTCCTTGCACATCCTGTGGGGCGCAAATTCTGTGGGGCGCAAATCCTGCGGCGCACATCCTGCTGCGCACATAAATAAAAATGAAATAAAACATTTTTACAAAAAAAAATATTTAAATCAAATTAATAAAAAAACTGTGCTTGCACATCCTGTGAGGCGCAAATTCTGTGGGGCGCACATCCTGCGGCGCACATCCTGCTGCGCACATAAATAAAAATAATATTAAAACATTTTTACAAAAAAAAATATTTAAATCAAATTAATAAAAAAACTGTCCATGCACATCCTGTGGGGCGCAAATTCTGTGGGGCGCACATCCTGCAGCGCACATCCTGCTGCGCACATAAATAAAAATAATATTAAAATCAAATTACAATTTTTTTTTTAAATCAAATTAATAAAAAAACTGTCCATGCACATCCTGTGGGGCGCAAATTCTGTGGGGCGCACATCCTGCGGCGCACATCCTGCTGCGCACATAAATAAAAATAATATTAAAACATTTTTACAAAAAAAAATATTTAAATCATATTAATAAAAAAACTGTGCTTGCACATCCTGTGGGGCGCAAATTCTGTGGGGCGCACATCCTGTGGCGCACATCCTGCTGCGCACATAAATAAAAATAATATTGAAAACAATTTACAATTTTTTTTTTAAATCAAATTAATAAAAAAACTATGCTTGCACATCCTGTGGGGCGCAAATTCTGTGGGGCGCACATCCTGCCGCGCACATCCTGCTGCGCACATAAATAAAAATGAAATAAAACATTTTTACAAAAAAAAATATTTAAATCAAATTAATAAAAAAACTGTGCTTGCACATCCTGTGGGGCGCAAATTCTGTGGGGCGCACATGAATAAAAATAATATTAAAACATTTTTACAAAAAAAAATATTTAAATCAAATTAATAAAAAAACTGTGCTTGCACATCCTGAGGCGCAAATTCTGTGGGGCGCACATCCTGCGGCGCACATCCTGCTGCGCACATAAATAAAAATAATATTAAAACATTTTTACAAAAAAAAATATTTAAATCAAATTAATAAAAAAACTGTCCATGCACATCCTGTGGGGCGCAAATTCTGTGGGGCGCACATCCTGCAGCGCACATCCTAATGCGCACATAAATAAAAATAATATTAAAATCAAATTACAATTTTTTTTTTTAAATCAAATTAATAAAAAAACTGTCCATGCACATCCTGTGGGGCGCAAATTCTGTGGGGCGCACATCCTGCGGCGCACATCCTGCTGCGCACATAAATAAAAATAATATTAAAACATTTTTACAAAAAAAATATTTAAATCAAATTAATAAAAAAACTGTCCTTGCACATCCTGTGGGGCGCAAAATCTGGTGGCCGCACATCCTGCGGCGCAAATCCTGCTGCGCACATGAATAAAAATAATATTAAAACATTTTTACAAAATAAAATATTTAAATCCAATTAATAAAAAAACTGTGCTTGCACATCCTGTGGGGCGCAAATTCTGTGGGGCGCACATCCTGCGGCACACATCCTGCTGCGCACATAAATAAAAATAATATTAAAAACAAATTACAATTTTTTTTTTAAATCAAATTAATAAAAAAACTGTCCTTGGACATCCTGTGGGGCGCAAATTATGTGGGGCGCAAATTCTTTGGGGCGCACATCCTGCGGCGCACATCCTGCTGCGCACATAAATAAAAATGATATTAAAACATTTTTACAAAAAAAATATTTAAATCAAATTAATAAAAAAAATGTGCTTGCACATCCTGTGGGGCGCAAATTCTGTGGGGCGCACATCCTGCTGCCTACATAAATAAAAATAATATTAAAAACAAATTACAATTTTTTTTTTAAAATCAAATTAATAAAAAAACTGTCCTTGCACATCCTGTGGGGCGCACATCCTGCGGCGCACATCCTGCTGCGAACATAAATAAAAATAATATTAAAAACAAATTACAATTTTTTTTTTAAAATCAAATTAATAAAAAAACTGTCCTTTCACGTCCTGTGGGGCGCAAATTACGTGGGGCGCAAATTCTGTGGGGCGCACATCCTGCGGCGCACATCCTGCTGCGCACATAAATAAAAATAATATTAAAACATTTTTACAAAAAAAATATTTAAATCAAATTAATAAAAAAAACTGTCCTTGCACATCCTGTGGGGCGCAAATTCTGTGGGGCGCACATCCTGCGGCGCACATCCTGCTGCGCACATAAATAAAAATAATATTAAAAACAAATTACAATTTTTTTTTTAAATCAAATTAATAAAAAAACTGTGCTTGCACATCCTGTGGGGCGCAAATTCTGTGGGGCGCACATCCTGCGGCGCACATCCAGCTGCGCACATTAATACAAATAATATTAAAACATTTTTACAAAAAAAAAGTATTTAAATCAAATTAATAAAAAAACTGTCCTTGCACATCCTGTGGGGCGCAAATTCTGTGGGGCGCAAATTCTGTGGGGCGCACATCCTGCTGCGCACATAAATAAAAATAATATTAAAACATTTTTACAAAAAAAATATTTAAATCAAATTAATAAAAAAACTGTCCTTGCACATCCTGTGGGGCGCAAATTCTGTGGGGCGCAAATCCTGCGGCGCACATCCTGCTGCGCACATAAATAAAAATGAAATAAAACATTTTTACAAAAAAAAATATTTAAATCAAATTAATAAAAAAACTGTGCTTGCACATCCTGTGAGGCGCAAATTCTGTGGGGCGCACATCCTGCGGCGCACATCCTGCTGCGCACATAAATAAAAATAATATTAAAACATTTTTACAAAAAAAAATATTTAAATCAAATTAATAAAAAAACTGTGCTTGCACATCCTGTGGGGCGCGAATTCTGTGGGGCGCACATTCAGCTGCGCACATTAATACAAATAATATTAAAAACAATTTACAATTTTTTTTTTTTTTAAATCAAATTAATAAAAAAACTGTGCTTGCACATCCTGTGGGGCGCAAATTCTGTGGGGCGCACATCCTGCGGCGCACATCCTGCTGCGCACATAAATAAAAATAATATTAAAACATTTTTACAAAAAAAATATTTAAATCAAATTAATAAAAAAAACTGTCCTTGCACATCCTGTGGGGCGCAAATTCTGTGGGGCGCACATGAATAAAAATAATATTAAAACATTTTTACAAAAAAAAATATTTAAATCATATTAATAAAAAAACTGTGCTTGCACATCCTGTGGGGCGCAAATTCTCTGGGGCGCACATCCTGCGGCGCACATCCTGCTGCGCAAATAAATAAAAATAATATTAAAACATTTTTACAAAAAAAAATTTAAATCAAATTAATAAAAAAATGTGCTTGCACATCCTGTGGGGCGCAAATTATGTGGGGCGCACATCCTGTGTCGCACATCCTGCTGCGCACATAGATAAAAATAATATTAAAAACAATTTCCAATTTTTTTTTTAAATCAAATTAATAAAAAAACTGTGCTTGCACATCCTGTGGGGCGCAAATTCTGTGGGGCGCACATCCTGTGGCCCACATCCTGCTGCGCACAAAAATAAAAATAATATTAAAACATTTTTACAAAAAAAAATATTTAAATATAACTAATAAAAAACCTTGCTTGCACATCCTGTGGGGCGCAAATTCTGTGGGGCAAACATCCTGCGGCGCACATCCAGCTGCGCACATTAATACAAATAATATTAAAACATTTTTACAAAAAAAAATATTTAAATCAAATTAATAAAAAAACTGTGCTTGCACATCCTGTGGGGCGCAAATTCTGTGGGGCGCACATCCTGCTGCGCACATAAATAAAAATAATATTAAAAACAAATTACAATTTTTTTTTTTTAAATCAAATTAATAAAAAAACTGTCCTTGCACATCCTGTGGGGCGCAAATTCTGTGGGGCGCACATCCTGCTGCGCACATAAATAAAAATAATATTAAAAACAAATTACAATTTTTTTTTTTAAATCAAATTAATAAAAAAACTGTCCTTGCACATCCTGTGGGGCGCAAATTCTGTGGGGCGCACATCCTGCGGCGCACATCCTGCTGCGCACATGAATAAAAATAATATTAAAACATTTTTACAAAAAAATATATTTAAATCAAATTAATAAAAAAACTGTGCTTGCACATCCTGCTGCGCACATAAATAAAAATAATATTAAAAACAAATTACAATTTTTTTTTTAAATCAAATTAATAAAAAAACTGTGCTTGCACATCCTGTGGGGCGCAAATTCTGTGGGGCGCACATCCTGCGGCGCACATCCAGCTGCGCACATTAATACAAATAATATTAAAACATTTTTACAAAAAAAAAGTATTTAAATCAAATTAATAAAAAAACTGTCCTTGCACATCCTGTGGGGCGCAAATTCTGTGGGGCGCAAATTCTGTGGGGCGCACATCCTGCTGCGCACATAAATAAAAATAATATTAAAACATTTTTACAAAAAAAATATTTAAATCAAATTAATAAAAAAACTGTCCTTGCACATCCTGTGGGGCGCAAATTCTGTGGGGCGCAAATCCTGCGGCGCACATCCTGCTGCGCACATAAATAAAAATGAAATAAAACATTTTTACAAAAAAAAATATTTAAATCAAATTAATAAAAAAACTGTGCTTGCACATCCTGTGAGGCGCAAATTCTGTGGGGCGCACATCCTGCGGCGCACATCCTGCTGCGCACATAAATAAAAATAATATTAAAACATTTTTACAAAAAAAAATATTTAAATCAAATTAATAAAAAAACTGTCCATGCACATCCTGTGGGGCGCAAATTCTGTGGGGCGCACATCCTGCAGCGCACATCCTGCTGCGCACATAAATAAAAATAATATTAAAATCAAATTACAATTTTTTTTTTAAATCAAATTAATAAAAAAACTGTCCATGCACATCCTGTGGGGCGCAAATTCTGTGGGGCGCACATCCTGCGGCGCACATCCTGCTGCGCACATAAATAAAAATAATATTAAAACATTTTTACAAAAAAAAATATTTAAATCATATTAATAAAAAAACTGTGCTTGCACATCCTGTGGGGCGCAAATTCTGTGGGGCGCACATCCTGTGGCGCACATCCTGCTGCGCACATAAATAAAAATAATATTAAAAACAATTTACAATTTTTTTTTTAAATCAAATTAATAAAAAAACTATGCTTGCACATCCTGTGGGGCGCAAATTCTGTGGGGCGCACATCCTGCCGCGCACATCCTGCTGCGCACATAAATAAAAATGAAATAAAACATTTTTACAAAAAAAAATATTTAAATCAAATTAATAAAAAAACTGTGCTTGCACATCCTGTGGGGCGCAAATTCTGTGGGGCGCACATGAATAAAAATAATATTAAAACATTTTTACAAAAAAAAATATTTAAATCAAATTAATAAAAAAACTGTGCTTGCACATCCTGAGGCGCAAATTCTGTGGGGCGCACATCCTGCGGCGCACATCCTGCTGCGCACATAAATAAAAATAATATTAAAACATTTTTACAAAAAAAAATATTTAAATCAAATTAATAAAAAAACTGTCCATGCACATCCTGTGGGGCGCAAATTCTGTGGGGCGCACATCCTGCAGCGCACATCCTGCTGCGCACATAAATAAAAATAATATTAAAATCAAATTACAATTTTTTTTTTTAAATCAAATTAATAAAAAAACTGTCCATGCACATCCTGTGGGGCGCAAATTCTGTGGGGCGCACATCCTGCGGCGCACATCCTGCTGCGCACATAAATAAAAATAATATTAAAACATTTTTACAAAAAAAATATTTAAATCAAATTAATAAAAAAACTGTCCTTGCACATCCTGTGGGGCGCAAAATCTGGTGGCCACACATCCTGCGGCGCAAATCCTGCTGCGCACATGAATAAAAATAATATTAAAACATTTTTACAAAATAAAATATTTAAATCAAATTAATAAAAAAACTGTCCTTGGACATCCTGTGGGGCGCAAATTATGTGGGGCGCACATCCTGCTGCGCAAATCCTGCTGCGCACATGAGTAAAAATAATATTAAAACATTTTTACAAAAAAAAAATATTTAAATCCAATTAATAAAAAAACTGTGCTTGCACATCCTGTGGGGCGCAAATTCTGTGGGGCGCAAATTCTTTGGGGCGCACATCCTGCGGCGCACATCCTGCTGCGCACATAAATAAAAATGATATTAAAACATTTTTACAAAAAAAATATTTAAATCAAATTAATAAAAAAAATGTGCTTGCACATCCTGTGGGGCGCAAATTCTGTGGGGCGCACATCCTGCTGCCTACATAAATAAAAATAATATTAAAAACAAATTACAATTTTTTTTTTAAAATCAAATTAATAAAAAAACTGTCCTTGCACATCCTGTGGGGCGCACATCCTGCGGCGCACATCCTGCTGCGAACATAAATAAAAATAATATTAAAAACAAATTACAATTTTTTTTTTAAAATCAAATTAATAAAAAAACTGTCCTTTCACGTCCTGTGGGGCGCAAATTACGTGGGGCGCAAATTCTGTGGGGCGCACATCCTGCGGCGCACATCCTGCTGCGCACATAAATAAAAATAATATTAAAACATTTTTACAAAAAAAATATTTAAATCAAATTAATAAAAAAAACTGTCCTTGCACATCCTGTGGGGCGCAAATTCTGTGGGGCGCACATCCTGCGGCGCACATCCTGCTGCGCACATAAATAAAAATAATATTAAAAACAAATTACAATTTTTTTTTTAAATCAAATTAATAAAAAAACTGTGCTTGCACATCCTGTGGGGCGCAAATTCTGTGGGGCGCACATCCTGCGGCGCACATCCAGCTGCGCACATTAATACAAATAATATTAAAACATTTTTACAAAAAAAAAGTATTTAAATCAAATTAATAAAAAAACTGTCCTTGCACATCCTGTGGGGCGCAAATTCTGTGGGGCGCACATCCTGCTGCGCACATAAATAAAAATAATATTAAAACATTTTTACAAAAAAAATATTTAAATCAAATTAATAAAAAAACTGTCCTTGCACATCCTGTGGGGCGCAAATTCTGTGGGGCGCAAATCCTGCGGCGCACATCCTGCTGCGCACATAAATAAAAATGAAATAAAACATTTTTACAAAAAAAAATATTTAAATCAAATTAATAAAAAAACTGTGCTTGCACATCCTGTGAGGCGCAAATTCTGTGGGGCGCACATCCTGCTGCCTACATAAATAAAAATAATATTAAAAACAAATTACAATTTTTTTTTTAAAATCAAATTAATAAAAAAACTGTCCTTGCACATCCTGTGGGGCGCACATCCTGCGGCGCACATCCTGCTGCGAACATAAATAAAAATAATATTAAAAACAAATTACAATTTTTTTTTTAAAATCAAATTAATAAAAAAACTGTCCTTTCACGTCCTGTGGGGCGCAAATTACGTGGGGCGCAAATTCTGTGGGGCGCACATCCTGCGGCGCACATCCTGCTGCGCACATAAATAAAAATAATATTAAAACATTTTTACAAAAAAAATATTTAAATCAAATTAATAAAAAAAACTGTCCTTGCACATCCTGTGGGGCGCAAATTCTGTGGGGCGCACATCCTGCGGCGCACATCCTGCTGCGCACATAAATAAAAATAATATTAAAAACAAATTACAATTTTTTTTTTAAATCAAATTAATAAAAAAACTGTGCTTGCACATCCTGTGGGGCGCAAATTCTGTGGGGCGCACATCCTGCGGCGCACATCCAGCTGCGCACATTAATACAAATAATATTAAAACATTTTTACAAAAAAAAAGTATTTAAATCAAATTAATAAAAAAACTGTCCTTGCACATCCTGTGGGGCGCAAATTCTGTGGGGCGCACATCCTGCTGCGCACATAAATAAAAATAATATTAAAACATTTTTACAAAAAAAATATTTAAATCAAATTAATAAAAAAACTGTCCTTGCACATCCTGTGGGGCGCAAATTCTGTGGGGCGCAAATCCTGCGGCGCACATCCTGCTGCGCACATAAATAAAAATGAAATAAAACATTTTTACAAAAAAAAATATTTAAATCAAATTAATAAAAAAACTGTGCTTGCACATCCTGTGAGGCGCAAATTCTGTGGGGCGCACATCCTGCGGCGCACATCCTGCTGCGCACATAAATAAAAATAATATTAAAACATTTTTACAAAAAAAAATATTTAAATCAAATTAATAAAAAAACTGTGCTTGCACATCCTGTGGGGCGCGAATTCTGTGGGGCGCACATTCAGCTGCGCACATTAATACAAATAATATTAAAAACAATTTACAATTTTTTTTTTTTTTAAATCAAATTAATAAAAAAACTGTGCTTGCACATCCTGTGGGGCGCAAATTCTGTGGGGCGCACATCCTGCGGCGCACATCCTGCTGCGCACATAAATAAAAATAATATTAAAACATTTTTACAAAAAAAATATTTAAATCAAATTAATAAAAAAAACTGTCCTTGCACATCCTGTGGGGCGCAAATTCTGTGGGGCGCACATGAATAAAAATAATATTAAAACATTTTTACAAAAAAAAATATTTAAATCATATTAATAAAAAAACTGTGCTTGCACATCCTGTGGGGCGCAAATTCTGTGGGGCGCACATCCTGTGGCGCACATCCTGCGGCGCACATCCTGCTGCGCACATAAATAAAAATAATATTAAAAACAAATTACAATTTTTTTTTTAAAATCAAATTAATAAAAAAACTGTCCTTGCACATCCTGTGGGGCGCAAATTCTCTGGGGCGCACATCCTGCGGCGCACATCCTGCTGCGCAAATAAATAAAAATAATATTAAAACATTTTTACAAAAAAAAAAATTTAAATCAAATTAATAAAAAAATGTGCTTGCACATCCTGTGGGGCGCAAATTATGTGGGGCGCACATCCTGCGGCGCACATCCTGCTGCGCACATGAATAAAAATAATATTAAAAACAATTTACAATTTTTTTTTTTTAAATCAAATAAATAAAAAAACTGTCCTTGCACATCCTGTGGGGCGCAAATTCTGTGGGGCGCACATCCTGCCGCGCACATCCTGCTGTGCACATAAATAAAAATAATATTAAAACATTTTTACAAAAAAAATATTTAAATCAAATTAATAAAAAAACTGTGCTTGCACATCCTGTGGGGCGCAAATTCTGTGGGGCGCAAATCCTGTGGCGCACATCCTGCTGCGCATATAAATAAAAATAATGTTAAAACATTTTTACAAAAAAAAATATATACATCAAATTAATAAAAAAACTGTGCTTGCACATCCTGTGGGGCGCGAATTCTGTGGGGCGCACATTCAGCTGCGCACATTAATACAAATAATATTAAAAACAATTTACAATTTTTTTTTTTTTTAAATCAAATTAATAAAAAAACTGTGCTTGCACATCCTGTGGGGCGCAAATTCTGTGGGGCGCACATCCTGCGGCGCACATCCTGCTGCGCACATAAATAAAAATAATATTAAAACATTTTTACAAAAAAAATATTTAAATCAAATTAATAAAAAAAACTGTCCTTGCACATCCTGTGGGGCGCAAATTCTGTGGGGCGCACATGAATAAAAATAATATTAAAACATTTTTACAAAAAAAAATATTTAAATCATATTAATAAAAAAACTGTGCTTGCACATCCTGTGGGGCGCAAATTCTGTGGGGCGCACATCCTGTGGCGCACATCCTGCTGCGCACATAAATAAAAATAATATTAAAAACAATTTACAATTTTTTTTTTTTAAATCAAATTAATAAAAAAACTGTGCTTGCACATCCTGTGGGGCGCAAATTCTGTGGGGCGCACATCCTGTGTCGCACATCCTGCTGCGCACATAGATAAAAATAATATTAAAAACAATTTCCAATTTTTTTTTTACATCAAATTAATAAAAAAACTGTGCTTGCACATCCTGTGGGGCGCAAATTCTGTGGGGCGCACATCCTGCGGCCCACATCCTGCTGCGCACAAAAATAAAAATAATATTAAAACATTTTTACAAAAAAAATATTTAAATATAACTAATAAAAAACCTTGCTTGCACATCCTGTGGGGCGCAAATTCTGTGGGGCAAACATCCTGCGGCGCACATCCAGCTGCGCACATTAATACAAATAATATTAAAACATTTTTACAAAAAAAAATATTTAAATCAAATTAATAAAAAAACTGTCCTTGCACATCCTGTGGGGCGCAAATTCTGTGGGGCGCACATCCTGCGGCGCACATCCAGCTGCGCACATTAATACAAATAATATTAAAACATTTTTACAAAAAAAATATTTAAATATAACTAATAAAAAACCTTGCTTGCACATCCTGTGGGGCGCAAATTCTGTGGGGCGCACATCCTGCTGCGCACATAAATAAAAATAATATTAAAAACAAATTACAATTTTTTTTTTTTAAATCAAATTAATAAAAAAACTGTCCTTGCACATCCTGTGGGGCGCAAATTCTGTGGGGCGCACATCCTGCGGCGCACATCCTGCTGCGCACATGAATAAAAATAATATTAAAACATTTTTACAAAAAAATATATTTAAATCAAATTAATAAAAAAACTGTGCTTGCACATCCTGCTGCGCACATAAATAAAAATAATATTAAAAACAAATTACAATTTTTTTTTTAAATCAAATTAATAAAAAAACTGTGCTTGCACATCCTGTGGGGCGCAAATTCTGTGGGGCGCACATCCTGCGGCGCACATCCAGCTGCGCACATTAATACAAATAATATTAAAACATTTTTACAAAAAAAAAGTATTTAAATCAAATTAATAAAAAAACTGTCCTTGCACATCCTGTGGGGCGCAAATTCTGTGGGGCGCACATCCTGCTGCGCACATAAATAAAAATAATATTAAAAACAAATTACAATTTTTTTTTTAAAATCAAATTAATAAAAAAACTGTCCTTGCACATCCTGTGGGGCGCACATCCTGCGGCGCACATCCAGCTGCGCACATTAATACAAATAATATTAAAACATTTTTACAAAAAAAAAGTATTTAAATCAAATTAATAAAAAAACTGTCCTTGCACATCCTGTGGGGCGCACATCCTGCGGCGCACATCCTGCTGCGAACATAAATAAAAATAATATTAAAAACAAATTACAATTTTTTTTTTAAAATCAAATTAATAAAAAAACTGTCCTTTCACGTCCTGTGGGGCGCAAATTACGTGGGGCGCAAATTCTGTGGGGCGCACATCCTGCGGCGCACATCCTGCTGCGCACATAAATAAAAATAATATTAAAACATTTTTACAAAAAAAATATTTAAATCAAATTAATAAAAAAAACTGTCCTTGCACATCCTGTGGGGCGCAAATTCTGTGGGGCGCACATCCTGCGGCGCGCACATCCTGCGGCGCACATCCTGCTGCGCACATAAATAAAAATAATATTAAAAACAAATTACAATTTTTTTTTTTAAATCAAATTAATAAAAAAACTGTCCTTGCACATCCTGTGGGGCGCAAATTCTGTGGGGCGCAAATTCTGTGGGGCGCACATCCTGCTGCGCACATAAATAAAAATAATATTAAAACATTTTTACAAAAAAAATATTTAAATCAAATTAATAAAAAAACTGTCCTTGCACATCCTGTGGGGCGCAAATTCTGTGGGGCGCAAATCCTGCGGCGCACATCCTGCTGCGCACATAAATAAAAATGAAATAAAACATTTTTACAAAAAAAAATATTTAAATCAAATTAATAAAAAAACTGTGCTTGCACATCCTGTGAGGCGCAAATTCTGTGGGGCGCACATCCTGCGGCGCACATCCTGCTGCGCACATAAATAAAAATAATATTAAAACATTTTTACAAAAAAAAATATTTAAATCAAATTAATAAAAAAACTGTCCATGCACATCCTGTGGGGCGCAAATTCTGTGGGGCGCACATCCTGCAGCGCACATCCTGCTGCGCACATAAATAAAAATAATATTAAAATCAAATTACAATTTTTTTTTTTAAATCAAATTAATAAAAAAACTGTCCATGCACATCCTGTGGGGCGCAAATTCTGTGGGGCGCACATCCTGCGGCGCACATCCTGCTGCGCACATAAATAAAAATAATATTAAAACATTTTTACAAAAAAAAATATTTAAATCATATTAATAAAAAAACTGTGCTTGCACATCCTGTGGGGCGCAAATTCTGTGGGGCGCACATCCTGTGGCGCACATCCTGCGGCGCACATCCTGCTGCGCACATAAATAAAAATAATATTAAAACATTTTTACAAAAAAATATATTTAAATCAAATTAATAAAAAAACTGTGCTTGCACATCCTGCTGCGCACATAAATAAAAATAATATTAAAAACAAATTACAATTTTTTTTTTAAATCAAATTAATAAAAAAACTGTGCTTGCACATCCTGTGGGGCGCAAATTCTGTGGGGCGCACATCCTGCGGCGCACATCCAGCTGCGCACATTAATACAAATAATATTAAAACATTTTTACAAAAAAAAAGTATTTAAATCAAATTAATAAAAAAACTGTCCTTGCACATCCTGTGGGGCGCAAATTCTGTGGGGCGCACATCCTGCTGCGCACATAAATAAAAATAATATTAAAAACAAATTACAATTTTTTTTTTAAAATCAAATTAATAAAAAAACTGTCCTTGCACATCCTGTGGGGCGCACATCCTGCGGCGCACATCCAGCTGCGCACATTAATACAAATAATATTAAAACATTTTTACAAAAAAAAAGTATTTAAATCAAATTAATAAAAAAACTGTCCTTGCACATCCTGTGGGGCGCACATCCTGCGGCGCACATCCTGCTGCGAACATAAATAAAAATAATATTAAAAACAAATTACAATTTTTTTTTTAAAATCAAATTAATAAAAAAACTGTCCTTTCACGTCCTGTGGGGCGCAAATTACGTGGGGCGCAAATTCTGTGGGGCGCACATCCTGCGGCGCACATCCTGCTGCGCACATAAATAAAAATAATATTAAAACATTTTTACAAAAAAAATATTTAAATCAAATTAATAAAAAAAACTGTCCTTGCACATCCTGTGGGGCGCAAATTCTGTGGGGCGCACATCCTGCGGCGCGCACATCCTGCGGCGCACATCCTGCTGCGCACATAAATAAAAATAATATTAAAAACAAATTACAATTTTTTTTTTTAAATCAAATTAATAAAAAAACTGTCCTTGCACATCCTGTGGGGCGCAAATTCTGTGGGGCGCAAATTCTGTGGGGCGCACATCCTGCTGCGCACATAAATAAAAATAATATTAAAACATTTTTACAAAAAAAATATTTAAATCAAATTAATAAAAAAACTGTCCTTGCACATCCTGTGGGGCGCAAATTCTGTGGGGCGCAAATCCTGCGGCGCACATCCTGCTGCGCACATAAATAAAAATGAAATAAAACATTTTTACAAAAAAAAATATTTAAATCAAATTAATAAAAAAACTGTGCTTGCACATCCTGTGAGGCGCAAATTCTGTGGGGCGCACATCCTGCGGCGCACATCCTGCTGCGCACATAAATAAAAATAATATTAAAACATTTTTACAAAAAAAAATATTTAAATCAAATTAATAAAAAAACTGTCCATGCACATCCTGTGGGGCGCAAATTCTGTGGGGCGCACATCCTGCAGCGCACATCCTGCTGCGCACATAAATAAAAATAATATTAAAATCAAATTACAATTTTTTTTTTTAAATCAAATTAATAAAAAAACTGTCCATGCACATCCTGTGGGGCGCAAATTCTGTGGGGCGCACATCCTGCGGCGCACATCCTGCTGCGCACATAAATAAAAATAATATTAAAACATTTTTACAAAAAAAAATATTTAAATCATATTAATAAAAAAACTGTGCTTGCACATCCTGTGGGGCGCAAATTCTGTGGGGCGCACATCCTGTGGCGCACATCCTGCTGCGCACATGAGTAAAAATAATATTAAAACATTTTTACAAAAAAAAAATATTTAAATCCAATTAATAAAAAAACTGTGCTTGCACATCCTGTGGGGCGCAAATTCTGTGGGGCGCACATCCTGCTGCGCACATAAATAAAAATAATATTAAAAACAGATTACAATTTTTCTTTTTAAATCAAATTAATAAAAAAACTGTCCTTGCACATCCTGTGGGGCGCAAATTATGTGGGGCGCAAATTCTTTGGGGCGCACATCCTGCGGCGCACATAAATAAAAATAATATTAAAAACAAATTACAATTTTTTTTTTAAATCAAATTAATAAAAAAACTGTGCTTGCACATCCTGTGGGGCGCAAATTCTGTGGGGCGCACATCCTGCGGCGCACATCCAGCTGCGCACATTAATACAAATAATATTAAAACATTTTTACAAAAAAAAAGTATTTAAATCAAATTAATAAAAAAACTGTCCTTGCACATCCTGTGGGGCGCAAATTCTGTGGGGCGCACATCCTGCTGCGCACATAAATAAAAATAATATTAAAACATTTTTACAAAAAAAATATTTAAATCAAATTAATAAAAAAACTGTCCTTGCACATCCTGTGGGGCGCAAATTCTGTGGGGGGCAAATCCTGCGGCGTACATCCTGCTGCGCACATAAATAAAAATGAAATAAAACATTTTTACAAAAAAAAATATTTAAATCAAATTAATAAAAAAACTGTGCTTGCACATCCTGTGAGGCGCAAATTCTGTGGGGCGCACATCCTGCGGCGCACATCCTGCTGCGCACATAAATAAAAATAATATTAAAACATTTTTACAAAAAAAAATATTTAAATCAAATTAATAAAAAAACTGTGCTTGCACATCCTGTGGGGCGCGAATTCTGTGGGGCGCACATTCAGCTGCGCACATTAATACAAATAATATTAAAAACAATTTACAATTTTTTTTTTTTTTAAATCAAATTAATAAAAAAACTGTGCTTGCACATCCTGTGGGGCGCAAATTCTGTGGGGCGCACATCCTGCGGCGCACATCCTGCTGCGCACATAAATAAAAATAATATTAAAACATTTTTACAAAAAAAATATTTAAATCAAATTAATAAAAAAAACTGTCCTTGCACATCCTGTGGGGCGCAAATTCTGTGGGGCGCACATGAATAAAAATAATATTAAAACATTTTTACAAAAAAAAATATTTAAATCATATTAATAAAAAAACTGTGCTTGCACATCCTGTGGGGCGCAAATTCTGTGGGGCGCACATCCTGTGGCGCACATCCTGCGGCGCACATCCTGCTGCGCACATAAATAAAAATAATATTAAAAACAAATTACAATTTTTTTTTTAAAATCAAATTAATAAAAAAACTGTCCTTGCACATCCTGTGGGGCGCAAATTCTCTGGGGCGCACATCCTGCGGCGCACATCCTGCTGCGCAAATAAATAAAAATAATATTAAAACATTTTTACAAAAAAAAAAATTTAAATCAAATTAATAAAAAAATGTGCTTGCACATCCTGTGGGGCGCAAATTATGTGGGGCGCACATCCTGCGGCGCACATCCTGCTGCGCACATGAATAAAAATAATATTAAAAACAATTTACAATTTTTTTTTTTTAAATCAAATAAATAAAAAAACTGTCCTTGCACATCCTGTGGGGCGCAAATTCTGTGGGGCGCACATCCTGCCGCGCACATCCTGCTGTGCACATAAATAAAAATAATATTAAAACATTTTTACAAAAAAAATATTTAAATCAAATTAATAAAAAAACTGTGCTTGCACATCCTGTGGGGCGCAAATTCTGTGGGGCGCAAATCCTGTGGCGCACATCCTGCTGCGCATATAAATAAAAATAATGTTAAAACATTTTTACAAAAAAAAATATATACATCAAATTAATAAAAAAACTGTGCTTGCACATCCTGTGGGGCGCGAATTCTGTGGGGCGCACATTCAGCTGCGCACATTAATACAAATAATATTAAAAACAATTTACAATTTTTTTTTTTTTTAAATCAAATTAATAAAAAAACTGTGCTTGCACATCCTGTGGGGCGCAAATTCTGTGGGGCGCACATCCTGCGGCGCACATCCTGCTGCGCACATAAATAAAAATAATATTAAAACATTTTTACAAAAAAAATATTTAAATCAAATTAATAAAAAAAACTGTCCTTGCACATCCTGTGGGGCGCAAATTATGTGGGGCGCACATGAATAAAAATAATATTAAAACATTTTTACAAAAAAAAATATTTAAATCATATTAATAAAAAAACTGTGCTTGCACATCCTGTGGGGCGCAAATTCTGTGGGGCGCACATCCTGTGTCGCACATCCTGCTGCGCACATAGATAAAAATAATATTAAAAACAATTTCCAATTTTTTTTTTAAATCAAATTAATAAAAAAACTGTGCTTGCACATCCTGTGGGGCGCAAATTCTGTGGGGCGCACATCCTGCGGCCCACATCCTGCTGCGCACAAAAATAAAAATAATATTAAAACATTTTTACAAAAAAAAATATTTAAATATAACTAATAAAAAACCTTGCTTGCACATCCTGTGGGGCGCAAATTCTGTGGGGCAAACATCCTGCGGCGCACATCCAGCTGCGCACATTAATACAAATAATATTAAAACATTTTTACAAAAAAAAATATTTAAATCAAATTAATAAAAAAACTGTCCTTGCACATCCTGTGGGGCGCAAATTCTGTGGGGCGCACATCCTGCGGCGCACATCCAGCTGCGCACATTAATACAAATAATATTAAAACATTTTTACAAAAAAAAATATTTAAATCAAATTAATAAAAAAACTGTGCTTGCACATCCTGTGGGGCGCAAATTCTGTGGGGCGCACATCCTGCTGCGCACATAAATAAAAATAATATTAAAAACAAATTACAATTTTTTTTTTTTAAATCAAATTAATAAAAAAACTGTCCTTGCACATCCTGTGGGGCGCAAATTCTGTGGGGCGCACATCCTGCTGCGCACATAAATAAAAATAATATTAAAAACAAATTACAATTTTTTTTTTTAAATCAAATTAATAAAAAAACTGTCCTTGCACATCCTGTGGGGCGCAAATTCTGTGGGGCGCACATCCTGCGGCGCACATCCTGCTGCGCACATGAATAAAAATAATATTAAAACATTTTTACAAAAAAATATATTTAAATCAAATTAATAAAAAAACTGTGCTTGCACATCCTGCTGCGCACATAAATAAAAATAATATTAAAAACAAATTACAATTTTTTTTTTAAATCAAATTAATAAAAAAACTGTGCTTGCACATCCTGTGGGGCGCAAATTCTGTGGGGCGCACATCCTGCGGCGCACATCCAGCTGCGCACATTAATACAAATAATATTAAAACATTTTTACAAAAAAAAAGTATTTAAATCAAATTAATAAAAAAACTGTCCTTGCACATCCTGTGGGGCGCAAATTCTGTGGGGCGCACATCCTGCTGCGCACATAAATAAAAATAATATTAAAAACAAATTACAATTTTTTTTTTAAAATCAAATTAATAAAAAAACTGTCCTTGCACATCCTGTGGGGCGCACATCCTGCGGCGCACATCCAGCTGCGCACATTAATACAAATAATATTAAAACATTTTTACAAAAAAAAAGTATTTAAATCAAATTAATAAAAAAACTGTCCTTGCACATCCTGTGGGGCGCAAATTCTGTGGGGCGCACATCCTGCTGCGCACATAAATAAAAATAATATTAAAAACAAATTACAATTTTTTTTTTAAAATCAAATTAATAAAAAAACTGTCCTTGCACATCCTGTGGGGCGAACATCCTGCGGCGCACATCCTGCTGCGAACATAAATAAAAATAATATTAAAAACAAATTACAATTTTTTTTTTAAAATCAAATTAATAAAAAAACTGTCCTTTCACGTCCTGTGGGGCGCAAATTACGTGGGGCGCAAATTCTGTGGGGCGCACATCCTGCGGCGCACATCCTGCTGCGCACATAAATAAAAATAATATTAAAACATTTTTACAAAAAAAATATTTAAATCAAATTAATAAAAAAAACTGTCCTTGCACATCCTGTGGGGCGCAAATTCTGTGGGGCGCACATCCTGCGGCGCGCACATCCTGCGGCGCACATCCTGCTGCGCACATAAATAAAAATAATATTAAAAACAAATTACAATTTTTTTTTTTAAATCAAATTAATAAAAAAACTGTCCTTGCACATCCTGTGGGGCGCAAATTCTGTGGGGCGCAAATTCTGTGGGGCGCACATCCTGCTGCGCACATAAATAAAAATAATATTAAAACATTTTTACAAAAAAAATATTTAAATCATATTAATAAAAAAACTGTGCTTGCACATCCTGTGGGGCGCAAATTCTGTGGGGCGCACATCCTGTGGCGCACATCCTGCTGCGCACATGAGTAAAAATAATATTAAAACATTTTTACAAAAAAAAAATATTTAAATCCAATTAATAAAAAAACTGTGCTTGCACATCCTGTGGGGCGCAAATTCTGTGGGGCGCACATCCTGCTGCGCACATAAATAAAAATAATATTAAAAACAGATTACAATTTTTCTTTTTAAATCAAATTAATAAAAAAACTGTCCTTGCACATCCTGTGGGGCGCAAATTATGTGGGGCGCAAATTCTTTGGGGCGCACATCCTGCGGCGCACATCCTGCTGCGCACATAAATAAAAATGATATTAAAACATTTTTACAAAAAAAATATTTAAATCAAATTAATAAAAAAAATGTGCTTGCACATCCTGTGGGGCGCAAATTCTGTGGGGCGCACATCCTGCTGCCTACATAAATAAAAATAATATTAAAAACAAATTACAATTTTTTTTTTAAAATCAAATTAATAAAAAAACTGTCCTTTCACGTCCTGTGGGGCGCAAATTACGTGGGGCGCAAATTCTGTGGGGCACATCCTGCTGCGCACATAAATAAAAATAATATTAAAACATTTTTACAAAAAAAAATATTTAAATCATATTAATAAAAAAACTGTGCTTGCACATCCTGTGGGGCGCAAATTCTGTGGGGCGCACATCCTGTGGCGCAAATCCTGCTGCGCACATGAATAAAAATAATATTAAAACATTTTTACAAAATAAAATATTTAAATCCAATTAATAAAAAAACTGTGCTTGCACATCCTGTGGGGCGCAAATTCTGTGGGGCGCACATCCTGCGGCACACATCCTGCTGCGCACATAAATAAAAATAATATTAAAAACAAATTACAATTTTTTTTTTAAATCAAATTAATAAAAAAACTGTCCTTGGACATCCTGTGGGGCGCAAATTATGTGGGGCGCACATCCTGCTGCGCAAATCCTGCTGCGCACATGAGTAAAAATAATATTAAAACATTTTTACAAAAAAAAAATATTTAAATCCAATTAATAAAAAAACTGTGCTTGCACATCCTGTGGGGCGCAAATTCTGTGGGGCGCATATCCTGCTGCGCACATAAATAAAAATAATATTAAAAACAGATTACAATTTTTCTTTTTAAATCAAATTAATAAAAAAACTGTCCTTGCACATCCTGTGGGGCGCAAATTATGTGGGGCGCAAATTCTTTGGGGCGCACATCCTGCGGCGCACATCCTGCTGCGCACATAAATAAAAATAATATTAAAACATTTTTACAAAAAAAAATATTTAAATCAAATTAATAAAAAAACTGTCCATGCACATCCTGTGGGGCGCAAATTCTGTGGGGCGCACATCCTGCAGCGCACATCCTGCTGCGCACATAAATAAAAATAATATTAAAATCAAATTACAATTTTTTTTTTTAAATCAAATTAATAAAAAAACTGTGCTTGCACATCCTGTGGGGCGCAAATTCTGTGGGGCGCACATCCTGCGGCGCGCACATCCTGCGGCGCACATCCTGCTGCGCACATAAATAAAAATAATATTAAAAACAAATTACAATTTTTTTTTTTAAATCAAATTAATAAAAAAACTGTCCTTTCACGTCCTGTGGGGCGCAAATTACGTGGGGCGCAAATTCTGTGGGGCGCACATCCTGCGGCGCACATCCTGCTGCGCACATAAATAAAAATAATATTAAAATCAAATTACAATTTTTTTTTTAAAATCAAATTAATAAAAAAACTATGCTTGCACATCCTGTGGGGCGCAAATTCTGTGGGGTGCACATGAATAAAAATAATATTAAAACATTTTTACAAAAAAAAATATTTAAATCAAATTAATAAAAAAACTGTGCTTGCACATCCTGAGGCGCAAATTCTGTGGGGCGCACATCCTGCGGCGCACATCCTGCTGCGCACATAAATAAAAATAATATTAAAACATTTTTACAAAAAAAAATATTTAAATCAAATTAATAAAAAAACTGTCCATGCACATCCTGTGGGGCGCAAATTCTGTGGGGCGCACATCCTGCAGCGCACATCCTGCTGCGCACATAAATAAAAATAATATTAAAATCAAATTACAATTTTTTTTTTTAAATCAAATTAATAAAAAAACTGTCCATGCACATCCTGTGGGGCGCAAATTCTGTGGGGCGCACATCCTGCGGCGCACATCCTGCTGCGCACATAAATAAAAATAATATTAAAAACAAATTACAATTTTTTTTTTAAAATCAAATTAATAAAAAAACTGTCCTTGCACATCCTGTGTGGCGCACATCCTGCGGCGCACATCCTGCTGCGAACATAAATAAAAATAATATTAAAAACAAATTAAAATTTTTTTTTTTAAATCAAATTAATAAAAAAACTGTCCTTTCACGTCCTGTGGGGCGCAAATTACGTGGGGCGCAAATTCTGTGGGGCGCACATCCTGCAGCGCACATCCTGCTGCGCACATAAATAAAAATAATATTAAAATCAAATTACAATTTTTTTTTTTAAATCAAATTAATAAAAAAACTGTCCATGCACATCCTGTGGGGCGCAAATTCTGTGGGGCGCACATCCTGCGGCGCACATCCTGCTGCGCACATAAATAAAAATAATATTAAAACATTTTTACAAAAAAAATATTTAAATCCAATTAATAAAAAAACTGTGCTTGCACATCCTGTGGGGCGCAAATTCTGTGGGGCGCACATCCTGCGGCACACATCCTGCTGCGCACATAAATAAAAATAATATTAAAAACAAATTACAATTTTTTTTTCAAATCAAATTAATAAAAAAACTGTCCTTGGACATCCTGTGGGGCGCAAATTATGTGGGGCGCACATCCTGCTGCGCAAATCCTGCTGCGCACATGAGTAAAAATAATATTAAAACATTTTTACAAAAAAAAAATATTTAAATCCAATTAATAAAAAAACTGTGCTTGCACATCCTGTGGGGCGCAAATTCTGTGGGGCGCACATCCTGCTGCGCACATAAATAAAAATAATATTAAAAACAGATTACAATTTTTCTTTTTAAATCAAATTAATAAAAAAACTGTCCTTGCACATCCTGTGGGGCGCAAATTATGTGGGGCGCAAATTCTTTGGGGCGCACATCCTGCGGCGCACATCCTGCTGCGCACATAAATAAAAATGATATTAAAACATTTTTACAAAAAAAATATTTAAATCAAATTAATAAAAAAAATGTGCTTGCACATCCTGTGGGGCGCAAATTCTGTGGGGCGCACATCCTGCTGCCTACATAAATAAAAATAATATTAAAAACAAATTACAATTTTTTTTTTAAAATCGAATTAATATAAAAACTGTCCTTGCACATCCTGTGGGGCGCACATCCTGCGGCGCACATCCTGCTGCGAACATAAATAAAAATAATATTAAAAACAAATTACAATTTTTTTTTTTAAATCAAATTAATAAAAAAACTGTCCTTTCACGTCCTGTGGGGCGCAAATTACGTGGGGCGCAAATTCTGTGGGGCGCACATCCTGCGGCGCACATCCTGCTGCGCACATAAATAAAAATAATATTAAAACATTTTTACAAAAAAAATATTTAAATCAAATTAATAAAAAAAACTGTCCTTGCACATCCTGTGGGGCGCAAATTATGTGGGGCGCACATCCTGCTGCGCAAATCCTGCTGCGCACATGAGTAAAAATAATATTAAAACATTTTTACAAAAAAAAAATATTTAAATCCAATTAATAAAAAAACTGTGCTTGCACATCCTGTGGGGCGCAAATTCTGTGGGGCGCACATCCTGCTGCGCACATAAATAAAAATAATATTAAAAACAGATTACAATTTTTCTTTTTAAATCAAATTAATAAAAAAACTGTCCTTGCACATCCTGTGGGGCGCAAATTATGTGGGGCGCAAATTCTTTGGGGCGCACATCCTGCGGCGCACATCCTGCTGCGCACATAAATAAAAATAATATTAAAACATTTTTACAAAAAAAAATATTTAAATCAAATTAATAAAAAAACTGTCCATGCACATCCTGTGGGGCGCAAATTCTGTGGGGCGCACATCCTGCAGCGCACATCCTGCTGCGCACATAAATAAAAATAATATTAAAATCAAATTACAATTTTTTTTTTTAAATCAAATTAATAAAAAAACTGTGCTTGCACATCCTGTGGGGCGCAAATTCTGTGGGGCGCACATCCTGCGGCGCGCACATCCTGCGGCGCACATCCTGCTGCGCACATAAATAAAAATAATATTAAAAACAAATTACAATTTTTTTTTTTAAATCAAATTAATAAAAAAACTGTCCTTTCACGTCCTGTGGGGCGCAAATTACGTGGGGCGCAAATTCTGTGGGGCGCACATCCTGCGGCGCACATCCTGCTGCGCACATAAATAAAAATAATATTAAAATCAAATTACAATTTTTTTTTTAAAATCAAATTAATAAAAAAACTGTCCATGCACATCCTGTGGGGCGCAAATTCTGTGGGGCGCACATCCTGCGGCGCACATCCTGCTGCGCACATAAATAAAAATAATATTAAAAACAATTTACAATTTTTTTTTTAAATCAAATTAATAAAAAAACTATGCTTGCACATCCTGTGGGGCGCAAATTCTGTGGGGTGCACATGAATAAAAATAATATTAAAACATTTTTACAAAAAAAAATATTTAAATCAAATTAATAAAAAAACTGTGCTTGCACATCCTGAGGCGCAAATTCTGTGGGGCGCACATCCTGCGGCGCACATCCTGCTGCGCACATAAATAAAAATAATATTAAAACATTTTTACAAAAAAAAATATTTAAATCAAATTAATAAAAAAACTGTCCATGCACATCCTGTGGGGCGCAAATTCTGTGGGGCGCACATCCTGCAGCGCACATCCTGCTGCGCACATAAATAAAAATAATATTAAAATCAAATTACAATTTTTTTTTTTAAATCAAATTAATAAAAAAACTGTCCATGCACATCCTGTGGGGCGCAAATTCTGTGGGGCGCACATCCTGCGGCGCACATCCTGCTGCGCACATAAATAAAAATAATATTAAAACATTTTTACAAAAAAAATATTTAAATCAAATTAATAAAAAAACTGTCCTTGCACATCCTGTGGGGCGCAAAATCTGGTGGCCGCACATCCTGCGGCGCAAATCCTGCTGCGCACATGAATAAAAATAATATTAAAACATTTTTACAAAATAAAATATTTAAATCCAATTAATAAAAAAACTGTGCTTGCACATCCTGTGGGGCGCAAATTCTGTGGGGCGCACATCCTGCGGCACACATCCTGCTGCGCACATAAATAAAAATAATATTAAAAACAAATTACAATTTTTTTTTCAAATCAAATTAATAAAAAAACTGTCCTTGGACATCCTGTGGGGCGCAAATTATGTGGGGCGCACATCCTGCTGCGCAAATCCTGCTGCGCACATGAGTAAAAATAATATTAAAACATTTTTACAAAAAAAAAATATTTAAATCCAATTAATAAAAAAACTGTGCTTGCACATCCTGTGGGGTGCAAATTCTGTGGGGCGCAAATTCTTTGGGGCGCACATCCTGCGGCGCACATCCTGCTGCGCACATAAATAAAAATGATATTAAAACATTTTTACAAAAAAAATATTTAAATCAAATTAATAAAAAAAATGTGCTTGCACATCCTGTGGGGCGCAAATTCTGTGGGGCGCACATCCTGCTGCCTACATAAATAAAAATAATATTAAAAACAAATTACAATTTTTTTTTTAAAATCGAATTAATATAAAAACTGTCCTTGCACATCCTGTGGGGCGCACATCCTGAAGCGCACATCCTGCTGCGAACATAAATAAAAATAATATTAAAAACAAATTACAATTTTTTTTTTTAAATCAAATTAATAAAAAAACTGTCCTTTCACGTCCTGTGGGGCGCAAATTACGTGGGGCGCAAATTCTGTGGGGCGCACATCCTGCGGCGCACATCCTGCTGCGCACATAAATAAAAATAATATTAAAACATTTTTACAAAAAAAATATTTAAATCAAATTAATAAAAAAAACTGTCCTTGCACATCCTGTGGGGCGCAAATTCTGTGGGGCGCACATCCTGCGGCGCACATCCTGCTGCGCACATAAATAAAAATAATATTAAAAACAAATTACAATTTTTTTTTTAAAATCAAATTAATAAAAAAACTGTCCTTGCACATCCTGTGGGGCGCACATCCTGCGGCGCACATCCTGCTGCGAACATAAATAAAAATAATATTAAAAACAAATTAAAATTTTTTTTTTTAAATCAAATTAATAAAAAAACTGTCCTTTCACGTCCTGTGGGGCGCAAATTACGTGGGGCGCAAATTCTGTGGGGCGCACATCCTGCAGCGCACATCCTGCTGCGCACATAAATAAAAATAATATTAAAATCAAATTACAATTTTTTTTTTTAAATCAAATTAATAAAAAAACTGTCCATGCACATCCTGTGGGGCGCAAATTCTGTGGGGCGCACATCCTGCGGCGCACATCCTGCTGCGCACATAAATAAAAATAATATTAAAACATTTTTACAAAAAAAATATTTAAATCAAATTAATAAAAAAACTGTCCTTGCACATCCTGTGGGGCGCAAAATCTGGTGGCCGCACATCCTGCGGCGCAAATCCTGCTGCGCACATGAATAAAAATAATATTAAAACATTTTTACAAAATAAAATATTTAAATCCAATTAATAAAAAAACTGTGCTTGCACATCCTGTGGGGCGCAAATTCTGTGGGGCGCACATCCTGCGGCACACATCCTGCTGCGCACATAAATAAAAATAATATTAAAAACAAATTACAATTTTTTTTTCAAATCAAATTAATAAAAAAACTGTCCTTGGACATCCTGTGGGGCGCAAATTATGTGGGGCGCACATCCTGCTGCGCAAATCCTGCTGCGCACATGAGTAAAAATAATATTAAAACATTTTTACAAAAAAAAAATATTTAAATCCAATTAATAAAAAAACTGTGCTTGCACATCCTGTGGGGCGCAAATTCTGTGGGGCGCACATCCTGCTGCGCACATAAATAAAAATAATATTAAAAACAGATTACAATTTTTCTTTTTAAATCAAATTAATAAAAAAACTGTCCTTGCACATCCTGTGGGGCGCAAATTATGTGGGGCGCAAATTCTTTGGGGCGCACATCCTGCGGCGCACATCCTGCTGCGCACATAAATAAAAATGATATTAAAACATTTTTACAAAAAAAATATTTAAATCAAATTAATAAAAAAAATGTGCTTGCACATCCTGTGGGGCGCAAATTCTGTGGGGCGCACATCCTGCTGCCTACATAAATAAAAATAATATTAAAAACAAATTACAATTTTTTTTTTAAAATCGAATTAATATAAAAACTGTCCTTGCACATCCTGTGGGGCGCACATCCTGCGGCGCACATCCTGCTGCGAACATAAATAAAAATAATATTAAAAACAAATTACAATTTTTTTTTTTAAATCAAATTAATAAAAAAACTGTCCTTTCACGTCCTGTGGGGCGCAAATTACGTGGGGCGCAAATTCTGTGGGGGGCACATCCTGCGGCGCACATCCTGCTGCGCACATAAATAAAAATAATATTAAAACATTTTTACAAAAAAAATATTTAAATCAAATTAATAAAAAAAACTGTCCTTGCACATCCTGTGGGGCGCAAATTCTGTGGGGCGCACATCCTGCGGCGCACATCCTGCTGCGCACATAAATAAAAATAATATTAAAAACAAATTACAATTTTTTTTTTAAAATCAAATTAATAAAAAAACTGTCCTTGCACATCCTGTGGGGCGCACATCCTGCGGCGCACATCCTGCTGCGAACATAAATAAAAATAATATTAAAAACAAATTAAAATTTTTTTTTTTAAATCAAATTAATAAAAAAACTGTCCTTTCACGTCCTGTGGGGCGCAAATTACGTGGGGCGCAAATTCTGTGGGGCGCACATCCTGCAGCGCACATCCTGCTGCGCACATAAATAAAAATAATATTAAAATCAAATTACAATTTTTTTTTTTAAATCAAATTAATAAAAAAACTGTCCATGCACATCCTGTGGGGCGCAAATTCTGTGGGGCGCACATCCTGCGGCGCACATCCTGCTGCGCACATAAATAAAAATAATATTAAAACATTTTTACAAAAAAAATATTTAAATCAAATTAATAAAAAAACTGTCCTTGCACATCCTGTGGGGCGCAAAATCTGGTGGCCGCACATCCTGCGGCGCAAATCCTGCTGCGCACATGAATAAAAATAATATTAAAACATTTTTACAAAATAAAATATTTAAATCCAATTAATAAAAAAACTGTGCTTGCACATCCTGTGGGGCGCAAATTCTGTGGGGCGCACATCCTGCGGCACACATCCTGCTGCGCACATAAATAAAAATAATATTAAAAACAAATTACAATTTTTTTTTAAATCAAATTAATAAAAAAACTGTCCTTGGACATCCTGTGGGGCGCAAATTATGTGGGGCGCACATCCTGCTGCGCAAATCCTGCTGCGCACATGAGTAAAAATAATATTAAAACATTTTTACAAAAAAAAAATATTTAAATCCAATTAATAAAAAAACTGTGCTTGCACATCCTGTGGGGCGCAAATTCTGTGGGGCGCACATCCTGCTGCGCACATAAATAAAAATAATATTAAAAACAGATTACAATTTTTCTTTTTAAATCAAATTAATAAAAAAACTGTCCTTGCACATCCTGTGGGGCGCAAATTATGTGGGGCGCAAATTCTTTGGGGCGCACATCCTGCGGCGCACATCCTGCTGCGCATATAAATAAAAATGATATTAAAACATTTTTACAAAAAAAATATTTAAATCAAATTAAGAAAAAAAATGTGCTTGCACATCCTGTGGGGCGCAAATTCTGTGGGGCGCACATCCTGCGGCGCACATCCTGCTGCGAACATAAATAAAAATAATATTAAAAACAAATTACAATTTTTTTTTTAAAATCAAATTAATAAAAAAACTGTCCTTTCACGTCCTGTGGGGCGCAAATTACGTGGGGCGCAAATTCTGTGGGGCGCACATCCTGCGGCGCACATCCTGCTGCGCACATAAATAAAAATAATATTAAAATCAAATTACAATTTTTTTTTTTAAATCAAATTAATAAAAAAACTGTCCATGCACATCCTGTGGGGCGCAAATTCTGTGGGGCGCACATCCTGCGGCGCACATCCTGCTGCGCACATAAATAAAAATAATATTAAAACATTTTTACAAAAAAAAATATTTAAATCATATTAATAAAAAAACTGTGCTTGCACATCCTGTGGGGCGCAAATTCTGTGGGGCGCACATCCTGTGGCGCACATCCTGCTGCGCACATAAATAAAAATAATATTAAAAACAATTTACAATTTTTTTTTAAATCAAATTAATAAAAAAACTATGCTTGCACATCCTGTGGGGCGCAAATTCTGTGGGGTGCACATGAATAAAAATAATATTAAAACATTTTTACAAAAAAAAATATTTAAATCAAATTAATAAAAAAACTGTGCTTGCACATCCTGAGGCGCAAATTCTGTGGGGCGCACATCCTGCGGCGCACATCCTGCTGCGCACATAAATAAAAATAATATTAAAACATTTTTACAAAAAAAAATATTTAAATCAAATTAATAAAAAAACTGTCCATGCACATCCTGTGGGGCGCAAATTCTGTGGGGCGCACATCCTGCAGCGCACATCCTGCTGCGCACATAAATAAAAATAATATTAAAATCAAATTACAATTTTTTTTTTTAAATCAAATTAATAAAAAAACTGTCCATGCACATCCTGTGGGGCGCAAATTCTGTGGGGCGCACATCCTGCGGCGCACATCCTGCTGCGCACATAAATAAAAATAATATTAAAACATTTTTACAAAAAAAATATTTAAATCAAATTAATAAAAAAACTGTCCTTGCACATCCTGTGGGGCGCAAAATCTGGTGGCCGCACATCCTGCGGCGCAAATCCTGCTGCGCACATGAATAAAAATAATATTAAAACATTTTTACAAAATAAAATATTTAAATCCAATTAATAAAAAAACTGTGCTTGCACATCCTGTGGGGCGCAAATTCTGTGGGGCGCACATCCTGCGGCACACATCCTGCTGCGCACATAAATAAAAATAATATTAAAAACAAATTACAATTTTTTTTTCAAATCAAATTAATAAAAAAACTGTCCTTGGACATCCTGTGGGGCGCAAATTATGTGGGGCGCACATCCTGCTGCGCAAATCCTGCTGCGCACATGAGTAAAAATAATATTAAAACATTTTTACAAAAAAAAAATATTTAAATCCAATTAATAAAAAAACTGTGCTTGCACATCCTGTGGGGCGCAAATTCTGTGGGGCGCACATCCTGCTGCGCACATAAATAAAAATAATATTAAAAACAGATTACAATTTTTCTTTTTAAATCAAATTAATAAAAAAACTGTCCTTGCACATCCTGTGGGGCGCACATCCTGCGGCGCACATCCTGCTGCGAACATAAATAAAAATAATATTAAAAACAAATTACAATTTTTTTTTTTAAATCAAATTAATAAAAAAACTGTCCTTTCACGTCCTGTGGGGCGCAAATTACGTGGGGCGCAAATTCTGTGGGGCGCACATCCTGCAGCGCACATCCTGCTGCGCACATAAATAAAAATAATATTAAAATCAAATTACAATTTTTTTTTTTAAATCAAATTAATAAAAAAACTGTCCATGCACATCCTGTGGGGCGCAAATTCTGTGGGGCGCACATCCTGCGGCGCACATCCTGCTGCGCACATAAATAAAAATAATATTAAAACATTTTTACAAAAAAAATATTTAAATCAAATTAATAAAAAAACTGTCCTTGCACATCCTGTGGGGCGCAAAATCTGGTGGCCGCACATCCTGCGGCGCAAATCCTGCTGCGCACATGAATAAAAATAATATTAAAACATTTTTACAAAATAAAATATTTAAATCCAATTAATAAAAAAACTGTGCTTGCACATCCTGTGGGGCGCAAATTCTGTGGGGCGCACATCCTGCGGCACACATCCTGCTGCGCACATAAATAAAAATAATATTAAAAACAAATTACAATTTTTTTTTAAATCAAATTAATAAAAAAACTGTCCTTGGACATCCTGTGGGGCGCAAAATCTGGTGGCCGCACATCCTGCGGCGCAAATCCTGCTGCGCACATGAATAAAAATAATATTAAAACATTTTTACAAAATAAAATATTTAAATCCAATTAATAAAAAAACTGTGCTTGCACATCCTGTGGGGCGCAAATTCTGTGGGGCGCACATCCTGCGGCACACATCCTGCTGCGCACATAAATAAAAATAATATTAAAAACAAATTACAATTTTTTTTTAAATCAAATTAATAAAAAAACTGTCCTTGGACATCCTGTGGGGCGCAAAATCTGGTGGCCGCACATCCTGCGGCGCAAATCCTGCTGCGCACATGAATAAAAATAATATTAAAACATTTTTACAAAATAAAATATTTAAATCCAATTAATAAAAAAACTGTGCTTGCACATCCTGTGGGGCGCAAATTCTGTGGGGCGCACATCCTGCGGCACACATCCTGCTGCGCACATAAATAAAAATAATATTAAAAACAAATTACAATTTTTTTTTAAATCAAATTAATAAAAAAACTGTCCTTGGACATCCTGTGGGGCGCAAATTATGTGGGGCGCACATCCTGCTGCGCAAATCCTGCTGCGCACATGAGTAAAAATAATATTAAAACATTTTTACAAAAAAAAAATATTTAAATCCAATTAATAAAAAAACTGTGCTTGCACATCCTGTGGGGCGCAAATTCTGTGGGGCGCACATCCTGCTGTGCACATAAATAAAAATAATATTAAAAACAGATTACAATTTTTCTTTTTAAATCAAATTAATAAAAAAACTGTCCTTGCACATCCTGTGGGGCGCAAATTATGTGGGGCGCAAATTCTTTGGGGCGCACATCCTGCGGCGCACATCCTGCTGCGCATATAAATAAAAATGATATTAAAACATTTTTACAAAAAAAATATTTAAATCAAATTAAGAAAAAAAATGTGCTTGCACATCCTGTGGGGCGCAAATTCTGTGGGGCGCACATCCTGCTGCCTACATAAATAAAAATAATATTAAAAACAAATTACAATTTTTTTTTTAAAATCAAATTAATAAAAAAACTGTCCTTGCACATCCTGTGGGGCGCACATCCTGCGGCGCACATCCTGCTGCGAACATAAATAAAAATAATATTAAAAACAAATTACAATTTTTTTTTTAAAATCAAATTAATAAAAAAACTGTCCTTTCACGTCCTGTGGGGCGCAAATTACGTGGGGCGCAAATTCTGTGGGGCGCACATCCTGCGGCGCACATCCTGCTGCGCACATAAATAAAAATAATATTAAAACATTTTTACAAAAAAAATATTTAAATCAAATTAATAAAAAAAACTGTCCTTGCACATCCTGTGGGGCGCAAATTCTGTGGGGCGCACATCCTGCGGCGCGCACATCCTGCGGCGCACATCCTGCTGCGCACATAAATAAAAATAATATTAAAAACAAATTACAATTTTTTTTTTTAAATCAAATTAATAAAAAAACTGTCCTTTCACGTCCTGTGGGGCGCAAATTACGTGGGGCGCAAATTCTGTGGGGCGCACATCCTGCGGCGCACATCCTGCTGCGCACATAAATAAAAATAATATTAAAATCAAATTACAATTTTTTTTTTTAAATCAAATTAATAAAAAAACTGTCCATGCACATCCTGTGGGGCGCAAATTCTGTGGGGCGCACATCCTGCGGCGCACATCCTGCTGCGCACATAAATAAAAATAATATTAAAACATTTTTACAAAAAAAAATATTTAAATCATATTAATAAAAAAACTGTGCTTGCACATCCTGTGGGGCGCAAATTCTGTGGGGCGCACATCCTGTGGCGCACATCCTGCTGCGCACATAAATAAAAATAATATTAAAAACAATTTACAATTTTTTTTTTAAATCAAATTAATAAAAAAACTATGCTTGCACATCCTGTGGGGCGCAAATTCTGTGGGGTGCACATGAATAAAAATAATATTAAAACATTTTTACAAAAAAAAATATTTAAATCAAATTAATAAAAAAACTGTGCTTGCACATCCTGAGGCGCAAATTCTGTGGGGCGCACATCCTGCGGCGCACATCCTGCTGCGCACATAAATAAAAATAATATTAAAACATTTTTACAAAAAAAAATATTTAAATCAAATTAATAAAAAAACTGTCCATGCACATCCTGTGGGGCGCAAATTCTGTGGGGCGCACATCCTGCAGCGCACATCCTGCTGCGCACATAAATAAAAATAATATTAAAATCAAATTACAATTTTTTTTTTTAAATCAAATTAATAAAAAAACTGTCCATGCACATCCTGTGGGGCGCAAATTCTGTGGGGCGCACATCCTGCGGCGCACATCCTGCTGCGCACATAAATAAAAATAATATTAAAACATTTTTACAAAAAAAATATTTAAATCAAATTAATAAAAAAACTGTCCTTGCACATCCTGTGGGGCGCAAAATCTGGTGGCCGCACATCCTGCGGCGCAAATCCTGCTGCGCACATGAATAAAAATAATATTAAAACATTTTTACAAAATAAAATATTTAAATCCAATTAATAAAAAAACTGTGCTTGCACATCCTGTGGGGCGCAAATTCTGTGGGGCGCACATCCTGCGGCACACATCCTGCTGCGCACATAAATAAAAATAATATTAAAAACAAATTACAATTTTTTTTTCAAATCAAATTAATAAAAAAACTGTCCTTGGACATCCTGTGGGGCGCAAATTATGTGGGGCGCACATCCTGCTGCGCAAATCCTGCTGCGCACATGAGTAAAAATAATATTAAAACATTTTTACAAAAAAAAAATATTTAAATCCAATTAATAAAAAAACTGTGCTTGCACATCCTGTGGGGCGCAAATTCTGTGGGGCGCACATCCTGCTGCGCACATAAATAAAAATAATATTAAAAACAGATTACAATTTTTCTTTTTAAATCAAATTAATAAAAAAACTGTCCTTGCACATCCTGTGGGGCGCAAATTATGTGGGGCGCAAATTCTTTGGGGCGCACATCCTGCGGCGCACATCCTGCTGCGCACATAAATAAAAATGATATTAAAACATTTTTACAAAAAAAATATTTAAATCAAATTAATAAAAAAAATGTGCTTGCACATCCTGTGGGGCGCAAATTCTGTGGGGCGCACATCCTGCTGCCTACATAAATAAAAATAATATTAAAAACAAATTACAATTTTTTTTTTAAAATCAAATTAATATAAAAACTGTCCTTGCACATCCTGTGTGCGCACATCCTGCGGCGCACATCCTGCTGCGAACATAAATAAAAATAATATTAAAAACAAATTACAATTTTTTTTTTTAAATCAAATTAATAAAAAAACTGTCCTTTCACGTCCTGTGGGGCGCAAATTACGTGGGGCGCAAATTCTGTGGGGCGCACATCCTGCGGCGCACATCCTGCTGCGCACATAAATAAAAATAATATTAAAACATTTTTACAAAAAAAATATTTAAATCAAATTAATAAAAAAAACTGTCCTTGCACATCCTGTGGGGCGCAAATTCTGTGGGGCGCACATCCTGCAGCGCACATCCTGCTGCGCACATAAATAAAAATAATATTAAAAACAAATTACAATTTTTTTTTTAAAATCAAATTAATAAAAAAACTGTCCTTGCACATCCTGTGGGGCGCACATCCTGCGGCGCACATCCTGCTGCGAACATAAATAAAAATAATATTAAAAACAAATTACAATTTTTTTTTTTAAATCAAATTAATAAAAAAACTGTCCATGCACATCCTGTGGGGCGCAAATTCTGTGGGGCGCACATCCTGCGGCGCACATCCTGCTGCGCACATAAATAAAAATAATATTAAAACATTTTTACAAAAAAAATATTTAAATCAAATTAATAAAAAAACTGTCCTTGCACATCCTGTGGGGCGCAAAATCTGGTGGCCGCACATCCTGCGGCGCAAATCCTGCTGCGCACATGAATAAAAATAATATTAAAACATTTTTACAAAATAAAATATTTAAATCCAATTAATAAAAAAACTGTGCTTGCACATCCTGTGGGGCGCAAATTCTGTGGGGCGCACATCCTGCGGCGCACATCCTTCTGCGCACATAAATAAAAATAATATTAAAAACAAATTACAATTTTTTTTTTTTAAATCAAATTAATAAAAAAACTATCCTTGCACATCCTGTGGGGCGCAAATTCTGTGGGGCGCACATCCTGCGGCGCACATCCTGCTGCGCACATGAATAAAAATGAAATTAAAAAAAATGTACAATTTTTTTTTTTTAAATCAAATTAATAAAAAAACTGTGCTTGCTCATCCTGTGGGGCGCAAATTATGTGGGGCAAACATCATGCGGCGCACATCCTGCTGTGCACATGAATAAAAATAATATTAAAACATTTTTACAAAAAAAAATATTTAAATCAAATTAATAAAAAAACTGTGCTTGCACATCCTGTGGGGCGCAAATTCTGTGGGGCGCACATCCTGCGGCGCACATCCTGCTGCGCACATAAATAAAAATAATATTAAAACATTTTTACAAAAAAATATATTAAAATCAAATTAATAAAAAAACTGTGCTTGCACATCCTGTGGGGCGCAAATTATGTGGGGCGCACAGACTGCGGCGCACATCCTGCTGCGCACATAGATAAAAATAATATTAAAACATCTTTACAAAAAAAATATATTTAAAACAATTAATAAAAAAACTGTGCCTGCTCATCCTGTGGGGCGCAAATTATGTGGGGCGCACATCCTGCGGCGCACATCCTGCTGCGCACATAAATAAAAATAATATTGAAAACAAATTACAATTTTTTTTTTAAATCAAATTTTTTAAAAAAACTGTCCTTGCACATCCTGTGGGGCGCAAATTCTGTGGGGCGCACATCCTGCGGCGCAAATCCTGCTGCGCACATGAATAAAAATAATATTAAAACATTTTTACAAAAAAAAATATTTAAGTCAAATTAATAAAAAAACTGTGCTTGCACATCCTGTGGGGCGCAAATTCTGTGGGGCGCACATCCTGCGGCGCAAATCCTGCTGCGCACATGAATAAAAATAATATTAAAACATTCTTACAAAAAAAAATATTTAAATCAAATTAATAAAAAAACTGTGCTTGCACATCCTGTGGGGCGCAAATACTGTGGGGCGCACATCCTGCGGTGCACATCCTGCTGCGCACATAAATAAAAATAATATTAAAAACAAATTACAATTTTTTTTTTTTTTAAATCAAATTAATAAAAAAACTGTGCTTGCACATCCTGTGGGGCGCAAATTATGTGGGGCGCACATCATGCGGCGCACATCCTGCTGCGCACATAAATAAAAATAATATTAAAACATTTTTACAAAAAAATATATTTAAATCAAATTAATACAAAAACTGTGCTTGCACATCCTGTGGGGCGCAAATTATGTGGGGCGCACATCATGCGGCGCACATCCTGCTGCGCACATAGATAAAAATAATATTAAAACATCTTTACAAAAAAAATATTTAAAACAATTAATAAAAAAACTGTGCTTGCTCATCCTCTGGGGCGCAAATTATGTGGGGCGCACATCCTGCGGCGCACATCCTGCTGCGCACATAAATAAAAATAATATTAAAAACAAATTACAATTTTTTTTTTTTAAATCAAATTAATAAAAAAACTGTCCTTGCACATCCTGTGTGGCGCAAATTCTGTGGGGCGCACCTCCTGCGGCGCACATCCTGCTGCGCACATAAATAAAAATAATATTAAAACATTTTTACAAAAAAAAATATTTAAATCAAATTAATAAAAAAACTGTGCTTGCACATCCTGTGGGGCGCAAATTCTGTGGGGCGCACATCCTGCGGCACACATCCTGCTGCGCACATAAATAAAAATAATATTAAAAACAAATTACAATTTTTTTTAAAAAATCAAATTAATAAAAAAACTGTCCTTGCACATCCTGTGGGGCGCAAATTCTGTGGGGCGCACATCCTGCGGCGCACATCCTGCTGCGCACATAAATAAAAATAATATTAAAAACAATTTACAATTATTTTTTTTTTAAATCAAATTAAAAAAAAACTGTGCTTGCACATCCTGTGGGGCGCAAATTATGTGGGGCGCACATCATGCGGCGCACATCCTGCTGCGCACATAAATAAAAATAATATTAAAACATTTTTACAGAAAAAAATATTTAAACATAACTAATAAAAAACCTTGCTTGCACATCCTGTGGGGCGCACATCCTGCTGCGCACATAAATAAAAATAATATTAAAAACAATTTACTATTATTTTTTTTTAAATCAAATTAATAAAAATACTGTGCTTGCACATCCTGTGGGGCGCAAATTCTGTGGGGCGCACATCCTGCTGCGCACATAAATAAAAATAATATTAAAACATTTTTACAAAAAAAAATATTTAAATCAAATTAATAAAAAAACTGTGCTTGCACATCCTGTGGGGCGCAAATTCTGTGGGGCGCACATCCTGCGGCGCACATCCTGCTGCGCACATAAATAAAAATACTATTAAAAACAAATTACAATTTTTTTTTTAAATCAAATTAATAAAAAAACTGTGCTTGCACATCCTGTGGGGCGCAAATTCTGTGGGCCGCAAATCCTGCGGCGCACATCCTGCTGCACACATAAATAAAAATAATATTAAAAACAATTTACAATTATTTTTTTTTAAATCAAATTAATAAAAAAACTGTGCTTGCACATCCTGTGGGGCGCAAATTCTGTGGGGCGCACATCCTGCGGCGCAAATCCTGCTGTGCACATGAATAAAAATAATATTAAAACATTTTTACAAAAAAAAATATTTAAATCAAATTAATAAAAAAACTGTGCTTGCACATCCTGTGGGGCGCAAATTCTGAGGGGCGCACATTCTGCGGCGCACATCCTGCTGCGCACATAAATAAAAATGATATTAAAACATTTTTACAAAAAAAATATTTAAATCAAATTAATAAAAAAACTGTCCTTGCACATCCTGTGGGGCGCAAATTCTGTGGGGCGCACATCCTGCGGCGCACATCCTGCTGCGCACATAAATAAAAATAATATTAAAACATTTTTACAAAAAAAAATATTTAAATCAAATTAATAAAAAAACTGTGCTTGCACATCCTGTGGGGCGCAAATTCTGTGGGGCGCACATCCTGCGGCGCACATCCTGCTGCGCACATAAATAAAAATAATATTAAAAACAAATTACAATTTTTTTTTTAAATCAAATTAATAAAAAACTGTGGTTGCACATCCTGTGGGGCGCAAATTATGTGGGGCGCACAGACTGCGGCGCACATCCTGCTGCGCACATAAATAAAAATAATATTAAAACATTTTTACAAAAAAAAACATTTGAATCAAATTAATAAAAAAACTGTGCTTGCACATCCTGTGGGGCGAAAATTATGTGGGGCGCACATCATGCGGCGCACATCCTGCTGCGCACATAAATAAAAATAATATTAAAACATTTTTACAAAAAAATATATTAAAATCAAATTAATAAAAAACTGTGGTTGCACATCCTGTGGGGCGCAAATTCTGTGGGGCGCACATCCTGCTGCGCACAAAAATAATATTAAAAACAATTTACAATTATTTTTTTTTTAAACCAAATTAATAAAAAAACTGTGCTTGCACATCCTGTGGGGCGCAAATTATGTGGGGCGCACATCCTGCTGCGCACATGAATAAAAATGAAATAAAAAAAAATTTACAATTTTTTTTTTTTAAATCAAATTAATAAAAAAAATGTGCTTGCACATCCTGTGGGGCGCAAATTCTGTGGGGCGCACATCCTGCGGCGCACATCCTGCTGCGCACATAAATAAAAATAATATTAAAACATTTTTACAAAAAAAAATATTTAAATCAAATTAATAAAAAAACTGTGCTTGCACATCCTTTGGGGCGCAAATTATGTGGGGCGCACATCCTGCGGCGCACATCCTGCTGCGAACATAAATAAAAATAATATTAAAAACAATTTACAATTATTTTTTTTTAAATCAAATTAAAAAAAAAACTGTGCTTGCACATCCTGTGGGGCGCAAATTATGTGGGGCGCACATCATGCGGCGCACATACTGCTGCGCACATAAATAAAAATAATATTAAAACATTTTTACAGAAAAAAATATTTAAATATAACTAATAAAAAACCTTGCTTGCACATCCTGTGGGGCGCAAATTATGTGGGGCGCACATCCTGCGGCGCACATCCTGCTGCGCAAATAGATAAAAATAATATTAAAACATCTTTACAAAAAAAATATTTAAAACAATTAATACAAAAACTGTGCTTGCACATCCTGTGGGGCACAAATTATGTGGGGCGCACATCCTGCGGCGCACATCCTGCTGCGCACATAAATAAAAATAATATTAAAAACAAATTACAATTTTTTTTTTAAATCAAATTAATAAAAAACTGTGGTTGCACATCCTGCTGCGCACATGAATAACAATGAAATTAAAAAAAATTTACAATTTTTTTTTTTTAAATCAAATTAATAAAAAAAATGTGCTTGCACATCCTGTGGGGCGCAAATTCTGTGGGGCGCACATCCTGCGGCGCACATCCTGCTGCGCACATGAATAAAAATAATATTAAAACATTTTTACAAAAAAAAATATTTAAATCAAATTAATAAAAAAACTGTGCTTGCACATCCTGTGGGGCGCAAATTCTGTGGGGCGCACATCCTGCGGCGCACATCCTTCTGCGCACATAATTAAAAATAATATTAAAAACAAATTACAATTTTTTTTTTTTAAATCAAATTAATAAAAAAACTGTCCTTGCACATCCTGTGGGGCGCAAATTCTGTGGGGCGCAAATCCTGCTGCGCACATGAATAACAATGAAATTAAAAAAAATTTACAATTTTTTTTTTTAAATCAAATTAATAAAAAAAATGTGCTTGCACATCCTGTGGGGCGCAAATTCTGTGGGGCGCACATCCTGCGGCGCACATCCTGCTGCGCACATAAATAAAAATAATATTAAAACATTTTTACAAAAAAAAATATTTAAATATAATTAATAAAAAACCTTGCTTGCACATCCTGTGGGGCGCAAATTGTGTGGGGCGCACATCCTGATGCGCGCATCCTGCTGCGCACATAAATAAAAATAATATTAAAAACAAATTACATTTTTTTTTTTTTAAATCAAATTAATAAAAAAACTGTGGTTGCACATCCTGTGGGGCGCAAATTATGTGGGGCGCACAGACTGCGGCGCACATCCTGCTGCGCACATAAATAAAAATAATATTAAAAACAAATTACAATTTTTTTTTTAAATCAAATTAATAAAAAAACTGTGCTTGCACATCCTGTGGGGCGCAAATTCTGTGGGCCGCAAATCCTGCGGCGCACATCCTGCTGCGCACATAAATAAAAATAATATTAAAAACAAATTACAATTTTTTTTTAAATCAAATTAATAAAAAACTGTGGTTGCACATCCTGTGGGGCGCAAATTATGTGGGGCGCACAGACTGCGGCGCACATCCTGCTGCGCACATAAATAAAAACAATATTAAAACATTTTTACAAAAAAAAATATTTAAATCAAATTAATAAAAAAACTGTGCTTGCACATCCTGTGGGGCGCAAATTATGTGGGGCGCACATCCTGCGGCGCACATCCTGCTGCGCACAAAAATAATATTAAAAACAATTTACAATTACTTTTTTTTTAAACCAAATTAATAAAAAAACTGTGCTTGCACATCCTGTGGGGCGCAAATTATGTGGGGCGCACAGACTGCGGCGCACATCCTGCTGCGCACATAGATAAAATAATATTAAAACATCTTTACAAAAAAAATATTTAAAACAATTAATAAAAAAACTGTGCTTGCACATCCTGTGGGGCGCAAATTCTGTGGGGCGCACATCCTGCGGCACACATCCTGCTGCGCACATAAATAAAAATAATATTAAAAACAAATTACAATTTTTTTTTTTTAAATCAAATTAATAAAAAAACTGTCCTTGCACATCCTGTGGGGTGCAAATTCTGTGGGGCTCACATCCTGTGGCGCACATCCTGCTGCGCACATAAATAAAAATAATATTAAAAACAAATTACAATTTTTTTTTTTTAAATCAAATTAATAAAAAAAATGTGCTTGCACATCCTGTGGGGCGCAAATTCTGTGGGGCGCACATCCTGCGGCGCACATCCTGCTGCGCACATAAATAAAAATAATATTAAAACATTTTTACAAAAAAATATATTTAAATCAAATTAATACAAAAACTGTGCTTGCACATCCTGTGGGGCGCACATCCTGCTGCGCACATGAATAAAAATGAAATAAAAAAAAATTTACAATTTTTTTTTTTTAAATCAAATTAATTAAAAAAATGTGCTTGCACATCCTGTGGGGCGCAAATTCTGTGGGGCGCACATCCTGTTGCGCACATCCTGCTGCGAACATAAATAAAAATAATATTAAAAACAATTTACAATTATTTTTTTTTAAATCAAATTAAAAAAAAAACTGTGCTTGCACATCCTGTGGGGCGCAAATTATGTGGGGCGCACATCATGCGGCGCACATACTGCTGCGCACATAAATAAAAATAATATTAAAACATTTTTACAGAAAAAAATATTTAAATATAACTAATAAAAAACCTTGCTTGCACATCCTGTGGGGCGCAAATTATGTGGGGCGCACATCCTGCGGCGCACATCCTGCTGCGCACATAAATAAAAATAATATTAAAACATTTTTACAAAAAAATATATTTAAATCAAATTAATACAAAAACTGTGCTTGCACATCCTGTGGGGCGCAAATTATGTGGGTCGCACAGACTGCGGCGCACATCTTGCTGCGCACATAAATAAAAACAATATTAAAACATTTTTACAAAAAAAAATATTTAAATCAAATTAATAAAAAAACTGTGCTTGCACATCCTGTGGGGCGCAAATTATGTGGGGCGCACATCCTGCGGCGCACATCCTGCTGCGCACAAAAATAATATTAAAAACAATTTACAATTACTTTTTTTTTAAACCAAATTAATAAAAAAACTGTGCTTGCACATCCTGTGGGGCGCAAATTATGTGGGGCGCACAGACTGCGGCGCACATCCTGCTGCGCACATAGATAAAATAATATTAAAACATCTTTACAAAAAAAATATTTAAAACAATTAATAAAAAAACTGTGCTTGCACATCCTGTGGGGCGCAAATTCTGTGGGGCGCACATCCTGCGGCACACATCCTGCTGCGCACATAAATAAAAATAATATTAAAAACAAATTACAATTTTTTTTTTTTAAATCAAATTAATAAAAAAACTGTCCTTGCACATCCTGTGGGGTGCAAATTCTGTGGGGCTCACATCCTGTGGCGCACATCCTGCTGCGCACATAAATAAAAATAATATTAAAAACAAATTACAATTTTTTTTTTTTAAATCAAATTAATAAAAAAAATGTGCTTGCACATCCTGTGGGGCGCAAATTCTGTGGGGCGCACATCCTGCGGCGCACATCCTGCTGCGCACATAAATAAAAATAATATTAAAACATTTTTACAAAAAAATATATTTAAATCAAATTAATACAAAAACTGTGCTTGCACATCCTGTGGGGCGCACATCCTGCTGCGCACATGAATAAAAATGAAATAAAAAAAAATTTACAATTTTTTTTTTTTAAATCAAATTAATTAAAAAAATGTGCTTGCACATCCTGTGGGGCGCAAATTCTGTGGGGCGCACATCCTGTTGCGCACATCCTGCTGCGAACATAAATAAAAATAATATTAAAAACAATTTACAATTATTTTTTTTTAAATCAAATTAAAAAAAAAACTGTGCTTGCACATCCTGTGGGGCGCAAATTATGTGGGGCGCACATCATGCGGCGCACATACTGCTGCGCACATAAATAAAAATAATATTAAAACATTTTTACAGAAAAAAATATTTAAATATAACTAATAAAAAACCTTGCTTGCACATCCTGTGGGGCGCAAATTATGTGGGGCGCACATCCTGCGGCGCACATCCTGCTGCGCACATAAATAAAAATAATATTAAAACATTTTTACAAAAAAATATATTTAAATCAAATTAATACAAAAACTGTGCTTGCACATCCTGTGGGGCGCAAATTATGTGGGTCGCACAGACTGCGGCGCACATCTTGCTGCGCAAATAGATAAAAATAATATTAAAACATCTTTACAAAAAAAATATTTAAAACAATTAATAAAAAAACTGTGCTTGCTCATCCTGTGGGGCGCAAATTATGTGGGGCGCACATCCTGCGGCGCACATCCTGCTGCGCACATAAATAAAAATAATATTAAAATATTTTTACAAAAAAAAATATTTAAATCAAATTAATAAAAAACTGTGGTTGCACATCCTGTGGGGCGCAAATTCTGTGGGGCGCACATCCTGCTGCGCACATAAATACAAATAATATTAAAAACAAATTACATTTTTTTTTTTTTAAATCAAATTAATAAAAAAACTGTGCTTGCACATCCTGTGGGGCGCAAATTCTGTGGGGCGCACATCCTGTTGCGCACATCCTTCTGCGCACATAAATAAAAATAATATTAAAAACAAATTACAATTTTTTTTTTTTAAATCAAATTAATAAAAAAACTGTCCTTGCACATCCTGTGGGGCGCAAATTCTGTGGGGCGCACATCCTGCTGCGCACATGAATAACAATGAAATTAAAAAAAATTTACAATTTTTTTTTTTTAAATCAAATTAATAAAAAAAATGTGCTTGCACATCCTGTGGGGCGCAAATTCTGTGGGGCGCACATCCTGCGGCTTACATCCTGCTGCGCACATAAATAAAAATAATATTAAAACATTTTTACAAAAAAAAATATTTAAATCAAATTAATAAAAAAACTGTGCTTGCACATCCTGTGGGGCGCAAATTCTGTGGGGCGCACATCCTGCGGCGCACATCCTGCTGCGCACATAAATACAAATAATATTAAAAACAAATTACATTTTTTTTTTTTGAAATCAAATTAATAAAAAAACTGTGCTTGCACATCCTGTGGGGCGCAAATTCTGTGGGGCGCACATCCTGCTGCGCAAATCCTGCGGCGCACATCCTGCTGCGCATATAAATAAAAATAATGTTAAAACATTTTTACAAAAAAAAAATATTTAAATCAAATTAATAAAAAAACTGTGCTTGCACATCCTGTGGGGCGCACATCCTGCTGCGCACATAAATAAAAATAATATTAAAAACAAATTACAATTTTTTTTTTAAAATCAAATTAATAAAAAAATTGTCCTTGCACATCCTGTGGGGCGCAAATTCTGTGGGGCGCACATCCTGCGGCGCACATCCTGCTGCGCACATAAATAAAAATAATATGAAAACATTTTTACAAAAAAAAATATTTAAATCAAATTAATAAAAAAACTGTGCTTGCACATCCTGTGGGGCGCAAATTCTGTGGGGCGCACATCCTGTGGCGCACATCCTGCGGCGCACATCCTGCTGCGCACATGAATAAAAATAATATTAAAAACAAATCACAATTTTTTTTTTTTAAATCAAATTAATAAAAAAACTGTCCTTGCACATCCTGTGGGGCGCAAATTCTGTGGGGCGCACATCCAGCTGCGCACATTAATATAAAAATAATATTAAAAACAATTTACAATTTTTTCTTTTTTAAATCAAATTAATAAAAAAACTGTGCTTGCACATCCTGTGGGGCGCAAATTCTGTGCGGCGCACATCCTGCGGGGCACATCCTGCTGCGCACATAAATAAAAATAATATTAAAACATTTTTACAAAAAAAAATATTTAAATCAAATTATTAAAAAAACTGTGCTTGAACATCCTGTGGGGCGCAAATTATGTGGGGCGCACATCCTGCGGCGCACATCCTGCTGCGCACATAAATAAAAATAATATTAAAAACAAATCACAATTTTTTTTTTTTAAATCAAATTAATAAAAAAACTGTCCTTGCACATCCTGTGGGGCGCAAATTCTGTGGGGCGCACATCCTGCAGCACACATCCTGCTGCGCACATGAATAAAAATAATATTAAAAACAAATTACAATTTTTTTTTTTAAATCAAATTAATAAAAAAACTGTGCTTGCACATCCTGTGGGGCGCAAATTATGTGGGGCGCACATCCTGCTGCGCACATAAATAAAAATAATATTAAAACATTTTTACAAAAAAATATATTAAAATCAAATTAATAAAAAAACTGTGCTTGCACATTCTGTGGGGCGCAAATCCTGCGGCGCACATCCTGCTGCGCATATAAATAAAAATAATGTTAAAACATTTTTACAAAAAAAAATATTTAAATCAAATAAATAAAAAAACTGTGCTTGCACATCCTGTGGGGCGCAAATTATGTGGGGCGCTCATCCTGCGGCGCACATCCTGCTGCGCACATAAATAAAAATAATATTAAAACATTTTTACAAAAAAATACATTTAAATCAAATTAATAAAAAAACTGTCCTTGCACATCCTGTGGGGCGCAAATTCTGTGGGGCGCACATCCAGCTGCGCACATTAATATAAAAATAATATTAAAAACAATTTACAATTTTTTCTTTTTTAAATCAAATTAATAAAAAAACTGTGCTTGCACATCCTGTGGGGCGCAAATTCTGTGGGGCGCACATCCTGCAGCACACATCCTGCTGCGCACATGAATAAAAATAATATTAAAAACAAATTACAATTTTTTTTTTAAATCAAATTAATAAAAAAACTGTGCTTGCACATCCTGTGGGGCGCAAATTATGTGGGGCGCACATCCTGCTGCGCACATAAATAAAAATAATATTAAAACATTTTTACAAAAAAAAATATTTAAATATAACTAATAAAAAACCTTGCTTGCACATCCTGTGGGGCGCAAATTATGTGGGGCGCACATCCTGCGGCGCACATCCTGCTGCGCACATAAATAAAAATAATATTAAAACATTTTTACAAAAAAAAATATTTAAATCAAATTAATAAAAAAACTGTGCTTGCACATCCTGTGGGGCGCAAATTCTGTGGGGCGCACATCCTGCGGCGCACATCCTGCTGCGCACATAAATACAAATAATATTAAAAACAAATTACATTTTTTTTTTTTGAAATCAAATTAATAAAAAAACTGTGCTTGCACATCCTGTGGGGCGCAAATTCTGTGGGGCGCACATCCTGCTGCGCAAATCCTGCGGCGCACATCCTGCTGCGCATATAAATAAAAATAATGTTAAAACATTTTTACAAAAAAAAAATATTTAAATCAAATTAATAAAAAAACTGTGCTTGCACATCCTGTGGGGCGCACATCCTGCTGCGCACATAAATAAAAATAATATTAAAAACAAATTACAATTTTTTTTTTTAAATCAAATTAATAAAAAAATTGTCCTTGCACATCCTGTGGGGCGCAAATTCTGTGGGGCGCACATCCTGCGGCGCACATCCTGCTGCGCACATAAATAAAAATAATATGAAAACATTTTTACAAAAAAAAATATTTAAATCAAATTAATAAAAAAACTGTGCTTGCACATCCTGTGGGGCGCAAATTCTGTGGGGCGCACATCCTGTGGCGCACATCCTGCGGCGCACATCCTGCTGCGCACATGAATAAAAATAATATTAAAAACAAATCACAATTTTTTTTTTTTAAATCAAATTAATAAAAAAACTGTCCTTGCACATCCTGTGGGGCGCAAATTCTGTGGGGCGCACATCCAGCTGCGCACATTAATATAAAAATAATATTAAAAACAATTTACAATTTTTTCTTTTTTAAATCAAATTAATAAAAAAACTGTGCTTGCACATCCTGTGGGGCGCAAATTCTGTGCGGCGCACATCCTGCGGGGCACATCCTGCTGCGCACATAAATAAAAATAATATTAAAACATTTTTACAAAAAAAAATATTTAAATCAAATTATTAAAAAAACTGTGCTTGAACATCCTGTGGGGCGCAAATTATGTGGGGCGCACATCCTGCGGCGCACATCCTGCTGCGCACATAAATAAAAATAATATTAAAAACAAATCACAATTTTTTTTTTTTAAATCAAATTAATAAAAAAACTGTCCTTGCACATCCTGTGGGGCGCAAATTCTGTGGGGCGCACATCCTGCAGCACACATCCTGCTGCGCACATGAATAAAAATAATATTAAAAACAAATTACAATTTTTTTTTTTAAATCAAATTAATAAAAAAACTGTGCTTGCACATCCTGTGGGGCGCAAATTATGTGGGGCGCACATCCTGCTGCGCACATAAATAAAAATAATATTAAAACATTTTTACAAAAAAATATATTAAAATCAAATTAATAAAAAAACTGTGCTTGCACATTCTGTGGGGCGCAAATCCTGCGGCGCACATCCTGCTGCGCATATAAATAAAAATAATGTTAAAACATTTTTACAAAAAAAAATATTTAAATCAAATAAATAAAAAAACTGTGCTTGCACATCCTGTGGGGCGCAAATTATGTGGGGCGCTCATCCTGCGGCGCACATCCTGCTGCGCACATAAATAAAAATAATATTAAAACATTTTTACAAAAAAATACATTTAAATCAAATTAATAAAAAAACTGTCCTTGCACATCCTGTGGGGCGCAAATTCTGTGGGGCGCACATCCAGCTGCGCACATTAATATAAAAATAATATTAAAAACAATTTACAATTTTTTCTTTTTTAAATCAAATTAATAAAAAAACTGTGCTTGCACATCCTGTGGGGCGCAAATTCTGTGGGGCGCACATCCTGCAGCACACATCCTGCTGCGCACATGAATAAAAATAATATTAAAAACAAATTACAATTTTTTTTTTAAATCAAATTAATAAAAAAACTGTGCTTGCACATCCTGTGGGGCGCAAATTATGTGGGGCGCACATCCTGCTGCGCACATAAATAAAAATAATATTAAAACATTTTTACAAAAAAAAATATTTAAATATAACTAATAAAAAACCTTGCTTGCACATCCTGTGGGGCGCAAATTATGTGGGGCGCACATCCTGCGGCGCACATCCTGCTGCGCACATAAATAAAAATAATATTAAAACATTTTTACAAAAAAAAATATTTAAATATAACTAATAAAAAACCTTGCTTGCACATCCTGTGGGGCGCAAATTATGTGGGGCGCACATCCTGCAGCGCACATCCTGCTGCGCACATAAATAAAAATAATATTAAAAACAAATTACAATTTTTTTTTTTTAAATCAAATTAATAAAAAAACTGTGCTTGCACATCCTGTGGGGCGCAAATTCTGTGGGGCGCACATCCTGCGGCGCACATCCTGCTGCGCACATAAATAAAAATAATATTAAAACATTTTTACAAAAAAAAATATTTAAATATAACTAATAAAATACCTTGCTTGCACATCCTGTGGGGCGCAAATTATGTGGGGCGCACATCCTGCAGCGCACATCCTGCTGCGCACATAAATAAAAATAATATTAAAAACAAATTACAATTTTTTTTTTTTAAATCAAATTAATAAAAAAACTGTCCTTGCACATCCTGTGGGGCGCAAATTCTGTGGGGCGCACATCCTGCAGCACACATCCTGCTGCGCACATAAATAAAAATAATATTAAAAACAAATTACAATTTTTTTTTAAAAATCAAATTAATAAAAAAACTGTCCTTGCGCATCCTGTGGGGCGCAAATTCTGTGGGGCGCACATCCTGCGGCGCACATCCTGCTGCGCACATGAATAAAAATAATATTAAAACATTTTTACAAAAAAAAATATTTAAATCAAATTAATAAAAAAACTGTCCTTGCACATCCTGTGAGGTGCAAATTCTGTGGGGCGCACATCCTGCGGCGCACATCCTGCTGCGCACATAAATAAAAATAATATTAAAACATTTTTACAAAAAAATATATTAAAATCAAATTAATAAAAAAACTGTGCTTGCACATTCTGTGGGGCGCAAATCCTGCGGCGCACATCCTGCTGCGCACATAAATAAAAATAATGTTAAAACATTTTTACAAAAAAATATATATAAATATAACCAATAAAAAAACTGTGCTTGCACATCCTGTGGGGTGCAAATTCTGTGGGGCGCACATCCAGCTGCGCACATTAATAAAAATAATATTAAACACAATTTACAATTTTTTCTTTTTTAAATCAAATTAATAAAAAAACTGTGCTTGCACATCCTGTGGGGCGCAAATCCTGCGGCGCACATCCTGCTGCGCACATAAATAAAAATAATATTAAAACATTTTTACAAAAAAATATATTAAAATCAAATTAATAAAAAAACTGTCCTTGCACATCCTGTGGGGCGCAAATTCTGTGGGGCGCACATCCAGCTGCGCACATTAATATAAAAATAATATTAAAAACAATTTACAATTTTTTCTTTTTTAAATCAAATTAATAAAAAAACTGTGCTTGCACATCCTGTGGGGCGCAAATTCTGTGGGGCGCACATCCTGCGGGGCACATCCTGCTGCGCACATAAATAAAAATAATATTAAAACATTTTTACAAAAACAAATATTTAAATCAAATTATTAAAAAAACTGTGCTTGAACATCCTGTGGGGCGCAAATTATGTGGGGCGCACATCCTGCGGCGCACATCCTGCTGCGCACATCAATAAAAATAATATTAAAAACAAATCACAATTTTTGTTTTTTAAATCAAATTAATAAAAAAACTGTCCTTGCACATCCTGTGGGGCGCAAATTCTTTGGGGCGCACATCCTGCAGCACACATCCTGCTGCGCACATGAATAAAAATATTATTAAAAACAAATTACAATTTTTTTTTTTAAATCAAATTAATAAAAAAACTGTGCTTGCACATCCTGTGGGGCGCAAATTATGTGGGGCGCACATCCTGCTGCGCACATAAATAAAAATAATATTAAAACATTTTTACAAAAAAATGTATTAAAATCAAATTAATAAAAAAACTGTGCTTGCACATCCTGTGGGGCGCAAATTCTGTGGGGCGCTCATCCTGCGGCGCACATCCTGCTGCGCACATAAATAAAAATAATATTAAAACATTTTTACAAAAAAATATATTGAAATCAAATTAATAAAAAAACTGTGCTTGCACATTCTGTGGGGCGCAAATCCTGCGGCGCACATCCTGCTGCGCACATAAATAAAAATAATGTTAAAACATTTTTACAAAAAAAAATATTTAAATATAACCAATAAAAAAACTGTGCTTGCACATCCTGTGGGGCGCAAATTCTGTGGGGCGCACATCCTGCGGCGCACATCCTGCTGCGTATATAAATAAAAATAATGTTAAAACATTTTTACAAAAAAAAATATTTAAATCAAATTAATAAAAAAACTGTGCTTGCACATCCTGTGGGGCGCAAATTCTGTGGGGCGCACATCCTGCTGCGCACATGAATAAAAATAATATTAAAACATTTTTACAAAAAAAAATATTTAAAACAAATTAATAAAAAAACTGTCCTTGCACATCCTGTGGGGCGCAAATTCTGTGGGGCGCACATCCTGCGGCGCACATCCTGCTGCGCACATAAATAAAAATAATATTAAAAACAAATCACAATTTTTTTTTTCTAAATCAAATTAATAAAAAAACTGTCCTTGCACATCCTGTGGGGAGCAAATTCTTTGGGGCGCACATCCTGCAGCACACATCCTGCTGCGCACATGAATAAAAATATTATTAAAAACAAATTACAATTTTTTTTTTTAAATCAAATTAATAAAAAAACTGTGCTTGCACATCCTGTGGGGCGCAAATTATGTGGGGCGCACATCCTGCTGCGCACATAAATAAAAATAATATTAAAACATTTTTAAAAAAAAAAAATATTTAAATCAAATTAATAAAAAAACTGTCCTTGCACATCCTGTGGGGCGCAAATTCTGTGGGGCGCACATCCAGCTGCGCACATTAATAAAAATAATATTAAACACAATTTACAATTTTTTCTTTTTTAAATCAAATTAATAAAAAAACTGTGCTTGCACATCCTATGGGGAGCAAATTCTGTGGGGCGCACATCCTGCGGGGCACATCCTGCTGAGCACATAAATAAAAATAATATTAAAACATTTTTACAAAAAAAAATATTTCAATCAAATTAATAAAAAAACTGTGCTTGAACATCCTGTGGGGCGCAAATTATGTGGGGCGCACATCCTGCGGCGCACATCCTGCTGCGCACATGAATAAAAATAATATTAAAAACAAATTACAATTTTGTTTTTTTTAAATCAAATTAATAAAAAAACTGTGCTTGCACATCCTGTGGGGCGCAAATTCTGTGGGGCGCACATCCTTCGGCGCACATCCTGCTGCGCACATAAATACAAATAATTTTAAAACATTTTTACAAGTTTTTTTTTTTAAATCAAATTAATAAAAAAACTGTGCTTGCACATCCTGTGGGGCGCAAATTATGTGGGGTGCACATCCTGCGGCGCACATCCTGCTGCGCACATAAATAAAAATAATATTAAATGATTTTTACAAAAAAAAATATTTAAATCAAATTAATAAAAAAACTGTGCTTGCACATCCTGTGGGGCGCACATCCTGCGGCGCACATCCTGCTGCGCACATCCTGCTGCGCACATAGATAAAAATGATATTAAAAAAAACTTACAATTTAAAAAAAAAATCAAATTAATAAAAAAACTGTGCTTGCACATCCTCTGGGGTGCAAATTCTGTGGGGCGCACATCCTGCGGCGCACATCCTGCTGCGCACATAAATAAAAATAATATTAAAACATTTTTACAAAAAAAAATATTGAAATATAACTAATAAAAAAACTGTGCTTGCACATCCTGTGGGGCGCAAATTATGTGGGGCGCACATCCTGCTGCGCACATAAATAAAAATAATATTAAAACATTTTTACAAAAAAAAATATTTAAATCAAATTAATAAAAAAACTGTGCTTGCACATCCTGTGGGGCGCAAATTATGTGGGGCGCACATCCTGCTGCGCACATAAATAAAAATAATATTAAAACATTTTTACAAAAAAAAATATTTAAATCAAATTAATAAAAAAACTGTGCTTGCACATCCTGGGGCGCACATCCTGCGGCGCACATCCTGCTGCGCACATAAATTAAAATAATATTAAAACATTTTTACAAAAAAAAATATTTAAATCAAATTAATAAAAAAACTGTGCTTGCACATCCTGCGGCGCACATCCTGCTGCGCTAATAAATACAAATAATATTGAAACATTTTTACAAGTTTTTTTTTTTAAATCAAATTAATAAAAAAACTGTGCTTGCACATCCTGTGGGGCGCAAATTATGTGGGGCGCACATCCTGCAGCGCACATCCTGCTGCGCACATAAATAAAAATAATATTAAAAACAAATTACAATTTTTTTTTTTTAAATCAAATTAATAAAAAAACTGTGCTTGCACATCCTGTGGGGCGCAAATTCTGTGGGGCGCACATCCTGCTGCGCACATAAATAAAAATAATATTAAAAACAAATTACAATTTTTTTTTTTAAATCAAATTAATAAAAAAACTGTCCTTGAACATCCTGTGGGGCGCAAATTACGTGGGGCGCACATCCTGCGGCGCACATCCTGCTGCGCACATAAATAAAAATAATATTAAAACATTTTTACAAAAAAAAATATTTAAATATAACTAATAAAAAACCTTGCTTGCACATCCTGTGCGGCGCAAATTATGTGGGGCGCACATCCTGCAGCGCACATCCTGCTGCGCACATAAATAAAAATAATATTAAAAACAAATTACAATTTTTTTTTTTTAAATCAAATTAATAAAAAAACTGTCCTTGCACATCCTGTGGGGCGCAAATTCTGTGGGGCGCACTTCCTGCGGCGCACATCCTGCTGCGCACATAAATAAAAATAATATTAAAACATTTTTACAAAAAAAAATATTTAAATCAAATTAATAAAAAAACTGTGCTTGCACATCCTGTGGGGCGAAAATTATGTGGGGCGCACATCATGCGGCGCACATCCTGCTGCGCACATAAATAAAAATAATATTAAAACATTTTTACAAAAAAATATATTAAAATCAAATTAATAAAAAAACTGTGCTTGCACATCCAGCGGCGCACATCCTGCGGCGCACATCCTGCTGCGCACATAAATAAAAATAATATTAAAACATTTTTACAAAAAAATATATTTAAATCAAATTAATAAAAAAACTGTGCTTGCACATCCTGTGGGGCGAAAATTATGTGGGGCGCACATCATGCGGCGCACATCCTGCTGCGCACATGAATAAAAATAATATTAAAACATTTTTACAAAAAAATATATTAAAATCAAATTAATAAAAAAACTGTGCTTGCACATCCAGCGGCGCACATCCTGCGGCGCACATCCTGCTGCGCACATAAATAAAAATAATATTAAAACATTTTTACAAAAAAAAATATTTAAATCAAATTAATAAAAAAACTGTGCTTGCACATCCTGTGGGGCGAAAATTATGTGGGGCGCACATCATGCGGCGCACATCCTGCTGCGCACATAAATAAAAATAATATTAAAACATTTTTACAAAAAAATATATTAAAATCAAATTAATAAAAAAACTGTGCTTGCACATCCTGTGGGGCGCAAATTATGTGGGGCGCACAGACCGCGGCGCACATCCTGCTGCGCACATAGATAAAAATAATATTAAAACATCTTTACAAAAAAAATATTTAAAACAATTAATAAAAAAACTGTGCTTGCTCATCCTGTGGGGCGCAAATTATGTGGGGCGCACATCATGCGGCGCACATCCAGCTGCGCACATAAATAAAAATAATATTAAAAACAAATTACAATTTTTTTTTTAAATCAAATTAATAAAAAAACTGTGCTTGCACATCCTGTGGGGCGCAAATTATGTGGGGCGCAAATCCTGCGGCGCACATCCTGCTGCGCACATAAATAAAAATAATATTAAAAACAAATTACAATTTTTTTTTAAATCAAATTAATAAAAAACTGTGGTTGCACATCCTGTGGGGCGCAAATTATGTGGGGCGCACAGACTGCGGCGCACATCCTGCTGCGCACATAAATAAAAACAATATTAAAACATTTTTACAAAAAAAAATATTTAAATCAAATTAATAAAAAAACTGTGCTTGCACATCCTGTGGGGCGCAAATTATGTGGGGCGCACATCCTGCGGCGCACATCCTGCTGCGCACAAAAATAATATTAAAAACAATTTACAATTACTTTTTTTTTAAACCAAATTAATAAAAAAACTGTGCTTGCACATCCTGTGGGGCGCAAATTATGTGGGGCGCACAGACTGCGGCGCACATCCTGCTGCGCACATAGATAAAATAATATTAAAACATCTTTACAAAAAAAATATTTAAAACAATTAATAAAAAAACTGTGCTTGCACATCCTGTGGGGCGCAAATTCTGTGGGGCGCACATCCTGCGGCACACATCCTGCTGCGCACATAAATAAAAATAATATTAAAAACAAATTACAATTTTTTTTTTTTAAATCAAATTAATAAAAAAACTGTCCTTGCACATCCTGTGGGGTGCAAATTCTGTGGGGCTCACATCCTGTGGCGCACATCCTGCTGCGCACATAAATAAAAATAATATTAAAAACAAATTACAATTTTTTTTTTTTAAATCAAATTAATAAAAAAAATGTGCTTGCACATCCTGTGGGGCGCAAATTCTGTGGGGCGCACATCCTGCGGCGCACATCCTGCTGCGCACATAAATAAAAATAATATTAAAACATTTTTACAAAAAAATATATTTAAATCAAATTAATACAAAAACTGTGCTTGCACATCCTGTGGGGCGCACATCCTGCTGCGCACATGAATAAAAATGAAATAAAAAAAAATTTACAATTTTTTTTTTTTAAATCAAATTAATTAAAAAAATGTGCTTGCACATCCTGTGGGGCGCAAATTCTGTGGGGCGCACATCCTGTTGCGCACATCCTGCTGCGAACATAAATAAAAATAATATTAAAAACAATTTACAATTATTTTTTTTTAAATCAAATTAAAAAAAAAACTGTGCTTGCACATCCTGTGGGGCGCAAATTATGTGGGGCGCACATCATGCGGCGCACATACTGCTGCGCACATAAATAAAAATAATATTAAAACATTTTTACAGAAAAAAATATTTAAATATAACTAATAAAAAACCTTGCTTGCACATCCTGTGGGGCGCAAATTATGTGGGGCGCACATCCTGCGGCGCACATCCTGCTGCGCACATAAATAAAAATAATATTAAAACATTTTTACAAAAAAATATATTTAAATCAAATTAATACAAAAACTGTGCTTGCACATCCTGTGGGGCGCAAATTATGTGGGTCGCACAGACTGCGGCGCACATCTTGCTGCGCACATAAATAAAAACAATATTAAAACATTTTTACAAAAAAAAATATTTAAATCAAATTAATAAAAAAACTGTGCTTGCACATCCTGTGGGGCGCAAATTATGTGGGGCGCACATCCTGCGGCGCACATCCTGCTGCGCACAAAAATAATATTAAAAACAATTTACAATTACTTTTTTTTTAAACCAAATTAATAAAAAAACTGTGCTTGCACATCCTGTGGGGCGCAAATTATGTGGGGCGCACAGACTGCGGCGCACATCCTGCTGCGCACATAGATAAAATAATATTAAAACATCTTTACAAAAAAAATATTTAAAACAATTAATAAAAAAACTGTGCTTGCACATCCTGTGGGGCGCAAATTCTGTGGGGCGCACATCCTGCGGCACACATCCTGCTGCGCACATAAATAAAAATAATATTAAAAACAAATTACAATTTTTTTTTTTTAAATCAAATTAATAAAAAAACTGTCCTTGCACATCCTGTGGGGTGCAAATTCTGTGGGGCTCACATCCTGTGGCGCACATCCTGCTGCGCACATAAATAAAAATAATATTAAAAACAAATTACAATTTTTTTTTTTTAAATCAAATTAATAAAAAAAATGTGCTTGCACATCCTGTGGGGCGCAAATTCTGTGGGGCGCACATCCTGCGGCGCACATCCTGCTGCGCACATAAATAAAAATAATATTAAAACATTTTTACAAAAAAATATATTTAAATCAAATTAATACAAAAACTGTGCTTGCACATCCTGTGGGGCGCACATCCTGCTGCGCACATGAATAAAAATGAAATAAAAAAAAATTTACAATTTTTTTTTTTTAAATCAAATTAATTAAAAAAATGTGCTTGCACATCCTGTGGGGCGCAAATTCTGTGGGGCGCACATCCTGTTGCGCACATCCTGCTGCGAACATAAATAAAAATAATATTAAAAACAATTTACAATTATTTTTTTTTAAATCAAATTAAAAAAAAAACTGTGCTTGCACATCCTGTGGGGCGCAAATTATGTGGGGCGCACATCATGCGGCGCACATACTGCTGCGCACATAAATAAAAATAATATTAAAACATTTTTACAGAAAAAAATATTTAAATATAACTAATAAAAAACCTTGCTTGCACATCCTGTGGGGCGCAAATTATGTGGGGCGCACATCCTGCGGCGCACATCCTGCTGCGCACATAAATAAAAATAATATTAAAACATTTTTACAAAAAAATATATTTAAATCAAATTAATACAAAAACTGTGCTTGCACATCCTGTGGGGCGCAAATTATGTGGGTCGCACAGACTGCGGCGCACATCTTGCTGCGCAAATAGATAAAAATAATATTAAAACATCTTTACAAAAAAAATATTTAAAACAATTAATAAAAAAACTGTGCTTGCTCATCCTGTGGGGCGCAAATTATGTGGGGCGCACATCCTGCGGCGCACATCCTGCTGCGCACATAAATAAAAATAATATTAAAATATTTTTACAAAAAAAAATATTTAAATCAAATTAATAAAAAACTGTGGTTGCACATCCTGTGGGGCGCAAATTCTGTGGGGCGCACATCCTGCTGCGCACATAAATACAAATAATATTAAAAACAAATTACATTTTTTTTTTTTTAAATCAAATTAATAAAAAAACTGTGCTTGCACATCCTGTGGGGCGCAAATTCTGTGGGGCGCACATCCTGTTGCGCACATCCTTCTGCGCACATAAATAAAAATAATATTAAAAACAAATTACAATTTTTTTTTTTTAAATCAAATTAATAAAAAAACTGTCCTTGCACATCCTGTGGGGCGCAAATTCTGTGGGGCGCACATCCTGCTGCGCACATGAATAACAATGAAATTAAAAAAAATTTACAATTTTTTTTTTTTAAATCAAATTAATAAAAAAAATGTGCTTGCACATCCTGTGGGGCGCAAATTCTGTGGGGCGCACATCCTGCGGCTTACATCCTGCTGCGCACATAAATAAAAATAATATTAAAACATTTTTACAAAAAAAAATATTTAAATCAAATTAATAAAAAAACTGTGCTTGCACATCCTGTGGGGCGCAAATTCTGTGGGGCGCACATCCTGCGGCGCACATCCTGCTGCGCACATAAATACAAATAATATTAAAAACAAATTACATTTTTTTTTTTTGAAATCAAATTAATAAAAAAACTGTGCTTGCACATCCTGTGGGGCGCAAATTCTGTGGGGCGCACATCCTGCTGCGCAAATCCTGCGGCGCACATCCTGCTGCGCATATAAATAAAAATAATGTTAAAACATTTTTACAAAAAAAAAATATTTAAATCAAATTAATAAAAAAACTGTGCTTGCACATCCTGTGGGGCGCACATCCTGCTGCGCACATAAATAAAAATAATATTAAAAACAAATTACAATTTTTTTTTTAAAATCAAATTAATAAAAAAATTGTCCTTGCACATCCTGTGGGGCGCAAATTCTGTGGGGCGCACATCCTGCGGCGCACATCCTGCTGCGCACATAAATAAAAATAATATGAAAACATTTTTACAAAAAAAAATATTTAAATCAAATTAATAAAAAAACTGTGCTTGCACATCCTGTGGGGCGCAAATTCTGTGGGGCGCACATCCTGTGGCGCACATCCTGCGGCGCACATCCTGCTGCGCACATGAATAAAAATAATATTAAAAACAAATCACAATTTTTTTTTTTTAAATCAAATTAATAAAAAAACTGTCCTTGCACATCCTGTGGGGCGCAAATTCTGTGGGGCGCACATCCAGCTGCGCACATTAATATAAAAATAATATTAAAAACAATTTACAATTTTTTCTTTTTTAAATCAAATTAATAAAAAAACTGTGCTTGCACATCCTGTGGGGCGCAAATTCTGTGCGGCGCACATCCTGCGGGGCACATCCTGCTGCGCACATAAATAAAAATAATATTAAAACATTTTTACAAAAAAAAATATTTAAATCAAATTATTAAAAAAACTGTGCTTGAACATCCTGTGGGGCGCAAATTATGTGGGGCGCACATCCTGCGGCGCACATCCTGCTGCGCACATAAATAAAAATAATATTAAAAACAAATCACAATTTTTTTTTTTTAAATCAAATTAATAAAAAAACTGTCCTTGCACATCCTGTGGGGCGCAAATTCTGTGGGGCGCACATCCTGCAGCACACATCCTGCTGCGCACATGAATAAAAATAATATTAAAAACAAATTACAATTTTTTTTTTTAAATCAAATTAATAAAAAAACTGTGCTTGCACATCCTGTGGGGCGCAAATTATGTGGGGCGCACATCCTGCTGCGCACATAAATAAAAATAATATTAAAACATTTTTACAAAAAAATATATTAAAATCAAATTAATAAAAAAACTGTGCTTGCACATTCTGTGGGGCGCAAATCCTGCGGCGCACATCCTGCTGCGCATATAAATAAAAATAATGTTAAAACATTTTTACAAAAAAAAATATTTAAATCAAATAAATAAAAAAACTGTGCTTGCACATCCTGTGGGGCGCAAATTATGTGGGGCGCTCATCCTGCGGCGCACATCCTGCTGCGCACATAAATAAAAATAATATTAAAACATTTTTACAAAAAAATACATTTAAATCAAATTAATAAAAAAACTGTCCTTGCACATCCTGTGGGGCGCAAATTCTGTGGGGCGCACATCCAGCTGCGCACATTAATATAAAAATAATATTAAAAACAATTTACAATTTTTTCTTTTTTAAATCAAATTAATAAAAAAACTGTGCTTGCACATCCTGTGGGGCGCAAATTCTGTGGGGCGCACATCCTGCAGCACACATCCTGCTGCGCACATGAATAAAAATAATATTAAAAACAAATTACAATTTTTTTTTTAAATCAAATTAATAAAAAAACTGTGCTTGCACATCCTGTGGGGCGCAAATTATGTGGGGCGCACATCCTGCTGCGCACATAAATAAAAATAATATTAAAACATTTTTACAAAAAAAAATATTTAAATATAACTAATAAAAAACCTTGCTTGCACATCCTGTGGGGCGCAAATTATGTGGGGCGCACATCCTGCGGCGCACATCCTGCTGCGCACATAAATAAAAATAATATTAAAACATTTTTACAAAAAAAAATATTTAAATCAAATTAATAAAAAAACTGTGCTTGCACATCCTGTGGGGCGCAAATTCTGTGGGGCGCACATCCTGCGGCGCACATCCTGCTGCGCACATAAATACAAATAATATTAAAAACAAATTACATTTTTTTTTTTTGAAATCAAATTAATAAAAAAACTGTGCTTGCACATCCTGTGGGGCGCAAATTCTGTGGGGCGCACATCCTGCTGCGCAAATCCTGCGGCGCACATCCTGCTGCGCATATAAATAAAAATAATGTTAAAACATTTTTACAAAAAAAAAATATTTAAATCAAATTAATAAAAAAACTGTGCTTGCACATCCTGTGGGGCGCACATCCTGCTGCGCACATAAATAAAAATAATATTAAAAACAAATTACAATTTTTTTTTTTAAATCAAATTAATAAAAAAATTGTCCTTGCACATCCTGTGGGGCGCAAATTCTGTGGGGCGCACATCCTGCGGCGCACATCCTGCTGCGCACATAAATAAAAATAATATGAAAACATTTTTACAAAAAAAAATATTTAAATCAAATTAATAAAAAAACTGTGCTTGCACATCCTGTGGGGCGCAAATTCTGTGGGGCGCACATCCTGTGGCGCACATCCTGCGGCGCACATCCTGCTGCGCACATGAATAAAAATAATATTAAAAACAAATCACAATTTTTTTTTTTTAAATCAAATTAATAAAAAAACTGTCCTTGCACATCCTGTGGGGCGCAAATTCTGTGGGGCGCACATCCAGCTGCGCACATTAATATAAAAATAATATTAAAAACAATTTACAATTTTTTCTTTTTTAAATCAAATTAATAAAAAAACTGTGCTTGCACATCCTGTGGGGCGCAAATTCTGTGCGGCGCACATCCTGCGGGGCACATCCTGCTGCGCACATAAATAAAAATAATATTAAAACATTTTTACAAAAAAAAATATTTAAATCAAATTATTAAAAAAACTGTGCTTGAACATCCTGTGGGGCGCAAATTATGTGGGGCGCACATCCTGCGGCGCACATCCTGCTGCGCACATAAATAAAAATAATATTAAAAACAAATCACAATTTTTTTTTTTTAAATCAAATTAATAAAAAAACTGTCCTTGCACATCCTGTGGGGCGCAAATTCTGTGGGGCGCACATCCTGCAGCACACATCCTGCTGCGCACATGAATAAAAATAATATTAAAAACAAATTACAATTTTTTTTTTTAAATCAAATTAATAAAAAAACTGTGCTTGCACATCCTGTGGGGCGCAAATTATGTGGGGCGCACATCCTGCTGCGCACATAAATAAAAATAATATTAAAACATTTTTACAAAAAAATATATTAAAATCAAATTAATAAAAAAACTGTGCTTGCACATTCTGTGGGGCGCAAATCCTGCGGCGCACATCCTGCTGCGCATATAAATAAAAATAATGTTAAAACATTTTTACAAAAAAAAATATTTAAATCAAATAAATAAAAAAACTGTGCTTGCACATCCTGTGGGGCGCAAATTATGTGGGGCGCTCATCCTGCGGCGCACATCCTGCTGCGCACATAAATAAAAATAATATTAAAACATTTTTACAAAAAAATACATTTAAATCAAATTAATAAAAAAACTGTCCTTGCACATCCTGTGGGGCGCAAATTCTGTGGGGCGCACATCCAGCTGCGCACATTAATATAAAAATAATATTAAAAACAATTTACAATTTTTTCTTTTTTAAATCAAATTAATAAAAAAACTGTGCTTGCACATCCTGTGGGGCGCAAATTCTGTGGGGCGCACATCCTGCAGCACACATCCTGCTGCGCACATGAATAAAAATAATATTAAAAACAAATTACAATTTTTTTTTTAAATCAAATTAATAAAAAAACTGTGCTTGCACATCCTGTGGGGCGCAAATTATGTGGGGCGCACATCCTGCTGCGCACATAAATAAAAATAATATTAAAACATTTTTACAAAAAAAAATATTTAAATATAACTAATAAAAAACCTTGCTTGCACATCCTGTGGGGCGCAAATTATGTGGGGCGCACATCCTGCGGCGCACATCCTGCTGCGCACATAAATAAAAATAATATTAAAACATTTTTACAAAAAAAAATATTTAAATATAACTAATAAAAAACCTTGCTTGCACATCCTGTGGGGCGCAAATTATGTGGGGCGCACATCCTGCAGCGCACATCCTGCTGCGCACATAAATAAAAATAATATTAAAAACAAATTACAATTTTTTTTTTTTAAATCAAATTAATAAAAAAACTGTGCTTGCACATCCTGTGGGGCGCAAATTCTGTGGGGCGCACATCCTGCGGCGCACATCCTGCTGCGCACATAAATAAAAATAATATTAAAACATTTTTACAAAAAAAAATATTTAAATATAACTAATAAAATACCTTGCTTGCACATCCTGTGGGGCGCAAATTATGTGGGGCGCACATCCTGCAGCGCACATCCTGCTGCGCACATAAATAAAAATAATATTAAAAACAAATTACAATTTTTTTTTTTTAAATCAAATTAATAAAAAAACTGTCCTTGCACATCCTGTGGGGCGCAAATTCTGTGGGGCGCACATCCTGCAGCACACATCCTGCTGCGCACATAAATAAAAATAATATTAAAAACAAATTACAATTTTTTTTTAAAAATCAAATTAATAAAAAAACTGTCCTTGCGCATCCTGTGGGGCGCAAATTCTGTGGGGCGCACATCCTGCGGCGCACATCCTGCTGCGCACATGAATAAAAATAATATTAAAACATTTTTACAAAAAAAAATATTTAAATCAAATTAATAAAAAAACTGTCCTTGCACATCCTGTGAGGTGCAAATTCTGTGGGGCGCACATCCTGCGGCGCACATCCTGCTGCGCACATAAATAAAAATAATATTAAAACATTTTTACAAAAAAATATATTAAAATCAAATTAATAAAAAAACTGTGCTTGCACATTCTGTGGGGCGCAAATCCTGCGGCGCACATCCTGCTGCGCACATAAATAAAAATAATGTTAAAACATTTTTACAAAAAAATATATATAAATATAACCAATAAAAAAACTGTGCTTGCACATCCTGTGGGGTGCAAATTCTGTGGGGCGCACATCCAGCTGCGCACATTAATAAAAATAATATTAAACACAATTTACAATTTTTTCTTTTTTAAATCAAATTAATAAAAAAACTGTGCTTGCACATCCTGTGGGGCGCAAATCCTGCGGCGCACATCCTGCTGCGCACATAAATAAAAATAATATTAAAACATTTTTACAAAAAAATATATTAAAATCAAATTAATAAAAAAACTGTCCTTGCACATCCTGTGGGGCGCAAATTCTGTGGGGCGCACATCCAGCTGCGCACATTAATATAAAAATAATATTAAAAACAATTTACAATTTTTTCTTTTTTAAATCAAATTAATAAAAAAACTGTGCTTGCACATCCTGTGGGGCGCAAATTCTGTGGGGCGCACATCCTGCGGGGCACATCCTGCTGCGCACATAAATAAAAATAATATTAAAACATTTTTACAAAAACAAATATTTAAATCAAATTATTAAAAAAACTGTGCTTGAACATCCTGTGGGGCGCAAATTATGTGGGGCGCACATCCTGCGGCGCACATCCTGCTGCGCACATCAATAAAAATAATATTAAAAACAAATCACAATTTTTGTTTTTTAAATCAAATTAATAAAAAAACTGTCCTTGCACATCCTGTGGGGCGCAAATTCTTTGGGGCGCACATCCTGCAGCACACATCCTGCTGCGCACATGAATAAAAATATTATTAAAAACAAATTACAATTTTTTTTTTTAAATCAAATTAATAAAAAAACTGTGCTTGCACATCCTGTGGGGCGCAAATTATGTGGGGCGCACATCCTGCTGCGCACATAAATAAAAATAATATTAAAACATTTTTACAAAAAAATATATTAAAATCAAATTAATAAAAAAACTGTGCTTGCACATCCTGTGGGGCGCAAATTCTGTGGGGCGCTCATCCTGCGGCGCACATCCTGCTGCGCACATAAATAAAAATAATATTAAAACATTTTTACAAAAAAATATATTGAAATCAAATTAATAAAAAAACTGTGCTTGCACATTCTGTGGGGCGCAAATCCTGCGGCGCACATCCTGCTGCGCACATAAATAAAAATAATGTTAAAACATTTTTACAAAAAAAAATATTTAAATATAACCAATAAAAAAACTGTGCTTGCACATCCTGTGGGGCGCAAATTCTGTGGGGCGCACATCCTGCGGCGCACATCCTGCTGCGTATATAAATAAAAATAATGTTAAAACATTTTTACAAAAAAAAATATTTAAATCAAATTAATAAAAAAACTGTGCTTGCACATCCTGTGGGGCGCAAATTCTGTGGGGCGCACATCCTGCTGCGCACATGAATAAAAATAATATTAAAACATTTTTACAAAAAAAAATATTTAAAACAAATTAATAAAAAAACTGTCCTTGCACATCCTGTGGGGCGCAAATTCTGTGGGGCGCACATCCTGCGGCGCACATCCTGCTGCGCACATAAATAAAAATAATATTAAAAACAAATCACAATTTTTTTTTTCTAAATCAAATTAATAAAAAAACTGTCCTTGCACATCCTGTGGGGAGCAAATTCTTTGGGGCGCACATCCTGCAGCACACATCCTGCTGCGCACATGAATAAAAATATTATTAAAAACAAATTACAATTTTTTTTTTTAAATCAAATTAATAAAAAAACTGTGCTTGCACATCCTGTGGGGCGCAAATTATGTGGGGCGCACATCCTGCTGCGCACATAAATAAAAATAATATTAAAACATTTTTAAAAAAAAAAAATATTTAAATCAAATTAATAAAAAAACTGTCCTTGCACATCCTGTGGGGCGCAAATTCTGTGGGGCGCACATCCAGCTGCGCACATTAATAAAAATAATATTAAACACAATTTACAATTTTTTCTTTTTTAAATCAAATTAATAAAAAAACTGTGCTTGCACATCCTATGGGGAGCAAATTCTGTGGGGCGCACATCCTGCGGGGCACATCCTGCTGAGCACATAAATAAAAATAATATTAAAACATTTTTACAAAAAAAAATATTTCAATCAAATTAATAAAAAAACTGTGCTTGAACATCCTGTGGGGCGCAAATTATGTGGGGCGCACATCCTGCGGCGCACATCCTGCTGCGCACATGAATAAAAATAATATTAAAAACAAATTACAATTTTGTTTTTTTTAAATCAAATTAATAAAAAAACTGTGCTTGCACATCCTGTGGGGCGCAAATTCTGTGGGGCGCACATCCTTCGGCGCACATCCTGCTGCGCACATAAATACAAATAATTTTAAAACATTTTTACAAGTTTTTTTTTTTAAATCAAATTAATAAAAAAACTGTGCTTGCACATCCTGTGGGGCGCAAATTATGTGGGGTGCACATCCTGCGGCGCACATCCTGCTGCGCACATAAATAAAAATAATATTAAATGATTTTTACAAAAAAAAATATTTAAATCAAATTAATAAAAAAACTGTGCTTGCACATCCTGTGGGGCGCACATACTGCGGCGCACATCCTGCTGCGCACATCCTGCTGCGCACATAGATAAAAATGATATTAAAAAAAACTTACAATTTAAAAAAAAAATCAAATTAATAAAAAAACTGTGCTTGCACATCCTCTGGGGTGCAAATTCTGTGGGGCGCACATCCTGCGGCGCACATCCTGCTGCGCACATAAATAAAAATAATATTAAAACATTTTTACAAAAAAAAATATTGAAATATAACTAATAAAAAAACTGTGCTTGCACATCCTGTGGGGCGCAAATTATGTGGGGCGCACATCCTGCTGCGCACATAAATAAAAATAATATTAAAACATTTTTACAAAAAAAAATATTTAAATCAAATTAATAAAAAAACTGTGCTTGCACATCCTGTGGGGCGCAAATTATGTGGGGCGCACATCCTGCTGCGCACATAAATAAAAATAATATTAAAACATTTTTACAAAAAAAAATATTTAAATCAAATTAATAAAAAAACTGTGCTTGCACATCCTGGGGCGCACATCCTGCGGCGCACATCCTGCTGCGCACATAAATTAAAATAATATTAAAACATTTTTACAAAAAAAAATATTTAAATCAAATTAATAAAAAAACTGTGCTTGCACATCCTGCGGCGCACATCCTGCTGCGCTAATAAATACAAATAATATTGAAACATTTTTACAAGTTTTTTTTTTTAAATCAAATTAATAAAAAAACTGTGCTTGCACATCCTGTGGGGCGCAAATTATGTGGGGCGCACATCCTGCAGCGCACATCCTGCTGCGCACATAAATAAAAATAATATTAAAAACAAATTACAATTTTTTTTTTTTAAATCAAATTAATAAAAAAACTGTGCTTGCACATCCTGTGGGGCGCAAATTCTGTGGGGCGCACATCCTGCTGCGCACATAAATAAAAATAATATTAAAAACAAATTACAATTTTTTTTTTTAAATCAAATTAATAAAAAAACTGTCCTTGAACATCCTGTGGGGCGCAAATTACGTGGGGCGCACATCCTGCGGCGCACATCCTGCTGCGCACATAAATAAAAATAATATTAAAACATTTTTACAAAAAAAAATATTTAAATATAACTAATAAAAAACCTTGCTTGCACATCCTGTGCGGCGCAAATTATGTGGGGCGCACATCCTGCAGCGCACATCCTGCTGCGCACATAAATAAAAATAATATTAAAAACAAATTACAATTTTTTTTTTTTAAATCAAATTAATAAAAAAACTGTCCTTGCACATCCTGTGGGGCGCAAATTCTGTGGGGCGCACTTCCTGCGGCGCACATCCTGCTGCGCACATAAATAAAAATAATATTAAAACATTTTTACAAAAAAAAATATTTAAATCAAATTAATAAAAAAACTGTGCTTGCACATCCTGTGGGGCGAAAATTATGTGGGGCGCACATCATGCGGCGCACATCCTGCTGCGCACATAAATAAAAATAATATTAAAACATTTTTACAAAAAAATATATTAAAATCAAATTAATAAAAAAACTGTGCTTGCACATCCAGCGGCGCACATCCTGCGGCGCACATCCTGCTGCGCACATAAATAAAAATAATATTAAAACATTTTTACAAAAAAATATATTTAAATCAAATTAATAAAAAAACTGTGCTTGCACATCCTGTGGGGCGAAAATTATGTGGGGCGCACATCATGCGGCGCACATCCTGCTGCGCACATGAATAAAAATAATATTAAAACATTTTTACAAAAAAATATATTAAAATCAAATTAATAAAAAAACTGTGCTTGCACATCCAGCGGCGCACATCCTGCGGCGCACATCCTGCTGCGCACATAAATAAAAATAATATTAAAACATTTTTACAAAAAAAAATATTTAAATCAAATTAATAAAAAAACTGTGCTTGCACATCCTGTGGGGCGAAAATTATGTGGGGCGCACATCATGCGGCGCACATCCTGCTGCGCACATAAATAAAAATAATATTAAAACATTTTTACAAAAAAATATATTAAAATCAAATTAATAAAAAAACTGTGCTTGCACATCCTGTGGGGCGCAAATTATGTGGGGCGCACAGACCGCGGCGCACATCCTGCTGCGCACATAGATAAAAATAATATTAAAACATCTTTACAAAAAAAATATTTAAAACAATTAATAAAAAAACTGTGCTTGCTCATCCTGTGGGGCGCAAATTATGTGGGGCGCACATCATGCGGCGCACATCCAGCTGCGCACATAAATAAAAATAATATTAAAAACAAATTACAATTTTTTTTTTAAATCAAATTAATAAAAAAACTGTGCTTGCACATCCTGTGGGGCGCAAATTATGTGGGGCGCACATCATGCGGCGCACATCCTGCTGCGCACATAAATAAAAATAATATTAAAAACAAATTACAATTTTTTTTTTTTTAAATCAAATTAATAAAAAAACTGTCCTTGCACATCCTGTGGGGCGCAAATTCTGTGGGGCGCACTTCCTGCGGCGCACATCCTGCTGCGCACATAAATAAAAATAATATTAAAACATTTTTTTTCAAAAAAAAATATTTAAATCAAATTAATAAAAAAACTGTGCTTGCACATCCTGTGGGGCGAAAATTATGTGGGGCGCACATCATGCGGCGCACATCCTGCTGCGCACATAAATAAAAATAATATTAAAACATTTTTACAAAAAAATATATTAAAATCAAATTAATAAAAAAACTGTGCTTGCACATCCTGTGGGGCGCAAATTCTGTGGGTTGCACATCCTGCTGCGCACATAAATAAAAATAATGTTAAAACATTTTTACAAAAAAAAAAATTTAAATATAATTAATAAAAAAACTGTGCTTGCACATCCTGTGGGGCACAAATTATGTGGGGAGCACATCCTGCAGCGCACATCCTGCTGTGCAAATAAATAAAAATAAAATTCAAAAAAATTTACAATTTTTTTTTTTTAAATCAAATTAATAAAAAAAATGTGCTTGCACATCCTGTGGGGCGCAAATTCTATGGGGCGCAAATTCTGTGGGGCGCACATCCTGCGGCGCACATCCTGCTGCACACATAAATAAAAATAATAATAATAATTTGTTTTTAATATTATTTTTATGTATGTGCGCAGCTGGATGTGCGCCCCACATAATTTGCGCCCCACAGGATGTGCAAGCACAGTTTTTTTATTAATTTGATTTTAAAAAAAAATTGTAATTTGTTTTTAATATTATTTTTATTTATGTGCGCAGCAGGATGTGTGCTGCAGGATGTGCGCCCCACAGAATTTGCGCCCCATAGAATTTGCGCTCCACAGGATGTGGGGCGCAAATTCTGAGGGGCGCACATTCTGCGGCGCACATCCTGCTGCGCACATAAATAAAAATGATATTAAAACATTTTTACAAAAAAAATATTTAAATCAAATTAATAAAAAAACTGTCCTTGCACATCCTGTGGGGCGCAAATTCTGTGGGGCGCACATCCTGCGGCGCACATCCTGCTGCGCACATAAATAAAAATAATATTAAAAACAAATTACAATTTTTTTTTTTTAAATCAAATTAATAAAAAAACTGTCCTTGCACATCCTGTGTGGCGCAAATTCTGTGGGGCGCACATCCTGCGGCGCACATAAATAAAAATAATATTAAAAACAATTTACAATTATTTTTTTTAAATCAAATTAATAAAAAAACTGTCCTTGCACATCCTGTGGGGCGCAAATTCTGTGGGGCGCACATCCTGCGGCGCAAATCCTGCTGCGCACATGAAAAAAAATAATATTAAAACATTTTTACAAAAAAAAATATTTAAATCAAATTAATAAAAAACTGTGGTTGCACATCCTGTGGGGCGCAAATTATGTGGGGCGCACATCCTGCGGCTTACATCCTGCTGCGCACATAAATAAAAATAATATTAAAAACAAATTACAATTTTTTTTTTAAATCAAATTAATAAAAACACTGTCCTTGCACATCCTGTGGGGCGCAAATTCTGTGGGGCGCACATCCTGCGGCGCAAATCCTGCTGCGCACATGAAAAAAAATAATATTAAAACATTTTTACAAAAAAAAATATTTAAATCAAATTAATAAAAAACTGTGGTTGCACATCCTGTGGGGCGCAAATTATGTGGGGCGCACAGACTGCGGCGCACATCCTGCTGCGCACATAGATAAAAATAATATTAAAACATCTTTACAAAAAAAATATTTAAAACAATTAATAAAAAAACTGTGCTTGCTCATCCTGTGGGGCGCAAATTATGTGGGGCGCACATCATGCGGCGCACATCCAGCTGCGCACATTAATAATAATAATATTAAAACATTTTTACAAAAAAAAATATTTAAATCAAATTAATAAAAAAACTGTGCTTGCACATCCTGTGGGGCGCAAATTCTGTGGGGCGCACATCTGGCGCAAATCCTGCTGCGCACATAAATAAAAATAATATTAAAAACAATTTACAATTATTTTTTTTTAAATCAAATTAATAAAAAAACTGTGCTTGCACATCCTGTGGGGCGCAAATTCTGTGGGGCGCACATCCTGCTGCGCACATAAATAAAAATAATATTAAAAACAATTATTTTTTTTTAAATCAAATTAATAAAAAAACTGTGCTTGCACATCCTGTGGGGTGCAAATTCTGTGGGGCGCAAATTCTGTGGGGCGCACATCCTTCGGCGCACATCCTGCTGCGCACATAAATAAAAATAATATTAAAAACAAATTACAATTTTTTTTTTAAATCAAATTAATAAAAAAACTGTGCTTGCACATCCTGTGGGGCACAAATTCTGTGGGGCGCACATCCTGCGAGGCACATCCTGCTGCGCACATAAATAAAAATAATATTAAAAACAAATTACAATTTTTTTTTTTAAATCAAATTAATAAAAAAACTGTCCTTGCACATCCTGTGAGGCGCAAATTCTGTGGGGCGCACATCCTGCGGCGCACATCCTGCTGCGCACATAAATAAAAATAATATTAAAAACAAATTACAATTTTTTTTTTTAAATCAAATTAATAAAAAAACTGTGCTTGCACATCCTGTGGGGCGCAAATTCTGTGGGGCGCACATCCTGCGAGGCACATCCTGCTGCGCACATAAATAAAAATAATATTAAAAACAAATTACAATTTTTTTTTTTTAAATCAAATTAATAAAAAAACTGTCCTTGCACATCCTGTGGGGGACAAATTCTGTGGGGCGCACATCCTGCGGCGCACATCCTGCTGCGCACATAAATCAAAATAATATTAAAACATTTTTACAAAAAAAAATATTTAAATCAAATTAATAAAAAAACTGTGCTTGCACATCCTGTGGGGCACAAATTCTGTGGGGCGCAAATTCTGCGGGGCGCACATCCTGCGGCGCACATCCTGCTGCGCACATAAATAAAAATAATATTAAAACATTTTTACAAAAAAAATATTTAAATCAAATTAATAAAAAAACTGTCCTTGCACATACTGTGGGGCGCAAATTCTGTGGGGCGCACATCCTGCGGCGCAAATTCTGCTGCGCACATGAATAAAAATAATATTAAAACATTTTTACAAAAAAAAATATTTAAATCAAATTAATAAAAAAACTGTGCTTGCACATCCTGTGGGGCGCAAATTCTGTGGGGCGCACATCCTGCGGCGCACATCCTGCTGCGCACATAAATAAAAATAATATTAAAAACAAATTACAATTTTTTTTTTAAAATCAAATTAATAAAAAAACTGTCCTTGCACATCCTGTGGGGCCCAAATTCTGTGGGGCGCACATCCTGCGGCGCACATCCTGCTGCGCACATGAATAAAAATAATATTAAAACATTTTTACAAAAAAAAATATTTAAATCAAATTAATGAAAAAACTGTGCTTGCACATCCTGTGGGGCGCAAATTCTGTGGGGCGCACATCCTGCGGCTCACATCCTGCTGCGGTCATAAATAAAAATAATATTAAAAACAAATTACAATTTTTTTTTTTTAAATCAAATTAATAAAAAAACTGTTCTTGCACATCCTGTGGGGCGCACATCCTGCGGCGCACATCCTGCTGCGCACATCCTGCTGCGCACATAAATAAAAATAATATTAAAACATTTTTACAAAAAAAAATATTTAAATCAAACTAATAAAAAAACTGTCCTTGCACATCTTGTGGGGCGCAAATTCTGTGGGGCGCACATCCTGCGGCGCACATCCTGCGGCGCACATCCAGCTGCGCACATTAATACAAATAATATTAAAACATTTTTACAAAAAAAAATATTTGAATCAAATTAATAAAAAAACTGTGCTTGCACTTCCTGTGGGGCGCAAATTATGTGGGGCGCACATCCTGCAGCGAACATTCCTGCTGCGCAAATAAATAAAAATAAAATTAAAAAAAATTTACAATTTTTTTTTTTAAATCAAATTAATAAAAAAAATGTGCTTGCACATCCTGTGGAGCGCAAATTATGTGGGGCGCACATCCTGCTGCGCACATAAATAAAAATAATATTAAAACATTTTTACAAAAAAAATATTTAAATCAAATTAATAAAAAAACTGTCCTTGCACATCCTGTGGGGCGCAAATTATGTGGGGCGCACATCCTGCGGCGCACATCCTGCTGCGCACATAAATAAAAATAATATTAAAAACAAATTACAATTTTTTTTTTTTTAAATCAAATTAATAAAAAAACTGTCCTTGCACATCCTGTGGTGCGCAAATTCTGTGGGGCGCACATCCTGCGGCGCACATCCTGCTGCGCACATAAATAAAAATAATATTAAAAACAAATTACAATTTTTTTTTTTTTAAATCAAATTAATAAAAAAACTGTCCTTGCACATCCTGTGGGGCGCAAATTATGTGGGGCGCACATCCTGTGGCGCAAATCCTGGTGCGCACATGAATAAAAATAATATTAAAACATTTTTACAAAAAAAAATATTTAAATCAAATTAATAAAAACACTGTGCTTGCACATCCTGTGGGGCGCAAATTATGTGGGGCGCACAGACTGCGGCGCACATCCTGCTGCGCACATAGATAATAATAATATTAAAACATTTTTACAAAAAAAAATATTTAAATCAAATTAATAAAAAAACTGTGCTTGCACATCCTGTGGGGCGCACATCCTGCAGCGCACATCCTACTGAGCACATAAATAAAAATAATATTAAAACATTTTTTTCAAAAAAAATATTTAAATCAAATTAATAAAAAAACTGTCCTTGCACATCCTGTGAGGCGCAAATTCTGTGGGGCGCACAACCTTCGGCGCACATCCAGCTGCGCACATTAATAATAATAATATTAAAACATTTTTACAAAAAAAAATATTTAAATCAAATTAATAAAAAAACTGTGCTTGCACATCCTGTAGGGCGCAAATTCTGTGGGGCGCACATCCTGCGGCGCACATCCTGCTGTGCACATAAATAAAAATAATATTAAAACATTTTTACAAAAAAAAATATTTAAATCAAATTAATAAAAAAACTGTGCTTGCACATCCTTTGGGGCGCAAATTATGTGGGGCGCACATCCTGCGGCGCACATCCAGCTGCGCACATGAATACAAATAATATTAAAACATTTTTACAAAAAAAAATATTTAAATCAAATTAATAAAAAAACTGTGCTTGCACACCCTGTGGGGCGCAAATTCTGTGGGGCGCACATCCTGCTGCGCACATAAATAAAAATAATATTAAAAACAAATTACAATTTTTTTTTTTTAAATCAAATTAATAAAAAAACTGTGCTTGCACATCCTGTGGGGCGCAAATTCTGTGGTTGCACATTCTGCCGCGCACATAAATAAAAATAATATTAAAACATTTTTACAAAAAAAAATATTTAAATCAAATTAATAAAAAAACTTTGCTTGCACATCCTGTGGGGCGCAAATTATGTGGGGCGCACATCCTGCGGCGCACATCGTGCTGTGCACATGAATAAAAATAATATTAAAACATTTTTACAAAAAAATATATTTAAATATAATTAATAAAAAAACTGTGCTTGCACATCCTGTGGGGCACAAATTATGTGGGGAGCACATCCTGCGGCGCACATCCTGCTGCGCACATAAATAAAAACAATATTAAAAACAAATTACAATTTTTTTTTAAAAATCAAATTAATAAAAAAACTGTGTTTGCACATCCTGTGGGGCGCAAATTATGTGGGGCGCACAGACTGCGGCGCACATCCTGCTGCGCACATAGATAAAAATAATATTAAAACATTTTTACAAAAAAAAATATTTAAATCAAATTAATAAAAAAACTGTGCTTGCACATCCTGTGGGGCGCAAATTCTGAGGGGCGCACATTCTGCGGCGCACATCCTGCTGCGCACATAAATAAAAATGATATTAAAACATTTTTACAAAAAAAATATTTAAATCAAATTAATAAAAAAACTGTCCTTGCACATCCTGTGGGGCGCAAATTCTGTGGGGCGCACATCCTGCGGCGCACATCCTGCTGCGCACATAAATAAAAATAATATTAAAAACAAATTACAATTTTTTTTTTTTAAATCAAATTAATAAAAAAACTGTCTTTGCACATCCTGTGTTGCGCAAATTATGTGGGGCGCACATCCTGCGGCGCACATAAATAAAAATAATATTAAAAACAAATTACAATTTTTTTTTTTTAAATCAAATTAATAAAAAAACTGTCCTTGCACATCCTGTGGGGCGCAAATTCTGTGGGGCACACATCCTGCGGCGCATATCCTGCTGCGCACATGAATAAAAATAATATTAAAACATTTTTACAAAAAAATATATTAAAATCAAATTAATAAAAAAACTGTGCTTGCACATCCTGTGGGGCGCAAATTCTGTGGGGCGCACATCCTGCAGCACACATCCTGCTGCGCACATAAATAAAAATAATATTAAAAACAAATTACAATTTTTTTTTTTAAATCAAATTAATAAAAAAACTGTGCTTGCACATCCTGTGGGGCGCAAATTATGTGGGGCGCACATCCTGCGGCGCACATCCTGCTGCGCACATGAATAAAAATAATATTAAAAACAATTTACAATTTTTTTTTTTTTAAATCAAATTAATAAAAAAACTGTGCTTGCACATCCTGTGGAGCGCAAATTCTATGGGGCGCAAATTCTGTGGGGCGCACATCCTGCGGCACAGATCCTGCTGCGCACATAAATAAAAATAATATTAAAACATTTTTACAAAAAAAAATATTTAAATCAAATTAATAAAAAAACTGTCCTTGCACATCCTGTTGGGCGCAAATTCTGTGGGGCGCACATCCTGCAGCACACATCCTGCTGCGCACATAAATAAAAATAATATTAAAAACAAATTACAATTTTTTTTTAAAATCAAATTAATAAAAAAACTGTGCTTGCACATCCTGTGGGGCGCAAATTCTGTGGGGCGCACATCCTGCGGCGCACATCCTGCTGCACACATAAATAAAAATAATATTAAAAACAATTTACAATTATTTTTTTTTAAATCAAATTATTAAAAAAACTGTGCTTGCACATCCTGTGGGGCGCAAATTCTGTGGGGCGCACATCCTGCGGCGCACATCCTGCTGCGCACATAAATAAAAATAATATTAAAACATTTTTACAAAAAAATATATTTAAATCAAATTAATAAAAAAACTGTGCTTGCACATTCTGTGCGGCGCAAATCCTGCGACGCACATCCTGCTGCGCACATAAATAAAAACAATATTAAAAACAAATTACAATTTTTTTTTAAAAATCAAATTAATAAAAAAATTGTCCTTGCACATCCTGTGGGGCGCAAATTCTGTGGGGCACACATCCTGCGGCGCACATCCTGCTGCGCACATAAATAAAAATAATATTAAAAACAATTTACAATTATTTTTTTTTAAATCAAATTAATAAAAAAACTGTGCTTGCACATCCTGTGGGGCGCAAATTCTGAGGGGCGCACATTCTGCGGCGCACATCCTGCTGCGCACATAAATAAAAATGATATTAAAACATTTTTACAAAAAAAATATTTAAATCAAATTAATAAAAAAACTGTCCTTGCACATCCTGTGGGGCGCAAATTCTGTGGGGCGCACATCCTGCGGCGCACATCCTGCTGCGCACATAAATAAAAATAATATTAAAAACAAATTACAATTTTTTTTTTTTAAATCAAATTAATAAAAAAACTGTCCTTGCACATCCTGTGTGGCGCAAATTCTGTGGGGCGCACATCCTGCGGCGCACATAAATAAAAATAATATTAAAAACAATTTACAATTATTTTTTTTAAATCAAATTAATAAAAAAACTGTCCTTGCACATCCTGTGGGGCGCAAATTCTGTGGGGCGCACATCCTGCGGCGCAAATCCTGCTGCGCACATGAAAAAAAATAATATTAAAACATTTTTACAAAAAAAAATATTTAAATCAAATTAATAAAAAACTGTGGTTGCACATCCTGTGGGGCGCAAATTATGTGGGGCGCACATCCTGCGGCTTACATCCTGCTGCGCACATTAATAAAAATAATATTAAAAACAATTTACAATTATTTTTTTTTAAATCAAATTAATAAAAAAACTGTGCTTGCACATCCTGTGGGGCGCAAATTCTGTGGGGCGCACATCCTGCTGCGCACATTAATAAAAATAATATTAAAAACAATTTACAATTATTTTTTTTTAAATCAAATTAATAAAAAAACTGTGCTTGCACATCCTGTGGGGTGCAAATTCTGTGGGGCGCAAATTCTGTGGGGCGCACATCCTGCGGCGCACATCCTGCTGCGCACATCAATAAAAATAATATTAAAAACAAATTACAATTTTTTTTTTTTAAATCAAATTAATAAAAAACTGTGGTTGCACATCCTGTGGGGCGCAAATTATGTGGGGCGCACAGACTGCGGCGCACATCCTGCTGCGCACATAGATAAAAATAATATTAAAACATCTTTACAAAAAAAATATTTAAAACAATTAATAAAAAAACTGTGCTTGCTCATCCTGTGGGGCGCAAATTATGTGGGGCGCACATCATGCGGCGCACATCCAGCTGCGCACATTAATAATAATAATATTAAAACATTTTTAAAAAAAAAATATTTAAATCAAATTAATAAAAAAACTGTGCTTGCACATCCTGTGGGGCGCAAATTATGTGGGGCGCACATCCTGCGGCGCACATCCTGCTGCGCACATAAATAAAAATAATATTAAAAACAAATTACAATTTTTTTTTAAATCAAATTAATAAAAAAACTGTCCTTGCACATCCTGTGGGGCGCAAATTCTGTGGGGCGCACATCCTGCGGCGCAAATCCTGCTGCGCACATGAAAAAAAATAATATTAAAACATTTTTACAAAAAAAATATTTAAATCAAATTAATAAAAAACTGTGGTTGCACATCCTGTGGGGCGCAAATTATGTGGGGCGCACATCCTGCGGCTTACATCCTGCTGCGCACATAAATAAAAATAATATTAAAAACAATTTACAATTATTTTTTTTTAAATCAAATTAATAAAAAAACTGTGCTTGCACATCCTGTGGGGTGCAAATTCTGTGGGGCGCAAATTCTGTGGGGCGCACATCCTGCTGCGCACATCAATAAAAATAATATTAAAAACAAATTACAATTTTTTTTTTTTAAATCAAATTAATAAAAAAACTGTCCTTGCACATCCTGTGTGGCGCAAATTATGTGGGGCGCACATCCTGCAGCGCACATCCTGCTGCGCAAATAAATAAAAATAAAATTAAAACAAATTTACAATTTTTTTTTTTTAAATCAAATTAATAAAAAAAATGTGCTTGCACATCCTGTGGGGCGCAAATTCTGTGGGGCGCACATCCTGCGGCGCACATCCTGCTGCGCACATAAATAAAAATAATATTAAAACATTTTTACAAAAAAATATATTTAAATCAAATTAATAAAAAAATTGTGCTTGCACATTCTGTGGGGCGCAAATTCTGTGGGGCGCAAATCCTGCGGCGCACATCCTGCTGCGCACATAAATAAAAACAATATTAAAAACAAATTACAATTTTTTTTTAAAAATCAAATTAATAAAAAAACTGTGTTTGCACATCCTGTGGGGCGCAAATTATGTGGGGCGCACAGACTGCGGCGCACATCCTGCTGCGCACATAGATAAAAATAATATTAAAACATTTTTACAAAAAAAAATATTTAAATCAAATTAATAAAAAAACTGTGCTTGCACATCCTGTGGGGCGCAAATTCTGAGGGGCGCACATTCTGCGGCGCACATCCTGCTGCGCACATAAATAAAAATGATATTAAAACATTTTTACAAAAAAAATATTTAAATCAAATTAATAAAAAAACTGTCCTTGCACATCCTGTGGGGCGCAAATTCTGTGGGGCGCACATCCTGCGGCGCACATCCTGCTGCGCACATAAATAAAAATAATATTAAAAACAAATTACAATTTTTTTTTTTTAAATCAAATTAATAAAAAAACTGTCTTTGCACATCCTGTGTTGCGCAAATTATGTGGGGCGCACATCCTGCGGCGCACATAAATAAAAATAATATTAAAAACAATTTCCAATTATTTTTTTTAAATCAAATTAATAAAAAAACTGTCCTTGCACATCCTGTGGGGCGCAAATTCTGTGGGGCACACATCCTGCGGCGCATATCCTGCTGCGCACATAAATAAAAATAATATTAAAACATTTTTACAAAAAAATATATTAAAATCAAATTAATAAAAAAACTGTGCTTGCACATCCTGTGGGGCGCAAATTCTGTGGGGCGCACATCCTGCAGCACACATCCTGCTGCGCACATAAATAAAAATAATATTAAAAACAAATTACCATTTTTTTTTTTAAATCAAATTAATAAAAAAACTGTGCTTGCACATCCTGTGGGGCGCAAATTCTGTGGTTGCACATCCTGCCGCGCACATAAATAAAAATAATATTAAAACATTTTTACAAAAAAAAATATTTAAATCAAATTAATAAAAAAACTTTGCTTGCACATCCTGTGGGGCACAAATTATGTGGGGAGCACATCCTCCAGCGCACATCATGCTGTGCAAATAACTAAAAATAAAATTAAAAAAAATTTACAATTTTTTTTTTTTAAATCAAATTAATAAAAAAAATGTGCTTGCACATCCTGTGGGGCGCAAATTATGTGGGGCGCACATCCTGCGGCGCACATCCTGCTGCGCACATGAATAAAAATAATATTAAAAACAATTTACAATTTTTTTTTTTTAAATCAAATTAATAAAAAAACTGTGCTTGCACATCCTGTGGAGCGCAAATTCTATGGGGCGCAAATTCTGTGGGGCGCACATCCTGCGGCACAGATCCTGCTGCGCACATAAATAAAAATAATATTAAAACATTTTTACAAAAAAAAATATTTAAATCAAATTAATAAAAAAACTGTCCTTGCACATCCTGTTGGGCGCAAATTCTGTGGGGCGCACATCCTGCAGCACACATCCTGCTGCGCACATAAATAAAAATAATATTAAAAACAAATTACAATTTTTTTTTAAAATCAAATTAATAAAAAAACTGTGCTTGCACATCCTGTGGGGCGCAAATTCTGTGGGGCGCACATCCAGCTGCGCACATACATAAAAATAATATTAAAAACAAATTACAATTTTTTTTTTAAATCAAATTAATAAAAAAACTGTGCTTGCACATCCTGTGGGGCGCAAATTCTGTGGGGCGCACATCCTGCGGCGCACATCCTGCTGCACACATAAATAAAAATAATATTAAAAACAATTTACAATTATTTTTTTTTAAATCAAATTATTAAAAAAACTGTGCTTGCACATCCTGTGGGGCGCAAATTCTGTGGGGCGCACATCCTGCGGCGCACATCCTGCTGCGCACATAAATAAAAATAATATTAAAACATTTTTACAAAAAAATATATTTAAATCAAATTAATAAAAAAACTGTGCTTGCACATTCTGTGCGGCGCAAATCCTGCGACGCACATCCTGCTGCGCACATAAATAAAAACAATATTAAAAACAAATTACAATTTTTTTTTAAAAATCAAATTAATAAAAAAATTGTCCTTGCACATCCTGTGGGGCGCAAATTCTGTGGGGCACACATCCTGCGGCGCACATCCTGCTGCGCACATAAATAAAAATAATATTAAAAACAATTTACAATTATTTTTTTTTAAATCAAATTAATAAAAAAACTGTGCTTGCACATCCTGTGGGGCGCAAATTCTGAGGGGCGCACATTCTGCGGCGCACATCCTGCTGCGCACATAAATAAAAATGATATTAAAACATTTTTACAAAAAAAATATTTAAATCAAATTAATAAAAAAACTGTCCTTGCACATCCTGTGGGGCGCAAATTCTGTGGGGCGCACATCCTGCGGCGCACATCCTGCTGCGCACATAAATAAAAATAATATTAAAAACGAATTACAATTTTTTTTTTTTAAATCAAATTAATAAAAAAACTGTCCTTGCACATCCTGTGTGGCGCAAATTCTGTGGGGCGCACATCCTGCGGCGCACATAAATAAAAATAATATTAAAAACAATTTACAATTATTTTTTTTAAATCAAATTAATAAAAAAACTGTCCTTGCACATCCTGTGGGGCGCAAATTCTGTGGGGCGCACATCCTGCGGCGCAAATCCTGCTGCGCACATGAAAAAAAATAATATTAAAACATTTTTACAAAAAAAAATATTTAAATCAAATTAATAAAAAACTGTGGTTGCACATCCTGTGGGGCGCAAATTATGTGGGGCGCACATCCTGCGGCTTACATCCTGCTGCGCACATAAATAAAAATAATATTAAAAACAATTTACAATTATTTTTTTTTAAATCAAATTAATAAAAAAACTGTGCTTGCACATCCTGTGGGGCGCAAATTCTGTGGGGCGCACATCCTGCTGCGCACATTAATAAAAATAATATTAAAAACAATTTACAATTATTTTTTTTTAAATCAAATTAATAAAAAAACTGTGCTTGCACATCCTGTGGGGCGCAAATTCTGTGGGGCGCACATCCTGCGGCGCACATCCTGCTGCGCACATCAATAAAAATAATATTAAAAACAAATTACAATTTTTTTTTTTTAAATCAAATTAATAAAAAACTGTGGTTGCACATCCTGTGGGGCGCAAATTATGTGGGGCGCACAGACTGCGGCGCACATCCTGCTGCGCACATAGATAAAAATAATATTAAAACATCTTTACAAAAAAAATATTTAAAACAATTAATAAAAAAACTGTGCTTGCTCATCCTGTGGGGCGCAAATTATGTGGGGCGCACATCATGCGGCGCACATCCAGCTGCGCACATTAATAATAATAATATTAAAACATTTTTACAAAAAAAAATATTTAAATCAAATTAATAAAAAAACTGTGCTTGCACATCCTGTGGGGCGCAAATTATGTGGGGCGCACATCCTGCGGCGCACATCCTGCTGCGCACATAGATAAAAATAATATTAAAACATCTTTACAAAAAAAATATTTAAAACAATTAATAAAAAAACTGTGCTTGCACATCCTGTGGGGCGCAAATTCTGTGGGGCACACATCTGGCGCACATCCTGCTGCGCACATAAATAAAAATAATATTAAAAACAAATTACAATTTTTTTTTTTTAAATCAAATTAATAAAAAAACTGTCCTTGCACATCCTGTGTGGCGCAAATTATGTGGGGCGCACATCCTGCAGCGCACATCCTGCTGCGCAAATAAATAAAAATAAAATTAAAACAAATTTACAATTTTTTTTTTTTAAATCAAATTAATAAAAAAAATGTGCTTGCACATCCTGTGGGGCGCAAATTCTGTGGGGCGCACATCCTGCGGCGCACATCCTGCTGCGCACATAAATACAAATTATATTAAAACATTTTTACAAAAAAATATATTAAAATCAAATTAATAAAAAAACTGTGCTTGCACATCCTGTGGGGCGCAAATTCTGTGGGGCACACATCTGGCGCACATCCTGCTGCGCACATAAATAAAAATAATATTAAAAACAAATTACAATTTTTTTTTTTTAAATCAAATTAATAAAAAAACTGTCCTTGCACATCCTGTGTGGCGCAAATTATGTGGGGCGCACATCCTGCAGCGCACATCCTGCTGCGCAAATAAATAAAAATAAAATTAAAACAAATTTACAATTTTTTTTTTTTAAATCAAATTAATAAAAAAAATGTGCTTGCACATCCTGTGGGGCGCAAATTCTGTGGGGCGCACATCCTGCGGCGCACATCCTGCTGCGCACATAAATACAAATTATATTAAAACATTTTTACAAAAAAATATATTAAAATCAAATTAATAAAAAAACTGTGCTTGCACATCCTGTGGGGCGCAAATTATGTGGGGCGCAAATCCTGCGGTGCACATCCTGCTGCGCACATAAATAAAAACAATATTAAAAACAAATTACAATTTTTTTTTAAAAATCAAATTAATAAAAAAATTGTCCTTGCACATCCTGTGGGGCGCAAATTCTGTGGGGCACACATCCTGCGGCGCATATCCTGCTGCGAACATGAATAAAAATGATATTAAAACATTTTTACAAAAAAAAAATTTTAAATCAAATTAATAAAAAAACTGTGCTTGCACATCCTGTGGGGCGCAAATTCTGTGGGGCGCACATCCTGCGGCGCACATCCTGCTGCGCACATGAATAAAAATAAAATTAAAACAAATTTACAATTTTTTTTTTTTAAATCAAATTAATAAAAAAAATGTGCTTGCACATCCTGTGGGGCGCAAATTCTGTGGGGCGCACATCCTGCGGCGCACATCCTGCTGCGCACATAAATACAAATAATATAAAAACATTTTTACAAAAAAAAATATTTAAATCAGATTAATAAAAAAACTGTGCTTGCACATCCTGTGGGGCGCAAATTATGTGGGGCGCACATCCTGCGGCGCACATCCTGCTGCGCACATAAATAAAAATAATATTAAAACATTTTTACATTTTTTTTTTTTAAATCAAATTAATAAAAAAACTGTGCTTGCACATTCTGTGGGGCGCAAATCCTGCGGCGCACATCCTGCTGCGCAGATAAATAAAAATAATGTTAAAACATTTTTACAAAAAAAAATATTTAAATCAAATTAATAAAAAAACTGTGCTTGCACATCCTGTGGGGCGCAAATTCTGTGGGGCGCACATCCTGCGGCGCACATCCTTCTGCGCACATAAATAAAAATAATATTAAAAACAAATTACAATTTTTTTTTAAAAATCAAATTAATAAAAAAACTGTCCTTGCACATCCTGTGGGCCCAAATTCTGTGGGTCGAACATCCTGCGGCGCACATCCTTCTGCGCACATAAATAAAAACAATATTAAAAACAAATTACAATTTTTTTTATAAAATCAAATTAATAAAAAAACTGTGCTTGCACATCCTGTGGGGCGAACTTGATGTGGGGCGCACATCATGCGGCGCACATCCTGCTGCGCACATAAATAAAAATAATATTAAAAACAATTTACAATTATTTTTTTTAAATCAAATTAATAAAAAAACTGTGCTTGCACATCCTGTGGGGTGCAAATTCTGTGGGGCGCAAATTCTGTGGGGCGCACATCCTGCGGCGCACATCCTGCTGCGCACATAAATAAAAATAATATTAAAAACAAATTACAATTTTTTTTTTAAATCAAATTAATAAAAAAACTGTGCTTGCACATCCTGTGGGGCGCAAATTATGTGGGGCGCACAGACTGCGGCGCACATCCTGCTGCGCACATAGATAAAAATAATATTAAAACATCTTTACAAAAAAAATATTTAAAACAATTAATAAAAAAACTGTGCTTGCTCATCCTGTGGGGCGCAAATTATGTGGGGCGCACATCATGCGGCGCACATCCAGCTGCGCACATTAATAATAATAATATTAAAACATTTTTACAAAAAAAAATATTTAAATCAAATTAATAAAAAAACTGTGCTTGCACATCCTGTGGGGCGCAAATTCTGTGGGGCGCACATCCTGCGGCGCACATCCTGCTGCGCACATAAATAAAAATAATATTAAAAACAAATTACAATTTTTTTTTTTTAAATCAAATTAATAAAAAAACTGTCCTTGCACATCCTGTGTGGCGCAAATTCTGTGGGGCACACATCCTGCGGCGCACATCCTGCTGCGCACATAAATAAAAATAATATTAAAAACAAATTACAATTTTTTTTTTTAAATCAAATTAATAAAAAAACTGTGCTTGCTCATCCTGTGGGGCGCAAATTATGTGGGGCGCACATCATGCGGCGCACATCCTGCTGTGCACATCCTGCTGCGCACATAAATAAAAATAATATTAAAAAATTTTTACAAAAAAAAATATTTAAATCAAATTAATAAAAAAACTGTGCTTGCACATCCTGTGGGGCACAAATTATTTGGGGCGCACATCATGCGGCGCACATCCTGCTCCGCACATAAATAAAAATAATATTAAAAACAAATTACAATTTTTTTTTTTTTAAATATAACAAATAAAAAAACTGTGCTTGCACATCCTGTGGGGCGCAAATTCTGTGGGGCGCACATCCTGCGGCACACATCCTGCTGCGCACATAAATAAAAATAATATTAAAACATTTTTACAAAAAAATATATTAAAATCAAATTAATAAAAAAACTGTGCTTGCACATCCTGTGGGGCGCAAATTCTGTGGGTTGCACATCCTGCTGTGCAAATAAATAAAAATAAAATTAAAAAAAATTTACAATTTTTTTTTTTTAAATCAAATTAATAAAAAAAATGTGGTTGCACATCCTGTGGGGCGCAAATTCTATGGGGCGCAAATTCTGTGGGGCGCACATCCTGCGGCGCACATCCTGCTGCACACATAAATAAAAATAATATTAAAACATTTTTACAAAAAAATATATTTAAATCAAATTAATAGAAAAACTGTGCTTGCACATTCTGTGGGGCGCAAATTATGTGGGGCGCAAATCCTGCGGCGCACATCCTGCTGCGCACATAAATAAAAACAATATTAAAAACAAATTACAATTTTTTTTTAAAAATCAATTTAATAAAAAAATTGTCCTTGCACATCCTGTGGGACGCAAATTATGTGGGGCGCACAGACTGCGGCGCACATCCTGCTGCGCACATAGATAAAAATAATATTAAAACATCTTTACAAAAAAAATATTTAAAACAATTAATAAAAAAACTGTGCTTGCTCATCCTGTGGGGCGCAAATTATGTGGGGCGCACATCCTGCGGCGCACATCCTGCTGCGCACATAAATAAAAATAATATTAAAACATTTTTACAAAAAAAAATATTTAAATCAAATTAATAAAAAAACTGTGCTTGCACATCCTGTGGGGCGCAAATTATGTGGGGCGCACATCCTGCAGCGCACATCCTGCTGCGCACATAAATAAAAATAATATTAAAAACAATTTACAATTATTTTTTTTTTAAATCAAATTAAAAAAAAAACTGTGCTTGCACATCCTGTGGGGCGCAAATTCTGTGGGGCGCACATCCTGCGAGGCACATCCTGCTGCGCACATAAATAAAAATAATATTAAAACATTTTTACAAAAAAAAATATTTAAATCAAATTAATAAAAAAACTGTGCTTGCACATCCTGTGGGGCGAAAATTATGTGGGTTGCACATCCTGCTGTGCAAATAAATAAAAATAAAATTAAAAAAAATTTACAATTTTTTTTTTTTAAATCAAATTAATAAAAAAAATGTGGTTGCACATCCTGTGGGGCGCAAATTCTATGGGGCGCAAATTCTGTGGGGCGCACAGACTGCGGCGCACATCCTGCTGCGCACATAGATAAAAATAATATTAAAACATCTTTACAAAAAAAATATTTAAAACAATTAATAAAAAAACTGTGCTTGCTCATCCTGTGGGGCGCAAATTATGTGGGGCGCACATCCTGCGGCGCACATCCTGCTGCGCACATAAATAAAAATAATATTAAAACATTTTTACAAAAAAAAATATTTAAATCAAATTAATAAAAAAACTGTGCTTGCACATCCTGTGGGGCGCAAATTATGTGGGGCGCACATCCTGCAGCGCACATCCTGCTGCGCACATAAATAAAAATAATATTAAAAACAATTTACAATTATTTTTTTTTTAAATCAAATTAAAAAAAAAACTGTGCTTGCACATCCTGTGGGGCGCAAATTCTGTGGGGCGCACATCCTGCGAGGCACATCCTGCTGCGCACATAAATAAAAACAATATTAAAAACAAATTACAATTTTTTTTTAAAAATCAAATTAATAAAAAAATTGTCCTTGCACATCCTGTGGGGCGCAAATTATGTGGGGCGCACATCCTGCGGCGCACATCCTGCTGCGCACATAAATAAAAATAATATTAAAACATTTTTACAAAAAAAAATATTTAAATCAAATTAATAAAAAAACTGTGCTTGCACATCCTGTGGGGCGCAAATTATGTGGGGCGCACATCCTGCGGCACACATCCTGCTGCGCACATGAATAAAAATAATATTAAAACATTTTTACAAAAAAAAATATTTAAATCAAATTAATAAAAAAACTGTGCTTATACATCCTGTGGGGCGCAAATTCTGTGGGGCGCACATCCTGCGGCGCACATCCTGCTGCGCACATAAATAAAAATAATATTAAAAACAAATTACAATTTTTTTTTTTAAATCAAATTAATAAAAAAACTGTCCTTGCACATCCTGTGGGGCGCAAATTATGTGGGGCGCACATCCTGCGGCGCTAATCCTGCTGCGCACATAAATAAAAATAATATTAAAAACAATTTACAATTTTTTTTTTTTAAATCAAATTAATAAACAAACTGTGCTAGCACATCCTGTGGGGCGCAAATTCTGTGGGGCGCACATCCTACTGCGCACATAAATAAAAATAATTTTAAATCATTTTTACAAAAAAAAATATGTAAATCAAATTAATAAAAAAACTGTGCTTGCACATCCTATGGGGCGCAAATTCTGTGGCGCAAACATTCTGCGGCGCACATCCAGCTGCGCACATTAATAAAAATAATATTAAAACTAATTTACAAGTTTTTTTTTTAAATCAAATTAATAAAAAAACTGTGCTTGCAAATTCTGTGGGGCGCACATCCTGCGGCGCACATCCAGCTGCGCACATTAATACAAATAATATTAAAACATTTTTACAAAAAAAACAAATTTAATTCAAATTAATAAAAAAACTGTGCTTGCACATCCTGTGGGGCGCAAATTATGTGGGGCGCACATCCTGCGGCGCACATCCTGCTGCGCACATAAATAAAAATAATATTAAAAACAAATTACAATTTTTTTTTAAATCAAATTAATAAAAAAACTGTCCTTGCACATCCTGTGGGGCGCAAGTTCTGTGGGGCAGACATCCTGCGGCGCACATCCTGCTGCGCACATGAATAAAAATAATATTAAAACATTTTTACAAAAAAAAATATTTAAATCAAATTAATAAAAAAACTGTGCTTGCACATCCTGTGGGGCGCAAATTATGTGGGGCGCACATCCTACGGCACACATCCTGCTGCGCACATGAATAAAAATAATATTAAAACATTTTTACAAAAAAAAATATTTAAATCAAATTAATAAAAAAACTGTGCTTGCACATCCTGTGGGGCGCAAATTCTGTGGGGCGCACATCCTGCGGCGCACATCCAGCTGCGCACATTAATACAAATAATATTAAAACATTTTTACAAAAAAAAATATTTAAATCAAATTAATAAAAAAACTGTGCTTGCACATCCTGTGGGGCACAACTTCTGTGGGGCTCACATCCTGCGGCGCACATCCTGCTGCGCACATTAATACAAATAATATTAAAACATTTTTACAAAAAAAAATATTTAAATCAAATTATTAAAAAAACTGTGGTTGAACCTCCTGTGGGGCGCAAATTATGTGGGGCGCACATCCTGCGGCGCACATCCTGCTGCGCACATAAATAAAAATAATATTAAAACATTTTTACAAAAAAAAATATTTAAATCAAATTAATAAAAAAACTGTGCTTGCACATCCTGTGGGGCGCAAATTCTGTGGGGCGCACATCCTGCTGCGCACATAAATAAAAATAATATTAAAAACAAATTACAATTTTTTTTTTTTAAATCAAATTAATAAAAAAACTGTCCTTGCACATCCTGTGGGGCGCAAATTCTGTGGGGCGCACATCCTGCTGCGCACATAAATAAAAATAATATTAAAAACAAATTACAATTTTTTTTTTAAATCAAATTAATATAAAAACTGTGCTTGCACATCCTGTGGGGCGCAAATTCTGTGGGGCGCACATCCTGCGGCGCACATCCTGCGGCGCACATCCTGCTGCGCACACAAATTAAAATAATATTAAAATATTTTTACAAAAAAAAATATTTAAATCAAATTAATAAAAAAACTGTGCTTGCACATCCTGTGGGGCGCACATCCTGCGGCGCACATCCTGCTGCGCACACGAATTAAAGTAATATTAAAACATTTTTACAAAAAAAAATATTTAAATCAAATTAATAAAAAAACTGTGCTTGCACATCTTTTGGGGCGCAAATTATGTGGGGCGCACAGACTGCGGCGCATATCCTGCTGAGGACATAAATAAAAATAATATTAAAACATTTTTACAAAAAAAAATATTTTAATCAAATTAATAAAAAAACTGTGCTTTCACATCCTGTGGGGCGCAAATTTTGTGGGGCGCACATCCTGCAGCGCAAATCCTTCAGCGCATATCCTGCTGCGCACATGAATAAAAATAATATTAAAAACAAATTACAATTTTTTTTTTAAATCAAATTAATAAAAAAACTGTCCTTGCACATCCTGTGGGGCGCAAATTATGTGGGGTGCACATCCTGCGGCGCACATCCTGCTGCGGACATAAATAAAAATAATATTAAAACATTTTTACAAAAAAAAATATTTTAATCAAATTAATAAAAAAACTGTGCTTGCACATCCTGTGGGGCGCAAATTCTGTGGGGCGCACATCCTGCAGCGCACATCCAGCTGGGCACATAAATAAAAATAATATTAAAAAAAAATTACAATTTTTTTTTTTTTAAATCAAATTATTAAAAAAACTGTGCTTGCACATCCTGTGGGTTGCAAATTCTGTGGGGCACACATCCTGCGGCGCACATCCTGCTGAGCACATGAATAAAAATAATATCAAAACATTTTTACAAAAAAAAATATTTAAATCAAATTAATAAAAAATTTTTGCTTGCACATCCTGTGGGGCGCAAATTCTGTGGGGCGCACATCCTGCGGCGCACATCCTGCTGCGCACACAAATTAAAATAATATTAAAACATTTTTACAAAAAAAATATTTAAATCAAATTAATAAAAAAACTGTGCTTGCACATCCTGTGGGGCGCAAATTATGTGGGGCGCACATCATGCAGTGCACATCCTGCTGCGCACATAAATAAAAATAATATTAAAACATTTTTACAAAAAAATTTTTTTAAATAAAATTAATAAAAAAACTGTCCTTGCACATCCTGTGGGGCACAAATTATGTGGGGCGCACATCCTGCGGCGCACATCCTGCTGCGAACATAAATAAAAATAATATTAAAACATTTTTACAAAAAAAAATATTTTAATCACATTAATAAAAAAACTGTGCTTGCACATCCTGTGGGGCGCAAATTCTGTGGGGCGCACATCCTGCGGCGCACATCCTGCGGCGCACATCCTGCTGCGCACACAAATTAAAATAATATTAAAATATTTTTACAAAAAAAAATATTTAAATCAAATTAATAAAAAAACTGTGCTTGCACATCCTGTGGGGCGCACATCCTGCGGCGCACATCCTGCTGTGGACATAAATAAAAATAATATTAAAACATTTTTACAAAAAAAAATATTTTAATCAAATTAATAAAAAAACTGTGCTTAAACATCCTGTGGGGCGCAAATTCTGTGGGGCGCACATCCTGCGGTGAACATCCTGCTGCGCACATGAATAAAAATAATATTAAAACATTTTTACAAAAAAATATATTTAAATCAAATTAATAAAAAATTTTGCTTGCACATCCTGTGGGGCGCAAATTATGTGGGGCGAACATCCTGCAGCGCACATCCAGCTGGGCACATAAATGAAAATAATATTAAAAAAAAATTACAATTTTTTTTTTTTTAAATCAAATTATTAAAAAAACTGTGCTTGCACATCCTGTGGGGCGCAAATTATGTGGGGCGCACATCATGCAGTGAACATCCTGCTGCGCACATAAATAAAAATAATATTAAAACATTTTTACAAAAAAAAAATTTTAAATAAAATTAATAAAAAAACTGTGCTTGCACATCCTGTGCGGCGCAAATTCTGTGGGGCGCACATCCTGCGGCGCACATCTTGCTGAGCACATGAATAAAAATAATATTAAAACATTTTTACAAAAAAAAATATTTAAATCAAATTAATAAAAAATTTTGCTTGCACATCCTGTGGGGCGCAAATTCTGTAGGGCGCACATCCTGCGGCGCACATCTTGCTGAGCACATGAATAAAAATAATATTAAAACATTTTTACAAAAAAAAATATTTAAATCAAATTAATAAAAATTTTTGCTTGCACATCCTGTGGGGCGCAAATTCTGTGGGGCGCACATCCTGCTGCCCACACAAATTAAAATAATATTAAAACATTTTTACAAAAAAAAATATTTAAATCAAATTAATAAAAAAACTGTGCTTGCACATCCTGTGGGGCGCAAATTCTGTGGGGCGCACATCCTGCAGCGCACATCCTGCAGCGCACATCCTGCTGCGCACATAAATAAAAATAATATTAAAACATTTTTACAAAAAAAAAATTTAAATAAAATTAAAAAAAAACTGTCCTTGCACATCCTGTGGGGCGCAAATTATGTGGGGCGCACATCCTGCGGCGCACATCCTGCTGCGCACATAAATAAAAATAATATCAAAACATTTTTACAAAAAAAAATATTTAAATCAAATTAATAAAAAAACTGTGCTTGCACATCCTGTGCGGCGCAAATTCTGTGGGGCGCACATCCTGCAGCGCACATCCAGCTGTGCACATAAATAAAAATAATATTAAAAAAAAATTACAATTTTTTTTTTTTAAATCAAATTATTAAAAAAAACTGTGCTTGCACATCCTGTGGGTTGCAAATTCTGTGGGGCGCACATCCTGCTGAGCACATGAATAAAAATAATATCAAAACATTTTTACAAAAAAAAATATTTAAATCAAATTAATAAAAAAACTGTGCTTGCACATCCTGTGGGGCGCAAAATCTGTGGGGCGCACATCCTGCGGCGCACATCCTGCTGAGCACATGAATAAAAATAATATTAAAACATTCTACAAAAAAAAATATTTAAATCAAATTAATAAAAATTTTTGCTTGCACATCCTGTGGGGCGCAAATTCTATGGGGCGCACATCCTGCGGCACACATCCTGCGGCGCACATCCTGCTGCGCACACAAATTAAAATAATATTAAAACATTTTTACAAAAAAAAATATTTAAATCAAATTAATAAAAAAACTGTGCTTGCACATCCTGTGGGGCGCAAATTCTGTGGGGCGCACATCCTGCGGCGCACATCCTGCTGGGCACATAAATAAAAATAATATTTAAAAAAAATTACAATTTTTTTTTTTTAAATCAAATTAATAAAAAAACTGTGCTTGCACATCCTGTGGGTTACAAATTCTGTGGGGCGCACATCCTGCGGCGCACATCCTGCTGCGCAGATAAATAAAAATAATATCAAAACATTTTTACAAAAAAAAATATTTAAATCAAATTAATAAAAAAACTGTGCTTGCACATCCTGTGGGGCGCAAATTATGTGGGGCGCACATCCTGTTGAGCACATAAATAAAAAAATTATTAAAACATTTTTACAAAAAAAAATATTTAAATCAAATTAATAAAAAAACTGTGCTTGCACATCCTGTGGGGCGTAAATTCTGTGGGGCGCACATCCTGCGGCGCACATCCAGCTGCGCACATTAACCCTTGTGTTATCCCAGGGTCTGGTTGACCCAGCATGTGTTTGTGTGTGTGTGACAGTCTCCCGTGTTTGTGCGTGGCGTGCAGCAATACAAATAATTTTTAGAAAAAAAGTGTGCCACCTCATTTTCTTCTTCTTCTTCTTCTTCTTCTTCTTCTTCTTCTTCTTCTTCTTCTTCTTCTTCTTCTTCTTCTTCTTCTTCTTCTTCTTCTTCTTCTTGTCGTTCGCATCACCGAGCAACAACAGGCTCGAGTACGCGCCGCTGGCAGCCGGGGATGCTCACGGCGCGTGCCCTTGGGGTAACCGGGACCCCGGCCGACGTGCTACAGGCCCTACGTCTTCGCGTGGGTCCTGTGCAGCTATAAAAAAGAATACAAATGAATTTCCTTCTTCCTTTATTGTTATTATCACTGTTGTGCAATAGTGTTTAAAAAGTGTTAGCATAGAATGGTGTGCCTTTAGGCACTCAATAAATTTGGTTATCAAAATAAAATGTAAAACATTAATATTTAAAATATTAATATTAAATCATAACTTTAATTTGTTAAAGTTCTCGCGGGGCACCACCCTTCATAGAAGGGAAAAGATAGCCAATTTATTGATTAAGATCAGTCTCATTTAGATCTAGTTCAATTAGAAATCTCAATATTTAACCATTAAATATTATATAATGAACAATGAAGGTTTATGGAGTTCTTAACAGTGTAACAGTTGGCAAGATTCACTTATGCAATATTAATGACAGAACATTTGTGAAAGAATAACATTTATTATGAACATAATAAAGTATAAAAACACAAATTACTAAACAATCAAACTAACTAACAAGGAGGTGTGTGTATGTGTGTGAATGTAAATTAGCATGCTTTAAAAATGGTGCCTAAGATAAGAGCCCCCCCCCTTCTTCTGAGGTTGCTTTATGGCCGTTGCTTTACGGCTGAGGGGGAAGGTTTAACTTGGTGAGATGTTATGTGTGTCTGTGTGTATGTTAATCAGATAATGATAGTCAGGGACAAAGCCTGTGGCGAGCCTAACTGCCATTAACCTTCATTTAACTCATACCTACAACATCACAGCATATATCAAACTTATAAACACACACCGATCAAATAAACAGTCTTGCTTAGCGTAGTATAATTATTAAGCCCAGATCATGTTACCATTCCGAGGGAAAGGGGAAAAGAAGTTGCAGTCCAGTTGCAGTTCTGTGACGTCTCCTGGGTTGGTGGTCGTAGAGTTCTGCATTCGCGATTCTGTCGAGCCGTGTGCTCAGATGCTGGTTGAAGTTTTCCTGCAGGACATCGCGTCGCTACGAGGAGTTTTGTAGAGCTTGAAGGGCGAGGAGATTTCCTTGAGAGGGGTGAGCTGGGAGCTGCACCTCTGACCTCCGGTTGTGGATTGGATAGAGAAGGAAGCTGGATCAGCCAGGCCCCCCCCTTGGCGATGTAGGAGAGAGAGGCTGTAGCAGCCTTCCATCCTTGGAGGGATGAGAGAAGAGAGAGCAGCCTTCCGCCCTCGGCGGGATGGAAGAAGAGAAAGAAAGAGAGGGGAGACCTCTCCTTATATTGGCCCCGGTGACCTCACAGGTCTTGGACCAGAGTGACCAATAGGAGTGACCCCCCAGGTTCTTGACACCTTTTTGTGATATTGCCCAGATCCCAGGACATGCAGCATCCTGTTACATCCTCTGGGAGACTGAGTTTCTTGACTGTCTTAAGACAAAGGGAACATCTGGCACTCTGGGAGACTGAGTTCACTCCAGAACATGCGGCTCCCTTGTTTCAAGTTTGACTGAAGGGAGGCCTGTGGTTTGCACAAAAACCATGTCCCGACATCACTGAGCAAGAGTCTTTTTCTTCTTCTTCTTCCTCTTCTTCTTGTCATTCGCATCACCGAGCAACAACAGGCTCGAGTACGCGCCGCTGGCAGCCGGGGATGCTCGCGGCGCGTGCCCTTGGGGTAACCGGGACCCCGGCCGACGTGCTACAGGCCCTACGTCTTCGCGTGGGTCCTGTGCAGCTATAAAACAGAATACAAATCAATCATCAATCAATCAAATTTTATTTGTATAGCCCATATTCACAAATTACAATTCATCTCATAGGGCTTTAACAGGGTGTGGCATCCTCTGTCCTTAACCCTCAGCAAGAGTAAGGAAAAACTACTAAAAACCCTTTTAACAGGGTAAAAATATGTAGAAACCTCAGAGAGAGCCACATGAGAGGGATCCCTCTCCCAGGACGGACAGAAGTGCAATAGATGCCACGTGCAGGAAAACATCATCAAGATTAAAGTCTTCAAGATTAAAGATTAAAGTCTCTAGCAGCATTTGATGAGGGTAGACATCCCGAAGGACAACCCCAACATGACATGCCAAGCAGTCCCGCTGCAAGCACAGTCCATGGTCAGCAACCATCCAGACCACGATCCACCATCCAGACCAGACGCCACTCCAGTCCTCAGTCACCGTCCACCGCCGCCCACCAGGACCCATCACAAGCCACCACCACGGTCCTGGTCCACCGCCCGTGCCCAATGCCAACGCGACACAGGGTCCGCCACCAGCACCACGATCAGCCCAGAATCCGCCACAATGGATCCACCAACGCGACCCCCGGTGTACGATCCACAAACCGCAATCCATGGTGCGGCCACAGAGGCCCTGGATCTGCGGGTGATAAAGCAAAGGGATTCCGGGGAAGGGGGATAGGGATGGAGAAGAGGAAGGAGAAGCTGGAAAGAGAAGCTCTGTGTGTCATGTGTCATAAAATAGAACAAGTAATGTTCTGGCGCACTAATTAGCTCTAACTATAAGCTTTATCAAAAAGGAAGGTTTTGAGTCTACTCTTAAATGAAAAGATGGTATCTGCCTCCCGAACTGAAAGTGGTAGATTATTCCACAGCCGAGGGGCTTGATGGCTAAAAGCTCTGGCTCCTACTCTTTTTTTAGAGAATTTAGGGACGACAAGTAGGCTTGAATTCTGGGAGCGGAGTGCTCTAGCGGGTTTATAAGGTACTAACAGCTCTTTAAGGTAAAAAGGCGCCATATTATTAAGGGCCTTGAAGGTGAGGAGGAGAATTTTAAATCCTATTCTAGATTTAACTGGAAGCCAGTGTAGCGACGCTAATACTGGAGAAATGTGCTCTCTTCTCTTTGTTCTCGTCAGGACACGTGCTGCGGCATTTTGGACAAGCTGTAGAGTCTTTAACGACTTACTGCTGGAGCCAGATAATAATGAATTACAATAGTCCAGTCTCGATGTAACAAAGGCGTGGACTATTTTTTCTGCATCTTTTTGGGAAAGGACATGTCTAATTTTGGAAATATTACGTAAGTGGAAAAAAGCGGTCCTAGAAATTTGTTTTAAGTGAGAATTAAAGGATAAATCAGGATCAAAGATCACTCCCAAGTTCCTGACGGTTTCATTGGAAGCAAGGGCAATGTCGTCTAGCGCAGCTATATCATTAGATAATGCATCTCTAAGGTGTTTGGGGCCAAGTATTATAACCTCTGTTTTGTCTGAGTTTAATAAGAGAAAATTGCGGGTCATCCAGGTTTTTATGTCCTTGAGACATGTTCGAAGTTTAGTTAATTGATTACTTTGTTCAGGTTTTATTGACAAATATAACTGGGTGTCATCCGCATAGCAGTGGAAATTTACCGAGTGTGTCCTGATAATGTTTCCTAGTGGAAGCATATATAATGAGAATAAAATTGGGCCGAGCACAGAGCCCTGTGGAACACCATGGTTAACTTTGGTGCGCACAGATGACTCATCATTAATTTGCACAAATTGGGAGCGATCAGAAAAATACGATTTAAACCAGTTAAGGGCGGTTCCATTAATGTTAATTAACTGTTTGAGTCTTTGTAATAAAATTTGATGGTCAATTGTGTCGAATGCTGCACTGAGATCTAACAGAACGAGGACAGACACAAGTCCCTGATCTGAGGCTATTAAAAGGTCATTAGTGACTTTTGCCAAGGCTGTCTCTGTACTGTGATTGGCTCTAAACCCCGATTGAAAGTCTTCATATATATTATTTTCCCGGAGAAACTCACACAGCTGATTGGCAACAACTTTTTCTAAGATTTTAGAGACAAAGGGGAGATTAGATATTGGTCTGTAATTGGCTAAAACCTCTGGGTCTAGGGTGGGTTTTTTGAGTAGGGGTTTGATGACAGCTATTTTAAAAGACTGTGGTACATAACCTGATGATAATGACAGATTGATGATGTTAAGTAACGAACTATCAATTAGGGGCAGAATTTCTTTAAGTAATTTGGTAGGAATGGGATCTAAGATACAGGTTGTTGGTTTAGAACCTGAGATTAATTTGGTAAACTGATCACGGGTGATCAGAGAGAAGCTGTCTAAGTAATGGGTAGGATTCTCAGCCGTTTCTGAGATCTCTGTTGTTGGGAGGGTATTAGTGCCAATTGAGGGCAGGAGATGGTTGATTTTATTTCTAATAGTTTGAATTTTATCATTAAAAAAGATCATAAAGATATTGCTATTTAGGGATCGAGGAATACTGGGTTCGGTGGAGGTGTGACTCTCTGTCAGCCTGGCTACAGTGCTGAAGAGAAACCTGGGGTTGTTTTTATTCTCTTCTATTAGTTTTGAATAGTAGGCGGCTCTTGCTTTGTGGAGAGCCTTTTTATATTCTTTAACACTATTCTTCCAGTCTATTAGATTTTCAACATGGTTGCTGGAGCGCCACTTCCTTTCTAGTTTTCTTGATAATTGTTTTAACTCATTTGTCTGGGAATTATACCACGGAGCTAATTTACTATGTTTGACATTTTTCTTTTTTAGAGGCGCTATTGAGTCTAATGTTAATCGTAATGAGTCTGCAGAGCTATCGACGAGGTGGTCGATCTCAATGGAGCTCAGGGTTTTAAAGAATTTGTTGTTTATATCTACTGCTAATACGGGTTTAAATGTAATTGGGATTATTTCCTTAAATTTAGCTACAGCACTATCAGGTAGACATCTAGAAAATGAATTTTTTATTAGTGGCATATATTCAGTTATTGAAAAATCAAAGGTTATTAAATTATGGTCTGATAGAACTGGATTGCGCGGAAGTACTGTTAAATTTTCAATTCCGACACCGTACGATAATACAAGGTCAAGTGTGTGGTTACCACAATGAGTAGGTTTGTGCACACACTGACTGAAACCAATAGAGTCTAGTATTGAAATAAATGCTACGCTAAGGCAATCTTTATTAAAATGAATTTCCTTCTTCCTTTATTGATAGTACCACTGAGCAAGAGTCTTTTTCTTCTTCTTGTTCCTCTTCTTCTTGTCGTTCGCATCACCGAGCAACAACAGGCTCGAGTACGCGCCGCTGGCAGCCGGGGATGCTCGCGGCGCGTGCCCTCGGGTCACCGGGACCCCGGCCGACGTGCTACAGGCCCTACGTCTTCGCCGCTCGGAGAGAAGGGCGTTACTAACAATGCATCCGTGGTACAAGTCGGTACAACACCGTGCCGTTGTCCCTGACGAGGTCACGAGATGTCACGTCAAGAGCGTTTCACCAGAGACCAGGTTCTCCAACAGCTGTTCTCCTGGCAACAATCCTCTGAACAGGCAGAGGACCAAGACGAAGAAGACGAGGAAGACGAAGAAGAAGACGAAGAAGAAGACGAAGAAGACACCGACGACTGCGTCGACGACGACTACGACCCGGTGCGTGACCCCGCTGCGGCAGAGTCCTCATCGTGCACATCCTCGGCAGAAGAAGAAGAAGAAGACTTTGACTTTTAAATAACTTTATTTAAGAGACATTATCAAAATAGCTCTTAATTACTCAAAAATTTCCAATCCCCCCCCATTACAATACATTCCCCTTGACCAACACTACCCAACATGTTTTTTAATAATTTAAAAAGAGTAACCCGTTCAGGACCTTGGTTGTGTGCATACACGTTGATTAAATTAAAAATAATACTGTGTATTTCTACTCTTATAGTCAGAAACCTGCCTGCCATGCTCTCTGTGCTGGATAGAATTGTCATGTTTAAAGAGGGAGAAAATAACACAGCGACTCCTGCGCTCAGGTTAGAGCCATGGCTGAGTATGTGCTGCCCCCCCCACCATACTCCCCAGTCTGTCTCATTCAGGCAATCACTGTGTGTCTCCTGTAAAAAAAGGACATCCAGCTTTTTTACTTTAAAAAGTTCTGATACTAAAAACCTTTTCTGAGCACTTCTACCCCCGTTAATGTTTAATGAGGCTACCCGTAATGCCATGAGAGGATCAAAAATGCAGCTTAAAAAGACAAACAGGTACACACAGCAGAAAGAAAACACCCAGTGATGAATGGTCATTTACAACTTTTTCTTATCTTGGACCGTATATTACATGGTAGACCTTTTTTAGCCGCAGTGACATGCTTCCTGAGCCTATACCTGCTTTTCTCATCCAGGACATCCGTCCCCACCACCTTCTGCAGTGTACTGACTGTCTGAATGAACTTTTCTACGTCTGGGAAGTACTCCCCTACTTCCACTGCTTTGCCAAATGATTCATCCAGAAACTCATTGACCTCTTTTAATGAATATAAATCTGCGCTTAGTGAGATGCTGTCAGCTAGAGACACATTATCAGATTCATAATCTTCCTCCACATCCATCTCACTAACCTGACTGTTGTTTACTTCAGCCTGTGGTTCTGCCTGCTGTGCAGGACCACACTGCATCTCCTGTTGTTGCTCGGCAAAAACCACCTTTTCTATTTCAACCTGTTTCTCACATCTCTTCTTCGACCTCACCGCAGCCACCGGCACTACCGGTACCACCGGAGCCGACCCGGGAGCCGCAGCCACCGGAACTGCATCCGCGGCACCGGGAGCCTCAGCCCCCGTAACCGCATCCGCGGCACCGGGAGCCGCAGCCCCCGTAACCGCATCCGCGGCACCGGGAGCCGCAGCCACCGGAACCGCATCCGCGGCACCGGGAGCCGCCGCCCCCGGAACCGCATCCGCGGCACCGGGAGCCGCCGCCCCCGGAACCGCATCCGCGGCACCGGGAGCCGCAGCAGCAGAACCAGTAGCCGCAGAGGACGCAGCAGCACCGGCCGACCGGCCCCACGCAGGCCGAGTCACCCCAGCGCTGCCCTCCCCTCCTTCCGCTCCAGCGGCCCCCCCCGCCCGTCTCCCCTTCGGGCACGCCACTTTCTTGTGTCCCACTTCTCCACACTGAAAACACTTCATGCTCCCCGAGCTCGCATAAACCATGTAGAACTGTTCCTCGTAGCGAACCCGGAAAGACACGTCTAGTGTCTGAGACTCATTCTCCAGAAACATGAAGGCTTGTCTCCTCAGAGACTGGACGTGCTTCAGCTTCGTGTCTCTGCACCCCGGAGCCACCGCGCGGAACCCACTCGCGAACTTCCCGAACCTCCTCAGCTCTCTCTCCAGAGCTTCATTGGGGATGAACGGGGGGACACCGGACACGGTGATCCGGGTGGAAGCTACCGCTAGCGGGGACACTTGAATGAACTCCTCCTCTAAAGTTAAACCGCTCTCAATTAGCTTAGTGACCGAGTCTGGATCTTTAAAAAAGATCACCAGCGCCTTGTTCATCCTGGAAGCGTAAGAGATGTTCTCATGTCCCACCTGCTCCCCCACAGCCAACAGCACCTGCTCCACCGTGGAGCTGAGCTGAGGCACCAGCCTTACGCCATGTCTCAGGGACATCGGCGGCGTCCCTGCGGACGCCATCCCCCCCACAGACACGGCAAACACACAGACAAACTAGAAGGAGCAGGAGAAGAAGGACGACACGTGGAGAGAGAGACCTTCTTGTCCAAAAACTGAGAAATATCATGGTCCTCGAGAGGGCCGCTCCGCCTCCTCATCTACGTCCTCCGCTCTGCCCGTCGGGGTCCCTTACCCGGGTACCACGACGCACGCGACGTCCGGCGTCAGCGACGCGGTCTCGACGTTCGGCCTGTGCGTCACGCCAACGGTAGAGAGCATCGTCCTGGAGATGACTAATCTGGAGGGTCGTCGGAAATACGGCGACGGCTGGAAAGGGATGGACGCGACCGACCTGCGCGCCTACGTGGGGCTGCTGATCTTGGCGGGCATGTACAGGTCCCGGGGCGAGGCAGCCGCCAGCTTGTGGGACGCCGAGAGCGGCCGCGCAATCGCAACCACGATGCCCCTGAAGGTCTTTCACACGTACTCCAGGCTGCTGCGATTCGACGACCGCGAGACGCGCCTCCGACAAATTGGCGGCCGTGCGAGAGGTCTGGGATGCTTGGGCGGCGAGGCTGCCGCTCCTCTACAACCCGGGGCCCGAAGTGACCGTGGACGAGCAACTGGTTCGGTTCAGAGGTTATTCTTTTTGTCATTCTGTTCTTTACAATTCATTTTTGGTTGTGTATTTTTAGTCACTGCGTTATGTTACGTGGCCTCGTCGGTTGTCCGCCTGTATGCACCTGGCGACTCTGAGCTTTCTTCTTCTTCTTCTTTTTCTTCTTCTTCTTCTTCTTCTTCTTCTTCTTCTTCTTCTTCTTCTTCTTCTTCTTCTTCTTCTTCTTCTTCTTCTTCTTCTTCTTCTTCTTCTTCTTCGTTGGTGGAGGTGTAGTTGTGAAGACAGAGGAGGTGAAGGAAAGTGCGTTCAAACTTATTCAGATTTCTGTATGTTTATTGTATGTTCATTGTTGTGTAGTGTTTGTGTACGTTTAGTGTAGTTTGTCTGTGTGTTTGCCGTGTCTGTGGGGGGGATGGCGTCCGCAGGGACGCCGCCGATGTCCCTGAGACATGGCGTCAGGCTGGTGCCTCAGCTCAGCTCCACGGTGGAGCAGGTGCTGTTGGCTGTGGGGGAGCAGGTGGGACATGAGAACATCTCTTACGCTTCCAGGATGAACAAGGCGCTGGTGATCTTTTTTAAAGATCCAGACTCGGTCACTAAGCTAATTGAGAGCGGTTTAACTTTAGAGGAGGAGTTCATTCAAGTGTCCCCGCTAGCGGTAGCTTCCACCCGGATCACCGTGTCCGGTGTCCCCCCGTTCATCCCCAATGAAGCTCTGGAGAGAGAGCTGAGGAGGTTCGGGAAGTTCGCGAGTGGTTTCCGCGCGGTGGCTCTGGGGTGCAGAGACACGAAGCTGAAGCACGTCCAGTCTCTGAGGAGACAAGCCTTCATGTATCTGGAGAATGAGTCTCAGACACTAGACGTGTCTTTCCGGGTTCGCTACGAGGAACAATTCTACATGGTTTATGCGAGCTCGGGGAGCATGAAGTGTTTTCAGTGTGGAGAAGTGGGACACAAGAAAGTGACGTGCCCGAACGGGAGACGGGCGGGGGGGGCCGCTGGAGCGGAGGGAGGGGAGGGCAGCGCTGGGGTGACTCGGCCTGCATGGGGCCGGTCGGCCGGTGCTGCTGCGTCCTCTGCGGCTACTGGTTCTGCTGCTGCGGCTCCCGGTGCCGCGGATGCGGTTCCGGGGGCGGCGGCTCCCGGTGCCGCGGATGCGGTTCCGGTGGCTGCGGCTCCCGGTGCCGCGGATGCGGTTGCGGGGGCTGGGGCTCCCGGTGCCGCGGATGCGGTTCCGGTGGCTCCCGGTGCCGCGGATGCGGTTCCGGGGGCGGCGGCTCCCGGTGCCGCGGATGCGGGTCCGGTGGCTGCGGCTCCCGGGTCGGCTCCGGTGGTACCGGTAGTGCCGGTGGCTGCGGCTCCCGGGTCGGCTCCGGTGGTACCGGTAGTGCCGGTGGCTGCGGCTCCCGGGTCGGCTCCGGTGGTACCGGTAGTGCCGGTGGCTGCGGTGAGGTCGAAGAAGAGATGTGAGAAACAGGTTGAAATAGAAAAGGTGGTTGTTGCCGAGCAACAACAGGAGATGCAGTGTGGTCCTGCACAGCAGGCAGAACCACAGGCTGAAGTAAAAAACAGTCAGGTTAGTGAGATGGATGTGGAGGAAGATTATGAATCTGATAATGTGTCTCTAGCTGACAGCATCTCACTAAGCGCAGAGTTATATTCATTAAAAGAGGTCAATGAGTTTCTGGATGAATCATTTGGCAAAGCAGTGGAAGTAGGGGAGTACTTCCCAGACGTAGGAAAGTTCATTCAGACAGTCAGTACACTGCAGAAGGTGGTGGGGACGGATGTCCTGGATGAGAAAAGAAGGTATAGGCTCAGGAAGCATGTCACTGCGGCTAAAAAAGGTCTACCATGTAATATACGGTCAAAGAGAAGAAAAAGTTGTAAATAAAATTGACCATGACCATTCATCACTGGGTGTTTTCTTTCTGCTGTGTGTACCTGTTTGTCTTTTTAAGCTGCATTTTTTATCCTCTCATGGCATTACGGGTAGCCTCATTAAACATTAACGGGGGTAGAAGTGCTCAGAAAAGGTTTTTAGTATCAGAACTTTTTAAAGTAAAAAAGCTGGATGTCCTTTTTTTACAGGAGACACACAGTGATTGCCTGAATGAGACAGACTGGGGAGTATGGTGGGGGGGGGCAGCACATACTCAGCCATGGCTCTAACCTGAGCGCAGGAGTCGCTGTGTTATTTTCTCCCTCTTTAAACATGACAATTCTATCCAGCACAGAGAGCATGGCAGGCAGGTTTCTGACTATAAGAGTAGAAATACACAGTATTATTTTTAATTTAATCAACGTGTATGCACACAACCAAGGTCCTGAACGGGTTACTCTTTTTAAATTATTAAAAAACATGTTGGGTAGTGTTGGTCAAGGGGAATGTATTGTAATGGGGGGGGATTGGAACTGCTGCACGGATGTCAATCTGGACCGAACAGGACAGGAGCTCCATCCTCAGTCCTCCTCTTTCCTGGGCCAGACAGTCAAGGAGGCAGATCTAGTGGACCCGTGGAGGAGGCAACATCCTTCGGCCAGGCAGTACACCTGGATAAAGATAACAGACGGCAGGATCCATGGTGCCCGGCTGGACAGATTTTACATATCCGCTCCTTTTATTACCCGTGTGACAAACTGTCAAATTCACCCGGTTGGCTTCACAGACCATCATTTAGTTCTAGTAGATCTACTTTTATCTCCTGTTAGAAAGCCTGGATCCTTCTGGCATTTTAATGTTAAGCTTTTAAAGGATTTAAATTTCTGTGGGAATTTTAAGCTGTTCTGGGCCAACTGGGAATCAAAGAAAGAGTTGTTTCCCTCCCTGTGTCAGTGGTGGGAGGTTGGCAAGGGTCAAATTAAGGTGTTCTGCCAGCAATACACTGCGTACTCTTCAGGGAACATTAAAAGAGCAATGGAGCAGCTAGAGGCCGACATAAAGGAGCTGGAAAGTGTACCTACCAACACGGAGACATTAAAAACTAAAAAACAACAACTAAACTCCTTTCTCCAGGAGAAGGCCAAAGGAGCTCTGGTTCGAGCTCGGTTCCAGAAATTAAAAGACATAGACGCACCCACTTCTTTCTTTTTTAATCTGGAGAGATCCGTGGCCCAGGGGAAGCAGATGGTGGGTCTCCGGCTGCCGGATGGGAATATAACAGCAGAACCAGCCGAGATGAGGAGACACGCAGTGGAGTTTTATTCCGACCTGTTTGGGGCAGAGGAGTGTGACGCTGAAGCTGTGGCCGAGTTGCTGCAGGACCTCCCACAGCTGAGTCCAGGTGAGAGGGACATCCTGAGCTCGGACATCACTCTGGAGGAGCTGACCACTGCAGTTTCGCAGATGGCTGCAGGCAAGTCACCAGGTTTGGATGGTTTACCGGCAGATTTTTTAAAACATTTCTGGAACATTATGGGACAGGATCTGCTGGATGTCTTGAAGGAGTCGTTTGGGAAGGGGCTTCTTCCAGCCTCCTGCAGAAGAGCTGTAATATCACTCCTGCCGAAGAAAGGGGATCTGACCCTGCTGAAGAACTGGAGACCCGTCTCTCTTTTATGTAGTGACTATAAAGTTTTATCTAAGGTTTTAGCAAATAGATTCAAGGTTTTTATGGAAGTGTTTATTGGTGCTGACCAATCCTATTGTGTACCAGGTAGGTCAATGCAAGACAATTTGTTTTTAATGAGAGACATTTTTGATCTGTGTACAACGTGTAATATTAATATTGGCATTATTTCCATTGACCAGGAAAAAGCATTTGATCGTGTCGATCGTTCATTCCTGTTTTCCACACTGCAGGCTTTCGGTGTTGGGGAGCATTTTCTGTCCTGGGTGAAACTATTATATAATGATACGTGTTGTGTTTTGAAGGTGGGGGGAGGGCTGAGCAGACCTGTACCAGTTGAAAGAGGGATAAGGCAGGGATGCCCCATCTCAGGCCAACTTTACAGTGTGGCAATCGAACCGCTCCTGTGTCGGCTCAGGACTCGGCTGAAAGGCCTGCGTCTGCCTGAGCTGGCTCACAGCCCCCCAATAGTAATATCAGCTTATGCGGATGATGTGAACATCTTTGTCAAGGATCAGGCAGACATACAAGAATTAGAGGGCAGTCTGTCATTGTATGCGAAGGCTTCATCGGCAAAAGTTAACTGGGGTAAGAGTGAAGCCTGTGTGATTGGTCAGTGGGACGCAGGGAGAGTACCCCGTCTCCCTGGGAACCTGACATGGGGAATTAAAGGGTTAAAAGTCCTCGGCTTGCATATCGGCAGTGAAGAGATAGAGAGGCAGAACTCGGAGGGAGTGCTGGGAAAGGTGCAGGTCAAGTTGTCTAAATGGAAATGGTTGCTACCCCAGTTGTCCTACAGGGGAAGAAGTCTGATAGTCAATAACCTGGTTGCAGCATCCCTGTGGCACAGACTCTATGTGCTCACTCCTCCAACGGGACTCATGGAGCAACTACAGAGGCTCCTGGTCGACTTCTTCTGGTCGGGTCACCACTGGGTGCGGGCGTCCGTGCTGTACCTCCCTGTGGCAGAGGGGGGCCATGGACTAACCGACATCATCGCCAGGACTGCTGCCTTCAGACTGCAGGCAGCCCAGAGGCTCCTGTACGGCCCCACACTGTGCTGGTCGGCTGTGGCACGCCTGCTGCTCTGGAGAGCCGGGGGCCTTGGTTATGACAAACAGCTGTTCCTGTTGAACTCTCCGCAGCACAAACTAACTGGACTCACGCAGTTTTACACCTCTGTGATAGATGCCTGGAGGACACTCAACTTCACGAGACCTCCTGACCCCGCGCCTGGGATGTGGCTATTTGAGGAGCCACTGTTTGATAATGGTTTCCTGGTCACTTCAGTCCTGACATCCACACCCACTTCAACAACGGTAAAAAACAAGTTCAGGGAGGCAGGAATAGTGAAGCTGGGCCACCTGACCCGGACGTCACTTGAGAGGCTGGCAGAGGTGACGGGAATTCGATCCACCAGAATGCTGCGGAGCCTCGTGGATGAGGTGTGGCAGGCACTGCCCCAGGCTCTGCGGACCTTCGCCCAGAACAAAAGTCAGGCGGACCAGTGGACCAAAACACAGGAATACGTGTTCCCTATCCTGAAGGTGAGTCCTGCAGTGGGGGAGTGGACAGAAGAGAGCGGCCAACTGCTAGCCCTCAGGACTCCAGCACTGGGCACCTTCAACAACTCTGGAGGGAAACAGCTCTACCATAGCTGCGTGAAGGTCCTGAACTGTCGCTCTCTTGAAGGAGTCAGGGAGTCGAAATGGATTGAGGTTTTTGGCTCAGACTATTCCCCTAGTGGCAGCTGGCGGGTCCTGTATAAACCTCCGGTGGAGAGACGGATGGCAGACATCCAGTGGAGAATTATACATGGAGCTCTAGCTACAAACAGATACAGAGCTCACCTGGACCCAAGCACTGAGGGGGGGTGTCCATTCTGTTCACTGCCTGAGACCCTGGAGCACTTAGTGGTGTCCTGTCCCAGGTTAGCTGAACTGTTTAAACAGCTGCAGGAGTGGGTGGGGGGGTTAGGAGAGGTTTTCTCGTTGCCACTTTTTGTGTTTGGACCCAAGTACACAGCAAGAAAAAAACATACTATGGTTTTAATGAATTTTCTTTTTTCTAATGCAAAGATGGCAACCTGGATTAGTAGAAAAAACAAAATGGCTGGGGGAGGATGGACAGATCCACTGCGCTGTTTGAGGGGGTTTGTGGCAGCTCGGCTGAGCATTGAACATGCGTATTTTACACTTACTAGCAATTTGGAGGGTTTCAGGGCTGTGTGGGGGGTGGGACAGGTCCTATGCTCACTGGGGGAGAACCAGTCTCTGGTTTTAACTTTTTAGGGTTGGTTTATGATGTGTGCGTGTATATAATGTTTTCATCCCTTGTCTTTTCCCAAAAAAAAAAAAAAAAAAAAAAATTTTGAGTAATTAAGAGCTTTTTTGATAATGTCTCTTAAATAAAGTTATGTAAAAGTCAAAAGTCTTCTTCTTCTTCTTCTTCTTCTTCTTCTTCTTCTTCTTCTTCTTCTTCTTCTTCTTCTTCTTCTTCTTCTTCTTCGTTGGTGGAGGTGTAGTTGTGAAGACAGAGGAGGTGAAGGAAAGTGCGTTCAAACTTATTCAGATTTCTGTATGTTTATTGTATGTTCATTGTTGTGTAGTGTTTGTGTACGTTTAGTGTAGTTTGTCTGTGTGTTTGCCGTGTCTGTGGGGGGGATGGCGTCCGCAGGGACGCCGCCGATGTCCCTGAGACATGGCGTCAGGCTGGTGCCTCAGCTCAGCTCCACGGTGGAGCAGGTGCTGTTGGCTGTGGGGGAGCAGGTGGGACATGAGAACATTTCTTACGCTTCCAGGATGAACAAGGCGCTGGTGATCTTTTTTAAAGATCCAGACTCGGTCACTAAGCTAATTGAGAGCGGTTTAACTTTAGAGGAGGAGTTCATTCAAGTGTCCCCGCTAGCGGTAGCTTCCACCCGGATCACCGTGTCTGGTGTCCCCCCGTTCATCCCCAATGAAGCTCTGGAGAGAGAGCTGAGGAGGTTCGGGAAGTTCGCGAGTGGGTTCCGCGCGGTGGCTCTGGGGTGCAGAGACACGAAGCTGAAGCACGTCCAGTCTCTGAGGAGACAAGCCTTCATGTTTCTGGAGAATGAGTCTCAGACACTAGACGTGTCTTTCCGGGTTCGCTACGAGGAACAGTTCTACATGGTTTATGCGAGCTCGGGGAGCATGAAGTGTTTTCAGTGTGGAGAAGTGGGAAACAAGAAAGTGACGTGCCCGAACGGGAGACGGGCGGGGGGGGCCGCTGGAGCAGAAGGAGGGGAGGGCAGCGCTGGGGTGACTCGGCCTGCGTGGGGCCGGTCGGCCGGTGCTGCTGCGTCCTCTGCGGCTACTGGTTCTGCTGCTGCGGCTCCCGGTGCCGCGGATGCGGTTCCGGTGGTTGCGGCTCCCGGTGCCGCAGATGCGGTTACGGGGGCTGCGGCTCCCGGTGCAGCGGATGCGGTTACGGGGGCTGAGGCTCCCGGTGCCGCGGATGCGGTTCCGGTGGCTCCCGGTGCCGCGGATGCGGTTACGGTGGCTGCGGCTCCCGGGTCGGCTCTGGTGGTACCGGTAGTGCCGGTGGCTGCGGTGAGGTCGAAGCAGAGATGTGAGAAACAGGTTGAAATAGAAAAGGTGGTTGTTGCCGAGCAACAACAGGAGATGCAGTGTGGTCCTGCACAGCAGGCAGAACCACAGGCTGAAGTAAACAACAGTCAGGTTAGTGAGATGGATGTGGAGGAAGATTATGAATCTGATAATGTGTCTCTAGCTGACAGCATCTCACTAAGCGCGGATTTATATTCATTAAAAGAGGTCAATGAGTTTCTGGATGAATCATTTGGCAAAGCAGTGGAAGTAGGGGAGTACTTCCCAGACGTAGAAAAGTTCATTCAGACAGTCAGTACACTGCAGAAGGTGGTGGGGACGGATGTCCTGGATGAGAAAAGAAGGTATAGGCTCAGGAAGCATGTCACTGCGGCTAAAAAAGGTCTACCATGTAATATACGGTCCAAGAGAAGAAAAAGTTGTAAATAAAATTGACCATGACCATTCATCACTGGGTGTTTTCTTTCTGCTGTGGGTACCTGTTTGTCTTTTTAAGCTGCATTTTTTATCCTCTCATGGCATTACGGGTAGCCTCATTAAACATTAACGGGGGTAGAAGTGCTCAGAAAAGGTTTTTAGTATCAGAACTTTTTAAAGTAAAAAAGCTGGATGTCCTTTTTTTACAGGAGACACACAGTGATTGCCTGAATGAGACAGACTGGGGAGTATGGTGGGGGGGGCAGCACATACTCAGCCATGGCTCTAACCTGAGCGCAGGAGTCGCTGTGTTATTTTCTCCCTCTTTAAACATGACAATTCTATCCAGCACAGAGAGCATGGCAGGCAGGTTTCTGACTATAAGAGTAGAAATACACAGTATTATTTTTAATTTAATCAACGTGTATGCACACAACCAAGGTCCTGAACGGGTTACTCTTTTTAAATTATTAAAAAACATATTGGGTAGTGTTGGTCAAGGGGAATGTATTGTAATGGGGGGGGATTGGAACTGCTGCACGGATGTCAATCTGGACCGAACAGGACAGGAGCTCCATCCTCAGTCCTCCTCTTTCCTGGGCCAGACAGTCAAGGAGGCAGATCTAGTGGACCCGTGGAGGAGGCAACATCCTTCGGCCAGGCAGTACACCTGGATAAAGATAACAGACGGCAGGATCCATGGTGCCCGGCTGGACAGATTTTACATATCCGCTCCTTTTATTACCCGTGTGACAAACTGTCAAATTCACCCGGTTGGCTTCACAGACCATCATTTAGTTCTAGTAGATCTACTTTTATCTCCTGCTAGAAAGCCTGGATCCTTCTGGCATTTTAATGTTAAGCTTTTAAAGGATTTAAATTTCTGTGGGAATTTTTAGCTGTTCTGGGCCAACTGGGAATCAAAGAAAGAGTTGTTTCCCTCCCTGTGTCAGTGGTGGGAGGTTGGCAAGGGTCAAATTAAGGTGTTCTGCCAGCAATACACTGCGTACTCTTCAGGGAACATTAAAAGAGCAATGGAGCAGCTAGAGGCCGACATAAAGGAGCTGGAAAGTGTACCTACCAACACGGAGACATTAAAAACTAAAAAACAACAACTAAACTCCTTTCTCCAGGAGAAGGCCAAAGGAGCTCTGGTTCGAGCTCGGTTCCAGAAATTAAAAGACATAGACGCACCCACTTCTTTCTTTTTTAATCTGGAGAGATCCGTGGCCCAGGGGAAGCAGATGGTGGGTCTCCGGCTGCCGGATGGGAATATAACAGCAGAACCAGCCGAGATGAGGAGACACGCAGTGGAGTTTTATTCCGACCTGTTTGGGGCAGAGGAGTGTGACGCTGAAGCTGTGGCCGAGTTGCTGCAGGACCTCCCACAGCTGAGTCCAGGTGAGAGGGACATCCTGAGCTCGGACATCACTCTGGAGGAGCTGACCACTGCAGTTTCGCAGATGGCTGCAGGCAAGTCACCAGGTTTGGATGGTTTACCGGCAGATTTTTTAAAACATTTCTGGAACATTATGGGACAGGATCTGCTGGATGTCTTGAAGGAGTCGTTTGGGAAGGGGCTTCTTCCAGCCTCCTGCAGACGAGCTGTAATATCACTCCTGCCGAAGAAAGGGGATCTGACCCTGCTGAAAAACTGGAGACCCGTCTCTCTTTTATGTAGTGACTATAAAGTTTTATCTAAGGTTTTAGCAAATAGATTCAAGGTTTTTATGGAAGTGTTTATTGGTGCTGACCAATCCTATTGTGTACCAGGTAGGTCAATGCAAGACAATTTGTTTTTAATGAGAGACATTTTTGATCTGTGTACAACGTGTAATATTAATATTGGCATTATTTCCATTGACCAGGAAAAAGCATTTGATCGTGTCGATCGTTCATTCCTGTTTTCCACACTGCAGGCTTTCGGTGTTGGGGAGCATTTTCTGTCCTGGGTGAAACTATTATATAATGATACGTGTTGTGTTTTGAAGGTGGGGGGAGGGCTGAGCAGACCTGTACCAGTTGAAAGAGGGATAAGGCAGGGATGCCCCATCTCAGGCCAACTTTACAGTGTGGCAATCGAACCGCTCCTGTGTCGGCTCAGGACTCGGCTGAAAGGCCTGCGTCTGCCTGAGCTGGCTCACAGCCCCCCAATAGTAATATCAGCTTATGCGGATGATGTGAACATCTTTTTCAAGGATCAGGCAGACATACAAGAATTAGAGGGCAGTCTGTCATTGTATGCGAAGGCTTCATCGGCAAAAGTTAACTGGGGTAAGAGTGAAGCCTGTGTGATTGGTCAGTGGGACGCAGGGAGAGCACCCCGTCTCCCTGGGAACCTGACATGGGGAATTAAAGGGTTAAAAGTCCTCGGCTTGCATATCGGCAGTGAAGAGATAGAGAGGCAGAACTGGGAGGGAGTGCTGGGAAAGGTGCAGGTCAAGTTGTCTAAATGGAAATGGTTGCTACCCCAGTTGTCCTACAGGGGAAGAAGTCTGATAGTCAATAACCTGGTTGCAGCATCCCTGTGGCACAGACTCTATGTGCTCACTCCTCCACCGGGACTCATGGAGCAACTACAGAGGCTGCTGGTGGACTTCTTCTGGTCGGGTCACCACTGGGTGCGGGCGTCCGTGCTGTACCTCCCTGTGGCAGAGGGGGGCCATGGACTAACCGACATCATCGCCAGGACTGCTGCCTTCAGACTGCAGGCAGCCCAGAGGCTCCTGTACGGCCCCACACTGTGCTGGTCGGCTGTGGCACGCCTGCTGCTCTGGAGAGCCGGGGGCCTTGGTTATGACAAACAGCTGTTCCTGTTGAACTCTCCGCAGCACAAACTAACTGGACTCACGCAGTTTTACACCTCTGTGATAGATGCCTGGAGGACACTCAACTTCACGAGACCTCCTGACCCCGCGCCTGGGATGTGGCTATTTGAGGAGCCACTGTTTGATAATGGTTTCCTGGTCACTTCAGTCCTGACATCCACACCCACTTCAACAACGGTAAAAAACAAGTTCAGGGAGGCAGGAATAGTGAAGCTGGGCCACCTGACCCGGACGTCACTTGAGAGGCTGGCAGAGGTGACGGGAATTCGATCCACCAGAATGCTGCGGAGCCTCGTGGATGAGGTGTGGCAGGCACTGCCCCAGGCTCTGCGGACCTTCGCCCAGAACAAAAGTCAGGCGGACCAGTGGACCAAAACACAGGAATACGTGTTCCCTATCCTGAAGGTGAGTCCTGCAGTGGGGGAGTGGACAGAAGAGAGCGGCCAACTGCTAGCCCTCAGGACTCCAGCACTGGGCACCTTCAACAACTCTGGAGGGAAACAGCTCTACCATAGCTGCGTGAAGGTCCTGAACTGTCGCTCTCTTGAAGGAGTCAGGGAGTCGAGATGGACGGAGGTTTTTGGCTCAGACTATTCCCCTAGTGGCAGCTGGCGGGTCCTGTATAAACCTCCGGTGGAGAGACGGATGGCAGACATCCAGTGGAGAATTATACATGGAGCTCTAGCTACAAACAGATACAGAGCTCACCTGGACCCAAGCACTGAGGGGGGGTGTCCATTCTGTTCACTGCCTGAGACCCTGGAGCATTTATTGGTGTCCTGTCCCAGGTTAGCTGAAATGTTTAAACAGCTGCAGGAGTGGGTGGGGGGGTTAGGAGAGGTTTTCTCGTTGCCACTTTTTGTGTTTGGACCCAAGTACACAGCAAGGGAAAAACATACCTTGGTTTTAATGAATTTTCTTTTTTCTAATGCAAAGATGGCAACCTGGATTAGTAGAAAAAACAAAATGGCTGGGGGAGGATGGACCGATCCACTGCGCTGTTTGAGGGGGTTTGTGGCAGCTCGGCTGAGCATTGAACATGCGTATTTTACACTTACTAGCAATTTGGAGGGTTTCAGGGCTGTGTGGGGGGTGGGACAGGTCCTATGCTCACTGGGGGAGAACCAGTCTCTGGTTTTAACTTTTTAGGGTTGGTTTATGATGTGTGCGTGTATATAATGTTTTCATCCCTTGTCTTTTCCCAAAAAAAAAAAAAAAAAAAAAAAGTAATTTTTGAGTAATTAAGAGCTATTTTGATAATGTCTCTTAAATAAAGTTATTTAAAAGTCAAAAGTCTTCTTCTTCTTCTTCTTCTTCTTCTTCTTCTTCTTCTTCTTCTTCTTCTTCTTCTCATCACGGAGCAAGAACAGGCTCGAGGACACGACGCGGGAAACCGGACAGGCCCGGCTCCGCGAGTCTCAGGGTCACGGGGACGCCGATGGGAGAGACGGTCCTCAACGCGAGCAGCCGCGCAAGCCCCTCAGCGCGAGCCTTCGGGTCTCAGAGAATAAATCTTAATGTGTCTTTAATTGACTAAGAATCCCTCTATGCTAATGACAGTGGATAAGGTTAATTCCACCTCTAGTATGAACCTATGTGATTGAGTTTTTCCTGATTATCTGGCTGGAAGTGGGAGGAGGAAGAACAAGGGCTTACACGTCCAGGTCATCTGGCCCGCGCCCGCGTTGGCGAGTCACACCGGCACGCAACTTGGAGCGGGTGTGACAAATACATCTGCAAGGGCTGTTTCGCTTTTCTATTGCCCTTCGTGCGCGAGCTGATGTGTGGTGGGCTGTGCGTGTGCGCGTGCGTCTGTGTGTATGAAGCAGGGTATCGCAAACAAGCGTTAGTCAAATCGCTACCCAAACGCTCACAGCCAACAGCATGGGGAAGCAGGGACAACACAAGGGTTAAGTGTTGGTCTCCGGGCATGGTGCTTGGTCTCTCCTTGGAGGCCCGGGTCAGCGAAATCTGACTAAGTGTGGAATGTAGAACCAAGAGCGCGAGGCTCTTTAACCCAGGCCCATGTGTGATAACACTCAGGAGGGGCACTTAAGTGTGGGTCCTCCGTGGAGGCCCGGTTCAGTAAAATGTGACTAAGAAAGAGATCTAAACACAGGAAACTGATATACATATGTTTCCTTTGATTCCTTTGGAGATAACCATAGGAAATATGGGAAAGAACGGGAACCAAGGATCCTTTGGAGATAAGTATAGGAGTGTTTACTTAAAAGAGGATCATAGGAATGTTTCCTTTTGAATTACTCAGACAGAGACCCAAATATTGCACTTCCGTAACCCCTAGTGTGGGACATTTCTAGGCATTTTGCTGTAATGTAAAGTGCCTACAAGTGTCCCATATATTGTATTACCTTAACACCAAAGGTGTGGGACATTTCCAGGGATTTTGCCTCATTGATAAGTGCCTAGAAGCGTCCATCTCATTCTGATTGGTTGGGACATTTCTAGGCATTTTTGCTACAATGTAAAGTGCCTACAAATGTCCCATGTATTGTATTTTTCCCTAACACAAAGAGTGGAACATTTCTAGGCATTTTCAGCACTCAGGGTGTGGGCTTGAGAGTGGGTCCCCAGGCTCAGCCATATCTGGAGGTTTTTTCTCCCATGTTTTATATTTTTCCCCATGAAAACGTGTGGGACATTTATAATGTAAAGTGCCTAGAAGTGTCCCAAGTATTGTATCTTTACCTAAAACAAAGAGTGAGACATTTCTAGGCATTTTCAGCACTCAGGACGGGGGCTTAAGTGTGGGTCCCCGGGCACTGCCGGTGCTGGTGCTTGGTCTCTCCTTGGAGGCCCGGGTCAGCGAAATCTGACTAAGTGTGGAATGGAGAACCAAGAGCGCGAGGCTCTTTAACCCAGGCCCATGGGTGATAACACTCAGGAGGGGGACTTAAGTGTGGGTCCCCGGGCACGGCCGGTGCTGGTGCTTGGTCTCTCCGTGAAGGCCCAGTTCAGTGAAATGTGACTAAGAAAGAGATCTAAACACAGGAAACTGATATACATATGTTTCCTTTGATTCCTTTGGAGATAACCATAGGAAATATGGGTAAGAACGGGAACCAAGGATCCTTTGGAGATAAGCATAGGAGTGTTTCCTTTAAAGAGGATCATAGGAATGTTTCCTTTTGAATTACTCAGAGAGAGACCCAAATATTGCACTTCCGTAACCCCTAGTGTGGGACATTTCTAGGCATTTTGCTGTAATGTAAAGTGCCTACAAGTGTCCCATGTATTGTATTACCCTAACACCAAAGGTGTGGGACATTTCCAGGCATTTTGCCTCAATGATAAGTGCCTAGAAGCGTCCGGCTCATTCTGATTGGTTGGGACATTTCTAGGCATTTTTGCTACAATGTAAAGCGCCTACAAATGTCCCATGTATTGTATTTTTCCCTGACACAAAGAGTGGAACATTTCTAGGCATTTTCAGCACTCAGGACGGGGGCCTAAGTGTGGGTCCCCGGGCACGGCCGGTGCTGGTGCTTGGTCTCTCCTTGTAGGCCCGGATCAGCGAAATCTGACTAAATGTGGAATGGAGAACCAAGAGCACGAGGCTCTTTAACCCAGGCCCATGGGTGATAACACTCAGGACGGGGGCTTAAGTGTGGGTCTTCGGGCACGGCCGGTGCTGGTGCTTGGTCTCTCCTTGTAGGCCCGGATCAGCGAAATCTGACTAAATGTGGAATGGAGAACCAAGAGCACGAGGCTTTTTAACCCAGGCCCATGGGTGATAACACTCAGGATGGGGGCCTAAGTGTGGGTCCCCGGGCACGGCCGGTGCTGGTGTTGGGTCTCTCCATGGAGGCCCGGGTCAGCGAAAAGTGACTAAGTATGGAATGGAGAACCAAGAGCGCGAGGCTCTTTAACCCAGGCCCATGGGTGATAACACTCAGGACGGGGGCTTAAGTTTGGGTCTCCGGTTACGTCCGGTGCTGGTGCTTGGACTCTCCTTGGAGGCCCGGGTCAGCGAAATCTGACTAAGTGTGGAATGGAGAACCAAGAGCGCGAGGCTCTTTAACCCAGGCCCATGGGTGATAACACTCAGGACGGGGGCTTAAGTGTGGGTTCCCGGGCACGGCCGGTGCTGGTGCTTGGTCTCTCCGTGGAGGCCCGGTTCAGTGAAATATGACTAAGAAAGAGATCTAAACACAGGCAACTGATATACATATGTTTCATTTGATTCCTTTGGAGAAAACCATAGGAAACATGGGTAAGAACGGGATCCAAGAATACTTTCGAGATAAGCATAGGAGTGTTTCCTTTGGAGAGGATAATAGGAATGTTTCTTTTAGAATTACTCAGACAGAGACCCAAATATTGTACTTCCGTAACCCCTAGTGTGGGACATTTCTAGGCATTTTTGCTATAATGTAAAGTGCCTACAAGTGTCCCATGTATTGTATTACCCTAACACCAAAGGTGTGGGACATTTCCAGGCATTTTGCGTCAATGATAAGTGCCTAGAAGCGTCAGGCTCATTCTGATTGGTTGGGACATTTCTAGGCATTTTTGCTATAATGTAAAGCGCCTACAAATGTCCCATGTATTGTATTTTTCCCTGACACAGAGTGGAACATTTCTAGGCATTTTCAGCACTCAGAACGGGGGCCTAAGTGTGGGTCCCCGGGCACGGCCGGTGCTGGTGCTTGGTCTCTCCTTGTAGGCCCGGATCAGCGAAATCTGACTAAATGTGGAATGGAGAACCAAGAGCACGAGGCTCTTTAACCCAGGCCCATGGGTGATAACACTCAGGACCAGGGCTTAAGTGTGGGTCTTCGGGCACGGCCGGTGCTGATGCTTGGTCTCTCCTTGTAGGCCCGGATCAGCGAAATCTGACTAAATGTGGAATGGAGAACCAAGAGCACGAGGCTCTTTAACCCAGGCCCATGGGTGATAACACTCAGGACGGGGGCTTAAGTGTTGGTCCCCGGGCATGGCCGGTGCTGGTGCTTGGTCTCTCCGTGGTGGCCCGGGTCAGCGAAATCTGACTAAGTGTGGAATGGAGAACCAAGAGCGCGAGGCTCTTTAACCCAGGCCCATGGGTGATAACACTCAGGAGGGGGACTTAAGTGTGGGTCCCCGGGCACGGCCGGTGCTGGTGCTTGGTCTCTCCGTGAAGGCCCAGTTCAGTGAAATGTGACTAAGAAAGAGATCTAAACACAGGAAACTGATATACATATGTTTCCTTTGATTCCTTTGGAGATAACCATAGGAAATATGGGTAAGAACGGGAACCAAGGATCCTTTGGAGATAAGCATAGGAGTGTTTCCTTAAAAGAGGATCATAGGAATGTTTCCTTTTGAATTACTCAGAGAGAGACCCAAATATTGCACTTCCGTAACCCCTAGTGTGGGACATTTCGAGGCATTGTTGCTACACTGTAAAGTGCCTACAAGTGTCCCATGTATTTGTTTACCTAACACAAAGAGTGAGACTTTTCTAGGCATTTTTCAGCATTCAGGTTGGGGCTTTAGAGTGGGTCCCCGGGCTTGGCTGGTGCCTGAGAATTTTTTCTACCATGTATTGTTTTCATCCGTAACAAAACATTTGGGACATTTCTATGCATTTTTTGCGATAATGTAAAGGGCCTACAAGTGTTCCGTTTTTTTTTTTTACATAACACAAAGAGCGAGACATTTCTAGGCATTTTTTCATCACTCAGGGTGGGCCTTCAGAGTTGGTTCCCGGGCTTGGCGCTGGAGAATTTTTTCTCCAATGTATTGTATTTTTCCCTTGTAAAACGTGTGGGATATTTCAAGGCATTTTTGCTACACTGTAAAGTGCCTCCAAGTGTCCTGTGTATTTTTTTACATAACACAAAGAGTGAGACATTTCTAGGCATATTTTAGCACTCAAGCTGGGGCTTTAGAGAGGGTCTCCGGGCTATTTTTCTCTAAAAAAACATTTGGGACATTTCTAGGCATTCTTGCTATAATGTAAAGTGCCTACAAGTGTCTCATGTATTTTTTGTTTTGTTTTTACCTAACACAAAGAGTGAGACATTTCTAGGCATTTTTCATCACTCAGGGTGGGCCTTCAGAGTGGGTTCCCGGGCTTGGCTTGTGCTGGGGAATTTTTTCTCCGATGTATTGTATTTTTCCCTAACAAAACGTGTGGGACATTTTGAGGCATTTTTGCTACACTGTAAAGTGTCTACAAGTGTCCCATGTATTTTTATTTTTACCAGCAAAAAGAGTGAGACATTTCTAGGCATTTTTTCATCACTCAGGCTGGGCTTTCAGAGTGGGTTCCCGGGCTTGGCTGGTGCTGGAGAATTGTTTCTCCCATGTATATCTTTTTTAACTAACAAAACGTGTGGGACTTTTCTAGGCATTTTTGCTATAATGTTAAGTGCCTACAAGTGTCCCATGAAATTTGTTTTTTTTACCAGCAAAAAGAGTGAGACATTTCTAGGCATTTTTTCATCACTCAGGGTGGGCCTTCAGTGTCGGTCCCCGGGCTTGGCTGGTGCTGGAGAATTTTTTCTACCATGTATTGTGTTCATCCCTAACAAAACATTTGGGACATTTCTAAACATTTTTTGCTATAATGTAAAGTGCCTACAAGTGTCCCGTGTATTTTTTTACATAACACAAAGAGTGAGACATTTCTAGGCATTTTTCACCACTCAGGGTGGGGCCTTAGAGTGGCTTCCCAGGCTTGGCTGCTGCTGGAGAATTTTTTCTCCCATGTATTGTATTTTTCCCTAACAAAACATTTGGGACATTTCTAGGCATTCTTTATATAATGTAAAGTGCCTACAAGTGTCCCATGTATTTTTTGTTTTGTTTTTACCTAACACAAAGAGTGAGACATTTCTAGGCATTTTTCATCACTCAGGGTGGTCCTTCAGAGTGGCTTGCCGGGCTTTGCTGGTGCCGGGGAACTTTTTCTCCAATGTATTGTATTTTTCCCTAACAAGACATTTGGGACATTTCTAGGCATTCTTACTACAATGTAAAGTAACTACAAGTGTCCCATGCATTTTTTGTTTTGTTTTTACCTAACACAAAGAGTGAGACATTTCTAGGCATTTTTTCATCACTCAGGGTGGGCCTTCAGAGTGGGTTCCCTGGCTTGGCTGGTGCTGGAGAATTTTTTCTCCAATGTATTGTATTTTTCCCTTGTAAAACGTGTGGGACATTTCGAGGCAATTTTGCTACACTGTAAAGTGCCTACAAGTGTCCCATGTATTTTTATTTAATTTACATAACACAAAGAGTGAGACATTTCTAGGCATTTTTCATCACTCAGGGTGGTCCTTCAGAGTGTGTTCCCGGGCTTGGCTGGTGCTGGAGAATTGTTTCACCCATGTATATCTTTTTTACCTAACAAAACGTGTGGGACAATTCGAGGCATTTTTGCTACACTGTAAAGTGTCTACAAGTGTCCCATGTATTTTTATTTTTTCCAGCAAAAAGAGTGAGACATTTCTAGGCATTTTTTCATCACTCAGGCTGGGCTTTCAGAGTGGGTTCCCGGGCTTGGCTGGTGCTGGAGAATTGTTTCTCCCATGTATATCTTTTTTAACTAACAAAACATGTGGGACTTTTCTAGGCATTTTTGCTATAATATAAAGTGCCTACAAGTGTCCCATGTATTTGTTTACATAACACAAAGAGTGAGACATTTCTAGGAATTTTACAGCACTCAGGGTGGGGCTTAAAAGTGGATCCCCCGGCTTGGATGGTGCTGGAGAATTTTTCTACCATGTATTGTGTTCATCCCTAACAAAACATTTGGGACATTTCTAAACATTTTTTGCTATAATGTAAAGTGCCTACAAGTGTCCCGTGTATTTTTTTACATAACACAAAGAGTGAGACATTTCTAGGCATTTTTCACCACTCAGGGTGGAGCTTTAGAGTGGGTCCCCGGGCTACTTTTCTCTAAAAAAAAACATTTAGGACATTTCTAGGCATTCTTGCTATAATATAAAGTGCCTACAAGTGTCCCATGTATTTTTTTACATAACACAAAGAGTGAGACATTTCTAGGCATTTTTCACCACTCAGGCTGGGCTTTCAGAGTGTGTTCCCGGGCTTGGCTGGTGCTGGAGAATTGTTTCTCCCATGTATATCTTTTTTACCTAACAAAACGTGTGGGACTTTTCTAGGCATTTTTGCTACACAGTAAAGTGCCTACAAGTGTCCCATGTATTTTTTTACCTAACACAAAGAGTGAGACATTTCTAGGCATATTTTAGCACTCAAGGTGGAGCTTTAGAGTGGGTCCCCGGGCTATTTTTCTCTAAAAAAAACAACATTTAGGACATTTCTAGGCATTCTTGCTATAATGTAAAGTGCCTACAAGTGTCCCATGTATTTGTTTACATAACACAAAGAGTGAGACATTTCTAGGCATTTTACAGCACTCAGGGTGGGGCTTAAAAGTGGATCCCCCGGCTTGGATGGTGCTGGAGAATTTTTCTACCATGTATTGTGTTTATCCCTAACAAAACATTTGGGACATTTCTAGGCATTTTTTCTACACTGTAAAGTGCCTACAAGAGTCCCATGTATTTTTATTTTTTTTAACCTAACACAAAGAGTGAGACATTTCCAGGCATTTTTCAGCACTCAGGGTTGGGCTTTAGAGTGGGTGCCCGGGCTTGGCTGGTGCTGGAGATTTTTTTCTACCACGTGTTGTGTTTATCCGTAACAAAACATTTGGGACATTTCTAGGCATTTTTTCTACACTGTAAAGTGACTACAAGTGTCCCATGTATTTACATTTTTTTTAACCTAACACAAAGAGTGAGACATTTCTAGGCATTTTTCACCACTCAGGGTGGGGCCTTAGAGTGGCTTCCCAGGCTTGTCTGCTGCTGGAGAATTTTTTCTCCCATGTATTGTATTTTTCCCTAACAAAACATTTGGGACATTTCTAGGCATTCTTGATATAATGTAAAGTGCCTACAAGTGTCCCATGTATTTTTTGTTTTGTTTTTACCTAACACAAAGAGTGAGACATTTCTAGGCCTTTTTCATCACTCAGGGTGGTCCTTCAGAGTGGCTTGCCGGGCTTTGCTGGTGCCGGGGAATTTTTTCTCCAATGTATGGTATTTTTCCCTAACAAGACATTTGGGACATTTCTAGGCATTCTTACTACAATGTAAAGTAACTACAAGTGTCCCATGCATTTTTTGTTTTGTTTTTACCTAACACAAAGAGTGAGACATTTCTAGGCATTTTTCATCACTCAGGGTGGTCCTTCAGAGTGGGTTCCCGGGCTTGGCTGGTGCTGGAGAATTTTTTCTCCAATGTATTGTATTTTTCCCTTGTAAAACGTGTGGGACATTTCGAGGCATTTTTGCTACACTGTAAAGTGCCTACAAGTATCCCATGAATTTACATTTTTTTTACCTAACACAAAGAGTGAGACATTTCTAGGCATTTTTCAGCAGTCAGGGTTGGGCTTTAGAGTGGGTCCCCGGGCTTGGCTGGTGCTGGAGATTTCTTTCTACAATGAATGGTATTTATCTCTAACAAAACATTTGGGACATTTCTAGGCATTCTTGCTATAATATAAAGTGCCTACAAGTGTCCCATGTATTTTTTTACATAACACAAAGAGTGAGACATTTCTAGGCATTTTTCATCACTCAGGGTGGTCCTTCAGAGTGACTTGCTGGGCTTTGCTGGTGCCGGGGAATTTTTTCTCCAATTTATTGTATTTTTCCCTAACAAGACATTTGGGATATTTCTAGGCATTCTTACTACAATGTAAAGTAACTACAAGTCTCCCATGCATTTTTTGTTTTGTTTTTACCTAACACAAAGAGTGAGACATTTCTAGGCATTTTTTAGCAGTCAGGGTTAGGCTTTAGAGTGGGTCCCCGGGCTTGGCTGGTGGTGGAGAATTTTTTCTCCAATGTATTGTATTTTTCCTTTGTAAAACGTGTGGGACATTTCGAGGCATTTTTGCTACACTGTAAAGTGCCTACAAGTGTCCCATGTATTTGTTTACCTAACACAAAGAGTGAGACATTTCTAGGCATTTTTCAGCACTCAGGGTTGGGCTTTAGAGTGGGTCCCCGGGCTTGGCTGGTGCTGGAGAATTTTTCTACCATGTATTGTGTTTATCCCTAACAAAACATTTGAGACATTTCTAGGCATTTTTGCTACACTGTAAAGTAACTACAAGAGTCCCATGTCATTTTTTTTAAATAACACAAAGAGTAACACATTTCTAGACATGTTTCAGCACTCAGGGTGGGGCTTTAGAGTGGCTTCCAAGGCTTGGCTGCTGCTGGAGAATTTTTTCTCCCATGTATTGTATTTTTCCCTCACAAAACATTTGGGACATTTCTAGGCATTCTTGCTATAATGTAAAGTGCCTACAAGTGTCCCATGTATTTTTTGTTTTGTGTTTACCTAACACAAAGAGTGTGACATTTCTAGGCATTTTTCAGCACTCAGGGTGGGCCTTCAGAGTGGGTTCCCGGGCTTGGCTGGTGCTGGAGAATTTTTTCTCCAATGTATTGTATTTTTCCCTTGTAAAACGAGTGGGACATTTCGAGGCATTTTTGATACACTGTAAAGTGCCTACAAGTATCCCATGTATTTACATTTTTTTACCTAACACAAAGAGTTAGACATTTCTAGGCATTTTTCAGCACTCATGGTCGGGCTTTAGAGTGGGTCCCCGGGCTTGGCTGGTGCTGGAGATTTTTTTCTACCACGTGTTGTGTTTATCCCTAACAAAACATTTGGGACATTTCTAGGCATTTTTGCTACACTGTAAAGTGACTACAAGTGTCCCATGTATTTTAATTTTTTTTAACCTAACACAAAGAGTGAGATATTTCTAGGCATTTTTCATCACTCAGGGTGGTCCTTCAGAGTGGCTTGCCGGGCTTTGCTGGTGCCGGGGAATTTTTTCTCCAATGTATTGTATTTTTCCCTAACAAGACATTTGGGACATTTCTAGGCATTCTTACTACAATGTAAAGTAACTACAAGTGTCCCATGCATTTTTTGTTTTGTTTTTACCTAACACAAAGAGTGAGACATTTCTAGGCTTTTTTTCATCACTAAGGGTGGGCCTTCAGAGTGGGTTCCCGGGCTTGGCTGGTGCTGGAGAATTTTTTCTCCAATGTATTGTATTTTTCCCTTGTAAAACGTGTGGGACATTTCGAGGCATTTTTGCTACACTGTAAAGTGCCTACAAGTGTCCCATGTATTTTTATTTATTTTACATAACACAAAGACTGAGACATTTCTAGGCATTTTTCATCACTCAGGGTGGTCCTTCAGAGTGTGTTCCCGGGCTTGGCTGGTGCTGGAGAATTGTTTCTCCCATGTATATCTTTTTTACCTAACAAAACATGTGGGACATTTCGAGGCATTTTTGCTACACTGTAAAGTGTCTACAAGTGTCCCATGTATTTTTATTTTTTCCAGCAAAAAGAGTGAGACATTTCTAGGCATTTTTTCATCACTCAGGCTGGGCTTTCAGAGTGGGTTCCCGGGCTTGGCTGGTGCTGGAGAATTGTTTCTCCAATGTATATCTTTTTTAACTAACAAAACGTGTGGGACTTTTCTAGGCATTTTTGCTATAATGTAAAGTGCCTACAAGTGTCCCATGTATTTGTTTACATAACACAAAGAGTGAGACATTTCTAGGCATTTTACAGCACTCAGGGTGGGGCTTAAAAGTGGATCCCCCGGCTTGGATGGTGCTGGAGAATTTTTCTACCATGTATTGTGTTTATCCCTAACAAAACATTTGGGACATTTCTAGGCATTTTTTCTACACTGTAAAGTGCCTACAAGAGTCCCATGTATTTTTATTTTTTTTAACCTAACACAAAGAGTGAGACATTTCCAGGCATTTTTCAGCACTCAGGGTTGGGCTTTAGAGTGGGTGCCCGGGCTTGGCTGGTGCTGGAGATTTTTTTCTACCACGTGTTGTGTTTATCCGTAACAAAACATTTGGGACATTTCTAGGCATTTTTTCTACACTGTAAAGTGACTACAAGTGTCCCATGTATTTACATTTTTTTTAACCTAACACAAAGAGTGAGACATTTCTAGGCATTTTTCACCACTCAGGGTGGAGCTTTAGAGTGGGTCCCCGGGCTACTTTTCTCTAAAAAAAACATTTAGGACATTTCTAGGCATTCTTGCTATAATATAAAGTGCCTACAAGTGTCCCATGTATTTTTTTACATAACACAAAGAGTGAGACATTTCTAGGCATTTTTCACCACTCAGGGTGGGGCTTTAGAGTGGCTTCCCAGGCTTGGCTGCTGCTGGAGAATTTTTTCTCCCATGTATTGTATTTTTCCCTAACAAAACATTTGGGACATTTCTAGGCATTCTTGATATAATGTAAAGTGCCTACAAGTGTCCCATGTATTTTTTGTTTTGTTTTTACCTAACACAAAGAGTGAGACATTTCTAGGCCTTTTTCATCACTCAGGGTGGTCCTTCAGAGTGGCTTGCCGGGCTTTGCTGGTGCCGGGGAATTTTTTCTCCAATGTATTGTATTTTTCCCTAACAAGACATTTGGGACATTTCTAGGCATTCTTACTACAATGTAAAGTAACTACAAGTGTCCCATGCATTTTTTGTTTTGTTTTTACCTAACACAAAGAGTGAGACATTTCTAGGCATTTTTCAGCAGTCAGGGTTGGGCTTTAGAGTGGGTCCCCGGGCTTGGCTGGTGCTGGAGATTTCTTTCTACAATGAATGGTATTTATCTCTAACAAAACTTTTGGGACATTTCTAGGCATTCTTGCTATAATATAAAGTGCCTACAAGTGTCCCATGTATTTTTTTACATAACACAAAGAGTGAGACATTTCTAGGCATTTTTCATCACTCAGGGTGGTCCTTCAGAGTGGCTTGCTGGGCTTTGCTGGTGCCGGGGAATTTTTTCTCCAATTTATTGTATTTTTCCCTAACAAGACATTTGGGATATTTCTAGGCATTCTTACTACAATGTAAAGTAACTACAAGTCTCCCATGCATTTTTTGTTTTGTTTTTACCTAACACAAAGAGTGAGACATTTCTAGGCATTTTTTAGCACTCAGGGTTAGGCTTTAGAGTGGGTCCCCGGGCTTGGCTGGTGGTGGAGAATTTTTTCTCCAATGTATTGTATTTTTCCTTTGTAAAACGTGTGGGACATTTCGAGGCATTTTTGCTACACTGTAAAGTGCCTACAAGTGTCCCATGTATTTGTTTACCTAACACAAAGAGTGAGACATTTCTAGGCATTTTTCAGCACTCAGGGTTGGGCTTTAGAGTGGGTCCCCGGGCTTGGCTGGTGCTGGAGAATTTTTCTACCATGTATTGTGTTTATCCCTAACAAAACATTTGAGACATTTCTAGGCATTTTTGCTACACTGTAAAGTAACTACAAGAGTCCCATGTCATTTTTTTTAAATAACAGAAAGAGTAACACATTTCTAGACATGTTTCAGCACTCAGGGTGGGGCTTTAGAGTGGCTTCCAAGGCTTGGCTGCTGCTGGAGAATTTTTTCTCCCATGTATTGTATTTTTCCCTCACAAAACATTTGGGACATTTCTAGGCATTCTTGCTATAATGTAAAGTGCCTACAAGTGTCCCATGTATTTTTTGTTTTGTGTTTACCTAACACAAAGAGTGTGACATTTCTAGGCATTTTTCAGCACTCAGGGTGGGCCTTCAGAGTGGGTTCCCGGGCTTGGCTGGTGCTGGAGAATTTTTTCTCCAATGTATTGTATTTTTCCCTTGTAAAACGAGTGGGACATTTCGAGGCATTTTTGATACACTGTAAAGTGCCTACAAGTATCCCATGTATTTACATTTTTTTTACCTAACACAAAGAGTTAGACATTTCTAGGCATTTTTCAGCACTCATGGTCGGGCTTTAGAGTGGGTCCCCGGGCTTGGCTGGTGCTGGAGATTTTTTTCTACCACGTGTTGTGTTTATCCCTAACAAAACATTTGGGACATTTCTAGGCATTTTTGCTACACTGTAAAGTGACTACAAGTGTCCCATGTATTTTAATTTTTTTTAACCTAACACAAAGAGTGAGACATTTCTAGGCATTTTTCATCACTCAGGGTGGTCCTTCAGAGTGGCTTGCCGGGCTTTGCTGGTGCCGGGGAATTTTTTCTCCAATGTATTGTATTTTTCCCTAACAAGACATTTGGGACATTTCTAGGCATTCTTACTACAATGTAAAGTAACTACAAGTGTCCCATGCATTTTTTGTTTTGTTTTTACCTAACACAAAGAGTGAGACATTTCTAGGCATTTTTTCATCACTCAGGGTGGGCCTTCAGAGTGGGTTCCCGGGCTTGGCTGGTGCTGGAGAATTTTTTCTCCAATGTATTGTATTTTTCCCTTGTAAAACGTGTGGGACATTTCGAGGCATTTTTGCTACACTGTAAAGTGCCTACAAGTGTCCCATGTATTTTTTGTTTTGTTTTTACCTAACACAAAGAGTGAGACATTTCTAGGCATTTTTCATCACTCAGGGTGGTCCTTCAGAGTGGCTTGCCGGGCTTTGCTGGTGCCGGGGAATTTTTTCTCCAATGTATTGTATTTTTCCCTAACAAGACATTTGGGACATTTCTAGGCATTCTTACTACAATGTAAAGTAACTACAAGTGTCCCATGCATTTTTTGTTTTGTTTTTACCTAACACAAAGAGTGAGACATTTCTAGGCATTTTTCATCACTCAGGGTGGTCCTTCAGAGTGGCTTGCCGGGCTTTGCTGGTGCCGGGGAATTTTTTCTCCAATGTATTGTATTTTTCCCTAACAAGACATTTGGGACATTTCTAGGCATTCTTACTACAATGTAAAGTAAGTACAAGTGTCCCATGCATTTTTTGTTTTGTTTTTACCTAACACAAAGAGTGAGACATTTCTAGGCATTTTTTCATCACTCAGGGTGGGCCTTCAGAGTGGGTTCCCGGGCTTGGCTGGTGCTGGAGAATTTTTTCTCCAATGTATTGTATTTTTCCCTTGTAAAACGTGTGGGACATTTCGAGGCAATTTTGCTACACTGTAAAGTGCCTACAAGTGTCCCATGTATTTTTATTTATTTTACATGACACAAAGAGTGAGACATTTCTAGGCATTTTTCATCACTCAGGGTGGTCCTTCAGAGTGTGTTCCCGGGCTTGGCTGGTGCTGGAGAATTGTTTCTCCCATGTATATCTTTTTTACCTAACAAAACGTGTGGGACATTTCGAGGCATTTTTGCTACACTGTAAAGTGTCTACAAGTGTCCCATGTATTTTTATTTTTTCCAGCAAAAAGAGTGAGACATTTCTAGGCATTTTTTCATCACTCAGGCTGGGCTTTCAGAGTGGGTTCCCGGGCTTGGCTGGTGCTGGAGAATTGTTTCTCCCATGTATATCTTTTTTAACTAACAAAACGTGTGGGACTTTTCTAGGCATTTTTGCTATAATGTAAAGTGCCTACAAGTGTCCCATGTATTTGTTTACATAACACAAAGAGTGAGACATTTCTAGGCATTTTACAGCACTCAGGGTGGGGCTTAAAAGTGGATCCCCCGGCTTGGATGGTGCTGGAGAATTTTTCTACCATGTATTGTGTTTATCCCTAACAAAACATTTGGGACATTTCTAGGCATTTTTTCTACACTGTAAAGTGCCTACAAGAGTCCCATGTATTTTTATTTTTTTTAACCTAACACAAAGAGTGAGACATTTCCAGGCATTTTTCAGCACTCAGGGTTGGGCTTTAGAGTGGGTGCCCGGGCTTGGCTGGTGCTGGAGATTTTTTCCTACCACGTGTTGTGTTTATCCGTAACAAAACATTTGGGACATTTCTAGGCATTTTTTCTACACTGTAAAGTGACTACAAGTGTCCCATGTATTTACATTTTTTTAACCTAACACAAAGAGTAAGACATTTCTAGGCATTTTTCACCACTCAGGGTGGAGCTTTAGAGTGGGTCCCCGGGCTACTTTTCTCTAAAAAAAAACATTTAGGACATTTCTAGGCATTCTTGCTATAATATAAAGTGCCTACAAGTGTCCCATGTATTTTTTTACATAACACAAAGAGTGAGACATTTCTAGGCATTTTTCACCACTCAGGCTGGGCTTTCAGAGTGTGTTCCCGGGCTTGGCTGGTGCTGGAGAATTGTTTCTCCCATGTATATCTTTTTTACCTAACAAAACGTGTGGGACTTTTCTAGGCATTTTTGCTACACAGTAAAGTGCCTACAAGTGTCCCATGTATTTTTTTACCTAACACAAAGAGTGAGACATTTCTAGGCATATTTTAGCACTCAAGGTGGAGCTTTAGAGTGGGTCCCCGGGCTATTTTTCTCTAAAAAAAAAAACATTTAGGACATTTCTAGGCATTCTTGCTATAATGTAAAGTGCCTACAAGTGTCCCATGTATTTGTTTACATAACACAAAGAGTGAGACATTTCTAGGCATTTTACAGCACTCAGGGTGGGGCTTAAAAGTGGATCCCCCGGCTTGGATGGTGCTGGAGAATTTTTCTACCATGTATTGTGTTTATCCCTAACAAAACATTTGGGACATTTCTAGGCATTTTTTCTACACTGTAAAGTGCCTACAAGAGTCCCATGTATTTTTATTTTTTTTAACCTAAAACAAAGAGTGAGACATTTCCAGGCATTTTTCAGCACTCAGGGTTGGGCTTTAGAGTGGGTGCCCGGGCTTGGCTGGTGCTGGAGATTTTTTTCTACCACGTGTTGTGTTTATCCGTAACAAAACATTTGGGACATTTCTAGGCATTTTTTCTACACTGTAAAGTGACTACAAGTGTCCCATGTATTTACATTTTTTTTAACCTAACACAAAGAGTGAGACATTTCTAGGCATTTTTCACCACTCGGGGTGGAGCTTTAGAGTGGGTCCCCGGGCTACTTTTCTCTAAAAAAAACATTTAGGACATTTCTAGGCATTCTTGCTATAATATAAAGTGCCTACAAGTGTCCCATGTATTTTTTTACATAACACAAAGAGTGAGACATTTCTAGGCATTTTTCACCACTCAGGGTGGGGCTTTAGAGTGGCTTCCCAGGCTTGATGGTGCCGGGGAATTTTTTCTCCAATGTATTGTATTTTTCCCTAACAAGACATTTGGGACATTTCTAGGCATTCTTACTACAATGTAAAGTAACTACAAGTGTCCCATGCATTTTTTGTTTTGTTTTTACCTAACACAAAGAGTGAGACATTTCTAGGCATTTTTTCATCACTCAGGGTGGGCCTTCAGAGTGGGTTCCCGGGCTTGGCTGGTGGTGGAGAATTTTTTCTCCAATGTATTGTATTTTTCCCTTGTAAAACGTGTGGGACATTTCGAGGCAATTTTGCTACACTGTAAAGTGCCTACAAGTGTCCCATGTATTTTTATTTATTTTACATAACACAAAGAGTGAGACATTTCTAGGCATTTTTCATCACTCAGGGTGGTCCTTCAGAGTGTGTTCCCGGGCTTGGCTGGTGCTGGAGAATTGTTTCTCCCATGTATATCTTTTTTACCTAACAAAACGTGTGGGACATTTCGAGGCATTTTTGCTACACTGTAAAGTGTCTACAAGTGTCCCATGTATTTTTATTTTTTCCAGCAAAAAGAGTGAGACATTTCTAGGCATTTTTTCATCACTCAGGCTGGGCTTTCAGAGTGGGTTCCCGGGCTTGGCTGGTGCTGGAGAATTGTTTCTCCCATGTATATCTTTTTTAACTAACAAAACGTGTGGGACTTTTCTAGGCATTTTTGCTATAATGTAAAGTGCCTACAAGTGTCCCATGTATTTGTTTACATAACACAAAGAGTGAGACATTTCTAGGCATTTTACAGCACTCAGGGTGGGGCTTAAAAGTGGATCCCCCGGCTTGGATGGTGCTGGAGAATTTTTCTACCATGTATTGTGTTCATCCCTAACAAAACATTTGGGACATTTCTAGGCATTTTTTCTACACTGTAAAGTGCCTACAAGAGTCCCATGTATTTTTATTTTTTTTAACCTAACACAAAGAGTGAGACATTTCCAGGCATTTTTCAGCACTCAGGGTTGGGCTTTAGAGTGGGTGCCCGGGCTTGGCTGGTGCTGGAGATTTTTTTCTACCACGTGTTGTGTTTATCCGTAACAAAACATTTGGGACATTTCTAGGCATTTTTTCTACACTGTAAAGTGACTACAAGTGTCCCATGTATTTACATTTTTTTTAACCTAACACAAAGAGTGAGACATTTCTAGGCATTTTTCACCACTCGGGGTGGAGCTTTAGAGTGGGTCCCCGGGCTACTTTTCTCTAAAAAAAACATTTAGGACATTTCTAGGCATTCTTGCTATAATATAAAGTGCCTACAAGTGTCCCATGTATTTTTTTACATAACACAAAGAGTGAGACATTTCTAGGCATTTTTCACCACTCAGGGTGGGGCTTTAGAGTGGCTTCCCAGGCTTGGCTGCTGCTGGAGAATTTTTTCTCCCATGTATTGTATTTTTCCCTAACAAAACATTTGGGACATTTCTAGACATTTTTGCTATAATGTAAAGTGCCTACAAGTGTCCCATGTATTTTTTGTTTTGTTTGTACATAACACAAAGAGTGAGACATTTCTAGGCATTTTTCATCACTCAGGGTGGTCCTTCAGAGTGGGTACCCGGGCTTGGCTGGTGCTGGGGAATTTTTTCTCCAATGTATTGTAATTTTCCCTAACAAAACGAGTGGGACATTTGGAGGCAATTTTGCTACACTGTAAAGTGCCTACAAGTGTCCCATGTATTTGTTTACATAACACAAAGAGTGAGACATTTCTAGGCATTTTACAGCACTCAGGGTGGGGCTTAAAAGTGGATCCCCCGGCTTGGATGGTGCTGGAGAATTTTTCTACCATGTATTGTGTTTATCCCTAACAAAACATTTGGGACATTTCTAGGAATTTTTTCTACACTGTAAAGTGCCTACAAGAGTCCCATGTATTTTTATTTTTTTTAACCTAACACAAAGAGTGAGACATTTCCAGGCATTTTTCAGCACTCAGGGTTGGGCTTTAGAGTGGGTGCCCGGGCTTGGCTGGTGCTGGAGATTTTTTTCTACCACGTGTTGTTTTTATCCGTAACAAAACATTTGGGACATTTCTAGGCATTTTTTCTACACTGTAAAGTGACTACAAGTGTCCCATGTATTTACATTTTTTTTAACCTAACACAAAGAGTGAGACATTTCTAGGCATTTTTCACCACTCAGGGTGGGGCCTTAGAGTGGCTTCCCAGGCTTGGCTGCTGCTGGAGAATTTTTTCTCCCATGTATTGTATTTTTCCCTAACAAAACATTTGGGACATTTCTAGGCATTCTTGCTATAATGTAAAGTGCCTACAAGTGTCCCATGTATTTTTTGTTTTGTTTTTACCTAACACAAAGAGTGAGACATTTCTAGGCCTTTTTCATCACTCAGGGTGGTCCTTCAGAGTGGCTTGCCGGGCTTTGCTGGTGCCGGGGAATTTTTTCTCCAATGTATTGTATTTTTCCCTAACAAGACATTTGGGACATTTCTAGGCATTCTTACTACAATGTAAAGTGCCTACAAGAGTCCCATGTATTTTTATTTTTTGTTTTTACCTAACACAAAGAGTGAGACATTTCTAGGCATTTTTTCATCACTCAGGGTGGGCCTTCAGAGTGGGTTCCCATGCTTGGCTGGTGCTGGAGAAATTTTTCTCCAATGTATTGTATTTTTCCCTTGTAAAACGTGTGGGACATTTCGAGGCATTTTTGCTACACTGTAAAGTACCTACAAGTATCCCATGAATTTACATTTTTTTTACCTAACACAAAGAGTGAGACATTTCTAGGCATTTTTCAGCAGTCAGGGTTGGGCTTTAGAGTGGGTCCCCGGGCTTGGCTGGTGCTGGAGATTTCTTTCTACAATGAATGGTATTTATCCCTAACAAAACATTTGGGACATTTCTAGGCATTCTTGCTATAATATAAAGTGCCTACAAGTGTCCCATGTATTTTTTTACATAACACAAAGAGTGAGACATTTCTAGGCATTTTTCATCACTCAGGGTGGTCCTTCAGAGTGGCTTGCTGGGCTTTTCTGGTGCCGGGGAATTTTTTCTCCAATTTATTGTATTTTTCCCTAACAAGACATTTGGGATATTTCTAGGCATTCTTACTACAATGTAAAGTAACTACAAGTCTCCCATGCATTTTTTGTTTTGTTTTTACCTAACACAAAGAGTGAGACATTTCTAGGCATTTTTTCATCACTCAGGGTGGGCCTTCAGAGTGGGTTCCCGGGCTTGGCTGGTGCTGGGGAATTTTTTCTCCAATGTATTGTATTTTTCCCTTGTAAAACGTGTGGGACATTTCGAGGCATTTTTGCTACACTGTAAAGTGCCTACAAGTATCCCATGAATTTACATTTTTTTTACCTAACACAAAGAGTGAGACATTTCAAGGCATTTTTCAGCACTCTGGGTTGGGCTTTAGAGTGGGTCCCCGGGCTTGGCTGGTGCTGGAGATTTCTTTCTACAATGAATGGTATTTATCCCTAACAAAACATTTGGGACATTTCTAGGCATTCTTGCTACACTGTAAAGTGCCTACAAGTGTCCCATGTATTTTATTACATAACACAAAGAGTGAGACATTTCTAGGCATTTTTCATCACTCAGGGTGGTCCTTCAGAGTGGCTTGCCGGGCTTGGCTGGTGCAGGAGATTTTTTTCTACCATGTGTTGTGTTTATCCCTAACAAAACATTTGGGACATTTCTAGGCATTTTTGCTACACTGTAAAGTGCCTACAAGTGTCCCATGTATTTTAATTTTTTTAACCTAACACAAAGAGTGAGACATTTTTAGGCATTTTTCAGCACTCAGGGTTAGGCTTTAGAGTGGGTCCCCGGGCTTGGCTGGTGGTGGAGAATTTTTTCTCCAATGTATTGTATTTTTCCTTTGTAAAACGTGTGGGACATTTCGAGGCATTTTTGCTACACTGTAAAGTGCCTACAAGTGTCCCATGTATTTGTTTACCTAACACAAAGAGTGAGACATTTCTAGGCATTTTTCAGCACTCAGGGTTGGGCTTTAGAGTGGGTCCCCGGGCTTGGCTGGTGCTGGAGAATTTTTCTACAATGTATTGTGTTTATCCCTAACAAAACATTTGAGACATTTCTAGGCATTTTTGCTACACTGTAAAGTAACTACAAGAGTCCCATGTCATTTTTTTAAAATAACACAAAGAGTAACACATTTCTAGACATGTTTCAGCACTCAGGGTGGGGCTTTAGAGTGGCTTCCAAGGCTTGGCTGCTGCTGGAGAATTTTTTCTCCCATGTATTGTATTTTTCCCTCACAAAACATTTGGGACATTTCTAGGCATTCTTGCTATAATGTAAAGTGCCTACAAGTGTCCCATGTATTTTTTGTTTTGTGTTTACCTAACACAAAGAGTGTGACATTTCTAGGCATTTTTCAGCACTCAGGGTGGGCCTTCAGAGTGGGTTCCCGGGATTGGCTGGTGCTGGAGAATTTTTTCTCCAATGTATTGTATTTTTCCCTTGTAAAACGAGTGGGACATTTCGAGGCATTTTTGATACACTGTAAAGTGCCTACAAGTATCCCATGTATTTACATTTTTTTTACCTAACACAAAGAGTTAGACATTTCTAGGCATTTTTCAGCACTCATGGTCGGGCTTTAGAGTGGGTCCCCGGGCTTGGCTGGTGCTGGAGATTTTTTTCTACCACGTGTTGTGTTTATCCCTAACAAAACATTTGGGACATTTCTAGGCATTTTTGCTACACTGTAAAGTGACTACAAGTGTCCCATGTATTTTAATTTTTTTTAACCTAACACAAAGAGTGAGACATTTCTAGGCTTTTTTTCATCACTAAGGGTGGGCCTTCAGAGTGGGTTCCCGGGCTTGGCTGGTGCTGGAGAATTTTTTCTCCAATGTATTGTATTTTTCCCTTGTAAAACGTGTGGGACATTTCGAGGCATTTTTGCTACACTGTAAAGTGCCTACAAGTGTCCCATGTATTTTTTGTTTTGTTTTTACCTAACACAAAGAGTGAGACATTTCTAGGCATTTTTCATCACTCAGGGTGGTCCTTCAGAGTGGCTTGCCGGGCTTTGATGGTGCCGGGGAATTTTTTCTCCAATGTATTGTATTTTTCCCTAACAAGACATTTGGGACATTTCTAGGCATTCTTACTACAATGTAAAGTAACTACAAGTGTCCCATGCATTTTTTGTTTTGTTTTTACCTAACACAAAGAGTGAGACATTTCTAGGCATTTTTTCATCACTCAGGGTGGGCCTTCAGAGTGGGTTCCCGGGCTTGGCTGGTGGTGGAGAATTTTTTCTCCAATGTATTGTATTTTTCCCTTGTAAAACGTGTGGGACATTTCGAGGCAATTTTGCTACACTGTAAAGTGCCTACAAGTGTCCCATGTATTTTTATTTATTTTACATAACACAAAGAGTGAGACATTTCTAGGCATTTTTCATCACTCAGGGTGGTCCTTCAGAGTGTGTTCCCGGGCTTGGCTGGTGCTGGAGAATTGTTTCTCCCATGTATATCTTTTTTACCTAACAAAACGTGTGGGACATTTCGAGGCATTTTTGCTACACTGTAAAGTGTCTACAAGTGTCCCATGTATTTTTATTTTTTCCAGCAAAAAGAGTGAGACATTTCTAGGCATTTTTTCATCACTCAGGCTGGGCTTTCAGAGTGGGTTCCCGGGCTTGGCTGGTGCTGGAGAATTGTTTCTCCCATGTATATCTTTTTTAACTAACAAAACGTGTGGGACTTTTCTAGGCATTTTTGCTATAATGTAAAGTGCCTACAAGTTACCCATGTATTTGTTTACATAACACAAAGAGTGAGACATTTCTAGGCATTTTACAGCACTCAGGGTGGGGCTTAAAAGTGGATCCCCCGGCTTGGATGGTGCTGGAGAATTTTTCTACCATGTATTGTGTTTATCCCTAACAAAACATTTGGGACATTTCTAGGCATTTTTTCTACACTGTAAAGTGCCTACAAGAGTCCCATGTATTTTTATTTTTTTTAACCTAACACAAAGAGTGAGACATTTCCAGGCATTTTTCAGCACTCAGGGTTGGGCTTTAGAGTGGGTGCCCGGGCTTGGCTGGTGCTGGAGATTTTTTTCTACCACGTGTTGTGTTTATCCGTAACAAAACATTTGGGACATTTCTAGGCATTTTTTCTACACTGTAAAGTGACTACAAGTGTCCCATGTATTTACATTTTTTTTAACCTAACACAATGAGTGAGACATTTCTAGGCATTTTTCACCACTCAGGGTGGAGCTTTAGAGTGGGTCCCCGGGCTACTTTTCTCTAAAAAAAAACATTTAGGACATTTCTAGGCATTCTTGCTATAATATAAAGTGCCTACAAGTGTCCCATGTATTTTTTTACATAACACAAAGAGTGAGACATTTCTAGGCATTTTTCACCACTCAGGGTGGGGCTTTAGAGTGGCTTCCCAGGCTTGGCTGCTGCTGGAGAATTTTTTCTCCCATGTATTGTATTTTTCCCTAACAAAACATTTGGGACATTTCTAGGCATTTTTGCTACACTGTAAAGTGACTACAAGCCTCCCATGTATTTAAATTTTTTTTAACCTAACACAAAGAGTGAGACATTTCTAGGCATTTTTCACCACTCAGGGTGGGGCCTTAGAGTGGCTTCCCAGGCTTGGCTGCTGCTGGAGAATTTTTTCTCCCATGTATTGTATTTTTCCCTAACAAAACATTTGGGACATTTCTAGGCATTCTTGATATAATGTAAAGTGCCTACAAGTGTCCCATGTATTTTTTGTTTTGTTTTTACCTAACACAAAGAGTGAGACATTTCTAGGCATTTTTCATCACTCAGGGTGTTCCTTCAGAGTGGCTTGCCGGGCTTTGCTGGTGCCGGGGAATTTTTTCTCCAATGTATTGTATTTTTCCCTAACAAGACATTTGGGACATTTCTAGGCATTCTTACTACAATGTAAAGTAACTACAAGTGTCCCATGCATTTTTTGTTTTGTTTTTACCTAACACAAAGAGTGAGACATTTCTAGGCATTTTTTCATCACTCAGGGTGGGCCTTCAGAGTGGGTTTCCGGGCTTGGCTGGTGCTGGAGAATTTTTTCTCCAATGTATTGTATTTTTCCCTTGTAAAACGTGTGGGACATTTCGAGGCATTTTTGCTACACTGTAAAGTGCCTACAAGTATCCCATGAATTTACATTTTTTTTACCTAACACAAAGAGTGAGACATTTCAAGGCATTTTTCAGCACTCTGGGTTGGGCTTTAGAGTGGGTCCCCGGGCTTGGCTGGTGCTGGAGATTTCTTTCTACAATGAATGGTATTTATCCCTAACAAAACATTTGGGACATTTCTAGGCATTCTTGCTACACTGTAAAGTGCCTACAAGTGTCCCATGTATTTTATTACATAACACAAAGAGTGAGACATTTCTAGGCATTTTTCATCACTCAGGGTGGTCCTTCAGAGTGGCTTGCCGGGCTTGGCTGGTGCAGGAGATTTTTTTCTACCATGTGTTGTGTTTATTCCTAACAAAACATTTGGGACATCTCTAGGCATTTTTGCTACACTGTAAAGTGCCTACAAGTGTCCCATGTATTTTAATTTTTTTTAACCTAACACAAAGAGTGAGACATTTCTAGGCATTTTTCAGCACTCAGGGTTAGGCTTTAGAGTGGGTCCCCGGGCTTGGCTGGTGGTGGAGAATTTTTTCTCCAATGTATTGTATTTTTCCTTTGTAAAACGTGTGGGACATTTCGAGGCATTTTTGCTACACTGTAAAGTGCCTACAAGTGTCCCATGTATTTGTTTACCTAACACAAAGAGTGAGACATTTCTAGGCATTTTTCAGCACTCAGGGTTGGGCTTTAGAGTGGGTCCCCGGGCTTGGCTGGTGCTGGAGAATTTTTCTACCATGTATTGTGTTTATCCCTCACAAAACATTTGAGACATTTCTAGGCATTTTTGCTACACTGTAAAGTAACTACAAGAGTCCCTTGTCATTTTTTTTAAATAACACAAAGAGTAACACATTTCTAGACATATTTCAGCACTCAGGGTGGGGCTTTAGAGTGGCTTCCAAGGCTTGGCTGCTGCTGGAGAATTTTTTCTCCCATGTATTGTATTTTTCCCTCACAAAACATTTGGGACATTTCTAGGCATTCTTGCTATAATGTAAAGTGCCTACAAGTGTCCCATGTATTTTTTGTTTTGTGTTTACCTAACACAAAGAGTGTGACATTTCTAGGCATTTTTCAGCACTCAGGGTGGGCCTTCAGAGTGGGTTCCCGGGCTTGGCTGGTGCTGGAGAATTTTTTCTCCAATGTATTGTATATTTCCCTTGTAAAACGAGTGGGACATTTCTAGGCATTTTTGCTACACTGTAAAGTGACTACAAGTGTCCCATGTATTTTAATTTTTTTTAACCTAACACAAAGAGTGAGACATTTCTAGGCATTTTTCATCACTCAGGGTGGTCCTTCAGAGTGGCTTGCCGGGCTTTGCTGGTGCCGGGGAATTTTTTCTCCAGTGTATTGTATTTTTCCCTAACAAGACATTTGGGACATTTCTAGGCATTCTTACTACAATGTAAAGTAACTACAAGTGTCCCATGCATTTTTTGTTTTGTTTTTACCTAACACAAAGAGTGAGACATTTCTAGGCTTTTTTTCATCACTAAGGGTTGGCCTTCAGAGTGGGTTCCCGGCCTTGGCTGGTGCTGGAGAATTTTTTCTCCAATGTATTGTATTTTTCCCTTGTAAAACGTGTGGGACATTTCGAGGCATTTTTGCTACACTGTAAAGTGCCTACAAGTGTACCATGTATTTTTTGTTTTGTTTTTACCTAACACAAAGAGTGAGACATTTCTAGGCATTTTTCATTACTCAGGGTGGTCCTTCAAAGTGGCTTGCCGGGCTTTGCTGGTGCCGGGGAATTTTTTCTACAATGTATTGTATTTTTCCCGTGTAAAACGTGTGGGACATTTCGAGGCATTTTTGCTACACTGTAAAGTGCCTAAAAGTATCCCATGTATTTACATTTTTTTTACCTAACACAAAGAGTGAGACATTTCTAGGCATTTTCAGCACTCAGGACGGGGGCCTAAGTGTGGGTCCCCGGGCACGGCCAGTGCTGGTGCTGGGTCTCTCCATGGAGGCCCGGGTCAGCGAAATCTGACTAAGTGTGGAATGGAAAACCAAGGGCGCGAGGCCTTTTTAACCCAGGCCCATGGGTGATAACACTCAGGACGGGGGCTTAAGTGTGGGTCTCCGGGCACGGCCGGTGCTGGTGCTTGGTCTCTCCTTGGAGGCCCGGGTCAGAGAAATCTGACTAAGTGTGGAATGGAGAACCAAGAGCGCGAGGCTCTTTAACCCAGGCCCATGGGTGATAACACTCAGGAGGGGGACTTAAGTGTGGGTCCCCGGGCACGGCCGGTGCTGGTGCTTGGTCTCTCCGTGAAGGCCCAGTTGAGTGAAATGTGACTAAGAAAGAGATCTAAACACAGGAAACTGATATACATATGTTTCCTTTGATTCCTTTGGAGATAACCATAGGAAATATGGGTAAGAACGGGAACCAAGGATCCTTTGGAGATAAGCATAGGAGTGTTTCCTTTAAAGAGGATCATAGGAATGTTTCCTTTTGAATTACTCAGAGAGAGACCTAAATATTGCACTTCCGTAACCCCTAGTATGGGACATTTCTAGACATGTTGCTGTAATGTAAAGTGCCTACAAGTGTCCCATGTATTGTATTACCCTAACATAAAAAAGTGTGGGACATTTCCAGGCATTTTGCCTCAATGATAAGTGCCTAGAAGCGTCCGGCTCATTCTGATTGGTTGGGACATTTCTAGGCATTTTTGCTGTAATGTAAAGCGCCTACAAATGACCCATGTATTGTATTTTTCCCTAACACAAAGAGTGGAACATTTCTAGTTATTTTCAGCACTCAGGGTGTGGGCTTTAGAGTGGGTCCCCGGACTCAGACATATTTGGAGGTTTTTTCTCCTTCTTTTTTGTATTTTTCCCCATGAAAACGTGTGGGACATTTCCAGGCATTTTTGCTATAATGTAAAGTGCCTAGAAGTGTCCCAAGTATTGTATCTTTCCCTAACACAAAGAGTGAGACATTTCTAGGCATTTTCAGCACTCAGGACGGGGATCTAAGTGTGGGTCCCCGGGCACGGCCAGTGCTGGTGCTGGGTCTGTCGTGGCAATTTCTACAATCCCACCTTTAGCAAGGAGGAAACGAGACACAATTCTCTTACAGTATTGTCACACATTTAATGCTCGAGCATGGTACATACAACAGAGTTGAGTTTGTCATATGCACACAGACAGATAACAGTGGTTGGTATTTATACATTTGGCTAACCCCACCCATTCAGGAGGGGGGGTGTTAAACAGTTGATGACACGGGAAAAGCAGCACTTCAAACATCTTCAAGCTCCTCCTAGAGAGGAACAAACTCATCGATCAGCCTCTTTGATATAAAGGAAGTAGGTGACCGATAACGTGTCCCCTGCTCTAAGACCCCTGGAGTGAATCCCCCGTGCTGTAAGGTCTTTGTTAGGTGAATCAGCATGGGTGAGAAAATCATTATAATATCAGTTGGTCGAGCAACATCCTGAATTCTCAAGGATACGTTTGCTCACAGTTGTAGACATCAAAGTACTTCCTCACATCAACCATTTGCCTGAATAGTAAATTACTCTCACACTGTGTCCGGGCTAATTAGATTACTGTGTCTGGACTAATTAGATTACTGTGTCTGGAGTAATCAGGCCAACACTTATGCAGTACAACAGGAAACGGCAACATCAAAGATACATTTGTTAGAGATACAATGATGATCAATCAAAGTATACATAAACATGATTATATTATGGTCACATGTTACATTTCCCTTACAATCCGTCATTTTGATCATAATGGATCAATAACACTTTATAAGGTGGGGGAAATCCAACTCTGTCCGAAGTTGACGATTTGAGGGTACTTCAGTTGTGTGATATAATGTCAACGTCATCATATGGTGGAATCCAGTCTGAGATAGGGTAGGGGTCAATTTGCAAAGCGGTAACAATGGCCTTAGTGCATTGTTTGCGTATCAGACCAATGATACAAGTGATAACAGAAATAGCTATCAAAAACATGAATACGCTTGTAATTAGTGTGCGAAAAAACGATGTACCGATGGATGCCAGGGGGCCGAACACATTCGAAAAAGGGTCCCACCCGTGCACTTCATGCAGATCCTTTATCCCTTGTTCAGTATTCTGTTTCAGCTTAGTTATCTCTTCGTCATCACTCGCAATATAGGAACAACATTCAGTATGAATAACTTGACAAACACCACCCTGAGAGGCCAGCAAAAGGTCCAAGGCCATTCTGTTCTCTGTGGCTACACGTGCTACATCATCTAAGCGGCTTGATGTAGCTGTTATGGCGGCTGTAGAAAAATTCATGTGACGTTCTAACACTGTGGATAGTGACTGAATCTCTTCTTGAGAAGTAAACACCCCATACGATGGTATGAGGAGGCCTAATACACGTTGGGTAGTTGTTATTGTGCGTCTGGCCCTGCGGTGGAGTGATGATAGCTCTGCTACAGATACTTCCCTGATTAGGGGTACTAGAAATGCTAGATAACAAGGACTGTGGGTTTCTCTTGGAAAGCAGCTGTAAGCCTGGTCCCCACAGACTAAATACACTTTTTCTGGTAGTGCAGACTGTCGGTTGAAATAAACAGTCTGTGTTTGATTACAATAAGTAATATTTGATGTAACTATGTGGCTAGGATCCTGTAGACATAGAGAAACATTTAACAGAGGATGCACTCGCAGAGGAGGCCAAGCGATTGAACAGTTACGGGCTGAGGATTTAGCTGAAAATATAGGCTTTGAACAATTACGTACATTAAATCCTAAGAACATAATTTGGGTTTGAGTTTTCCACGGGGCTATCCATACTCCTGCCATGATGCTATAAGTATATCGCGGATTACTTACTGGCCAGCATTCCGTGTCATTGCAGCTAGCAGGCACAGCTAGGAGTTCTACACGATGTTGGAGCATTGCATTCACAATGGTCTCGAACTTGGATATTTTCCACAGCACTGCAGTTTTTAAATCATTTGGTCTGTGCGCTCTGTTGAATTCTGATAAGATGAAATAAATGATGTCCATTTCACTGTCGGGTCGGTTATGATGAGTTGGCCCTGGAATATAACAGTCTGGGAAAGTCTCTGTAATTTTTGCAACTTTAAATACTTGAAGGTCTACTACTGATAATGGCACAGGCATTACCATAGGTGTCTGTGATGATGTAGGTAAATGTTGGCAGATCCAGCAATCAGAAATATTACGGGCAGTGGCCCATTCTTGCATCATAGTGATGGCTAAATTGCTTTTATCAATAATATATCGTCTCATTCGCTTGTATTGTTGATATGCAGGAGGATTAGATCTAGAACTGTGTTGTAAGTGACGCAGAGTAATTGTACTGACGTTGGCACTGTTTTTGTTCTCTAGACACAATACAATTGGGACCACAAGCATAAGGATGAATATATGGCAACATGTTGTTTGTCCAAGATCACGTACTGTTTCCCCAAAGGGAGGCTGGAGTCTGTAGTAAGGCATTGATATTTTTCTCTTTTTTTTTTTTTTTTTTTTTTTTTTTTATTTGCAAGCAGCTGTTGGTGTGTTATTTACACCTCAGTGAGCTGTATTATTTATCTGCTTCTGTTCCTTGTCTTGTTAGTGGAGCGGGACTGTCTCCCTGGGCCTCCGTCTCAAGTGGCGGCACCTTTCTGCAATGGCTGGCGTGTGTCCAGGTGGTTCTTTCTTTCACCTTAACCGCTGTAGGTGTGGTGAGAAGCACTTGATGGGGTCCTGTCCATCTGGGTTTCCTCCAGTGTTTCCTTTTTAAGTTTTTTATCAGCACCCAATCTCCTGGTTGTAGGTTATGCAGCTGGCCGTCTGCTGGTTGCGGGAGTGCTGCTTGTACCTGTGTATGTATAGAGCTCAACATTTTGGTTAACTGCATACAGTAACTAAGCATCACATCATCTAGTAGGTCTGAGTTGAGGACTTGATTATTTTGGGGGAGGCCCATCCCAGTATTCATAGGTCTGCCTGTGAGAATTTCAAATGGTGACAGACCTGTTCTGGCCCTTACCCTCCCTCTCATGGCCAGTAACACTAGAGGTAGTGCTTTTATCCATGAGAGTCCTGTGTCATCACAGCATTTGACAAGTTTGTTTTTTAATGTTCCATTTTCTCTTTCAACTGCTCCACCACTTTGTGGATGATAGGCGCAGTGATGTTTCAGATTGATACCTAAAAATGTTGATAGTTGATTAATTGCAGTATTTACAAAATGAGTTCCATTGTCACTGCTGATTTTTTGTGGGATTCCCCATCGGGGAATGATTTCGCGTATTAACACCTTTGCTACTGCAGAGGCATCTGCTTTACCTGTGGGGAAAACTTCAACCCATTTAGAAAACATGTCCACAATTACAAGACAGTATTTCTTTCCTTCACATGGTGTTAATTCAATGAAATCCATTTGCAAGTGATCAAATGGTAGGGCAGGGGGGGGATGGCTTGAGGTTTGTATGTCATGGCCTCGTGTAATGTTGTTTGTTAGACAAATCAAACATTTAGAACAGAAAATTTGTGAGAAATTGGTGAAGCCTCTAGTGTACCAGTGTTTGTTAACTGCATCTACCATTCCTTTTTTTGATACATGGTCTCTGCCATGTGCCAACTTTGCATAAAAAGGAAACAAGAACTTAGGCAGAGAAGGTCGACCGTCTTGGTATTGCCACACGTTATTAACATATGTACATCCAGCCTTTTTCCAAGCGGCTTTTTCCATTTTGTCAGCATGGCTTTGTGCTTCTGCTAAATCTGTGAGTGAGGCAAGAGGAGTATCAATGAATTGTGACATTTGTAGAATTTTGGTTTGTTGTGCTGCTTCCTTTGCTGCTGTATCTGCTTGAGCGTTTCCTGTTGAAACAGAGTCAGTACCTTTAGTGTGAGCTTCACACTTACTGACAGATATCGCCGTGGGGAGTAAAATGGCAGTTAATAGATTGTGGATTAGAGGTCCATGGGAAATAGGCTTGCCTGTTGATGTTAAAAATCCTCTTAGTTTCCAAAGTGTACCAAAATCATGAACGACTCCAAATGCATATCTGCTGTCTGTAAAGACGCTTAATGTTTTTCCTTCAGCTAAAATGCAAGCTCTGGTTAATGCATACAATTCAGCTGCTTGTGCTGAGAGTTGGCCTGGAAGGCGGGCACTTTCAATGATGTCATGGTTGCTTACAACTGCATATCCAACCTCATTTTCTGCTGTGAGTGGATTCTTTCTGGCAGAACCGTCAACATACCATACATAGTCAGAGTTGGGAAGAGGTGTTTCCTGTAGATCTGCTCTTGGGCTGCAGACCTGTGTTATAGCTGCTAAACAGTTATGTGGCTCACCATCATCTATGGTGGGTAATAAGGTAGCAGGATTTAGTGTTGTACAGCGTTGAACTTTGACATTAGGCAGAGATAAAAGAATATTATTGTATCTCAGCCAGCGTGCTGGAGACAAATGAGAGGTTTTTTGTTCGAGCAGAATTGAAGATACCGAATGTGGTACTAACAATGTAACCTCTTGATATCCTACAATATCACGTGAGGCGATAATAGCTTTTTCTGCTGCGGCTACTGCTCTCAGACAGAGTGGCAGACCCAATGCCACACTGTCTAATTTAGAGGAGAAATATGCCACCGGTCGTTGTTTTCCTCCGTGTTCCTGCAACAGTACAGATGTCATGATGCCACCTTTTTCATCCACAGTTTGAGTAAATGGTCTGTTTTGATCTGGTAGTCCCAGTGTCGGTGTGGTAGTCAGAGTCTGTTTAAGTTGAGTAAATGCTGTGTTATCGTCTGTCGTCCAGGTCAGGTTCTCGGTCGGTCTAAGTCCTTGGCCATGCATAATATACAAAAGTGGAGCCTCCATGGATGCATAATCACAGATCCACTGTCTACAGTAGCCTGTCATCCCTAAAAATAACATTAATTGTCTTTTGGTACGCGGTTTTGGAATCTTGAGGATAGCTTCCACTCGTTTTGAGCTCAATGTTTTACCGCTGCTAGAAATTTGGTGTCCTAGAAAAGTAACACTTTCCTGGACAAATTGCAGCTTAGCCAGGCTGGCCTTGTGGCCCCGGTCTGCAAGATATTTTAGCAATGCTACTGTGTCGACTTTACAGGCCTGTTTTGTTGGTGAACAAATCATCAAATCATCAACATATTGTATCAGCATGCTTCCCGCTGGTAATGCCAAGTCCTCAAGACTTGCATGTAAAACCTGTGAGTACACTGCAGGGGATTCCACAAAACCTTGGGGCATACGTGTGAACGTATATGATTTGCCCTGAAACGTGAAAGCAAACCAATACTGAGAGTCTGGATGAACTGGGACACTGAAAAATGCATTAGCCAAATCAACAACTGAGAACCACGTGCTTCCTGATGGAACTTGTGAAAGTATTGTGTTTGGATTGGGCACTATGGGTGCTCGTGCATGAACTGCTGCATTTACGGCCTGCAAATCTTGCACGAACCTCCATTCTGTTGGTTGATTTTCTGGCCTTATTTTTTTTACAGGAAAAATAGGTGTTCTTACTGGTGAGTGTGCACATGGAATGATGACTCCAGTTTTCAACAAGCTTTTAAATACTGGTGTTATCCCTGCTATTGCTTCTGGTTTGAGTGGATATTGTGTTTGACATGGACGGTATGTGCTCTTTGGTGTCACATGAAGAGGCTCAGTCCCTCTAACTAATCCCACATCATACTTATCGATAGCCCATAACTTTTTTGGCACTTCGTGTAACTCTGAGGAGTCAATGGTTAATTGAGCAAAATTTCCCCAACCCTTCTGTTTAAATTTAGCAGTTTGTGCTAAGTGCACAGTTCTTTTCCCCACAAATGTGCTCTGAAATGGGCATCTGTATGTTTGCATTTGGGGTGAATATTGAATTCCTTCTCCCCTATCCTCCCATGTACAATCTTGTGAACACCGAGCGACCCATTGTGTCAAACTTTCCCACTGCACATCATTTGCTTTCGCTAGAGACACATGTGGTGGTGAGTATTGTATAGTAAAGAATTTGGCTACTGCGGGGGTCAAGACAATAGTCAATGCGCACATACTATTATTGTAATACAACCAATCACTAGTAATAGAATCGCTTTCTCCATGTTCCTTGAACCAGTTTTGTTCAAACTCTATGTCTGGGCCTTCAGTAACTTTGGCTGTGCAATGTAAATCGGATGCTTGCATGAACATGTGTTGTGATGGCATGTGTGTGCGTGCTATATCGAGCGGATTTGAGGTTCTGGACCTAGGATCAGAGGGGAGTAACTCCCAGTCGTATATGTACAGTGGTTCATCATGTTCTAATCGTACATATTGACCTGAGATATCTGATGTTCTTGTGACTTTAACCCCTTCATCTGTACAGTGCAAAATCAAGCCAAAAGCACACATTAGATCTCTTGCTAGCAAATTTACAGGGCAACATTTGGAAAAAAGGAAAGAATGTCTTTTGTTTATATTCCCATCTGTTGTTTTTACAGGCAGTGGGGTGGTATATGATTCTTTTACTGTGGTGCCAGATGCCCCAACAGTGTGAATATATCTACCACTCAATTTTGGAGGATTTGGAAATTCAATTTGTTTTATAACCGAAATAGTAGCCCCAGAATCAACCAGAAATGTGATATTTTTCCCTGCTACCTGTAGAGTAATTTCAGGTAAAACGTCAGATCCACTTATTTTTGTCATATTAAACACTTTGTGTGTATGTGTGTGAGTAGTGTTTTGGGTGTTTTCACCTGGATCTGGATTCTCCTCTACCTCTGCCATTAGTCATGCCTCTTCTTGTCTGTAGCCTCTTGGATAAGTGACAGTGACATCATTTGAGGGTCGTGTGGATTCCCATTTTTTTGATCTGGTGCAGTCTCTTTCAAAGTGATCAAGTTGTCCACAATTCCAGCAGCCTTTGTTGCCAGGACCTGTATCGCGTGTTCGTCTACAGTCTCTCACCATGTGACCAGGTTCTCCACAATTCCAGCATCCTTTGTTGCCAAGATACTCCGTTTTGCGAAAGACTTTGGGCTGAGGTTTACGTCTGTTCCGAGCGGGATCAGAATGGCCTCTGTTTCTCCCTCTGTTTGCTTCCTCTAGGGCTTGGAGTTGTGCCATCTGGAGCCTGTCGGTCAGATGAATTTTATCTTGCTGTGTCTTTTTCTCTGAGGCATTCAGACTTTGCTCAGCATGTGTGGAATAGTCTTGGATGGATGACATGCGTCCTCTCTCCCAGCCTACGCATTGGTTGCGTACCTGGTGACTGATTTGCTTATCCATACCTTCTAAGAAACAGTTCTTTAGTTGTTGTTCATATGGTGTATCATTTTGTGGGTCTGCTGGTGGCATCATTCCGCTGTTTTCTTTGAAGACTTTCGTCAATCTGACCAGATAGTCCGTTACTGCCTCACCAGGCTGTTGTTTACAGTCTCTTATTGTTCCCCATCTCATCGTGGCTGGAAAAGTTGTTTTAATCCTTTCATATAGTCTCTCTACATGTCCACGATATGGAGCATCTGTTCCCCAGTCATAGCGCATGTCTTCCTCTGGCCAGTTTGCCTGTACTCTGCCCCATTTCAGTTTCATGCTATGGCGTAAGAGACTTCTGGTTTCTCTTAAATTTGGTCTGTACTGCTGTACAATTTGGGCAAGAACTTCAACAACTGCAGCCCCTCCTTGTGTTGATATGTCTGGCAATTCACTGGAAATTGAGCGCATCTCCTCTGGTGTCCACGCTCTGTAGACATACATCACTGCATCGCCGTCTGATCTTGGATTTGGCACCTCAATCATCGGAAGATTGTGGACGTCGCGTGCTCTTGTTCTTGTGGATATGGGGCTGAGTTTGTGTTGTGCCGTCATGGTTGCAGCTGCCTCATCCAATTTCTGGTGATATGGGGGTGGTGCGGATGCTGCCCCTCCTGTTGCGGCCGACTGTCCTTGGATGTCTCGGTATGAGAGAGCAGGCTGTTGGTTGTGGCGACTTTGATGAGCGGCAGAGGCAGGGAGAAGATCCAGTTCTTTCTGTGAATGTGAGAGCTGGGGACATTGATTAGTTGCACCCCCCTCCCTGTTGCCCCCCTGTGTACTACATTGCTGTCTGTTCCTTTTCTCAGATTCGCTCCTCCATTTCATAAATGCTATCCAATTTATTTTGGTTTTACCCTTCATTTTCTCATATTTTTCCATTTTATTCTGTAGCGCCTGTATTTGATTTAAACTAAAACTACCATTGTCAGGAAATCCAAATTTCTCTACCCACACCAGAAGCTGTTTACAGGAGTCATCACCATATTTCTCACACATAAGTTTTTCAAATCCCATTAGATCACACACTTCAGTAAAAGGTTTGCTATTAAGTTTCCCCATTTCGATAAATTTGCAGTTACTTACTTACCAGCACACAAAAATCAGATGACATTAATTGATATTATTCTTATTAATTCCTTTATCAATGGGTCATCACCCCTAAGTAATGTCACTCTACCTCACGCGTCACCCCGTGCTCTTCAATACTGTATCCTCCTTCAAAGAAAAATTTCAGATGCCGTATCGAACAATCTTCATTCCATAATCTCACAAGCAGCCTCTTCTCACCCTGGGAGTCGATTACGACTTGCCCTTCAGGAGAGGTAGACTTCGGGTCTTGGGCAATAATAATTAATAAAAAGAAAATCCCCTCACCGACTGCGCGCAGATTTAAACTTGGTCTTGAGAATGGTTTGAAGCGTGAATGAGTTAGGCATCCCGGACGAGCCCCCAAATTGTCGTGGCAATTTCTACAATCCCACCTTTAGCAAGGAGGAAACGAGACACAATTCTTTTACAGTATTGTCACACATTTAATGCTCGAGCATGGTACATACAACAGAGTTGAGTTTGTCATATGCACACAGACAGATAACAGTGGTTGGTATTTATACATTTGGCTAACCCCACCCATTCAGGAGGGGGGGTGTTAAACAGTTGATGACACGGGAAAAGCAGCACTTCAAACATCTTCAAGCTCCTCCTAGAGAGGAACAAACTCATCGATCAGCCTCTTTGATATAAAGGAAGTAGGTGACCGATAACGTGTCCCCTGCTCTAAGACCCCTGGAGTGAATCCCCCGTGCTGTAAGGTCTTTGTTAGGTGAATCAGCATGGGTGAGAAAATCATTATAATATCAGTTGGTCGAGCAACATCCTGAATTCTCAAGGATACGTTTGCTCACAGTTGTAGACATCAAAGTACTTCCTCACATCAACCATTTGCCTGAATAGTAAATTACTCTCACACTGTGTCCGGGCTAATTAGATTACTGTGTCTGGACTAATTAGATTACTGTGTCTGGAGTAATCAGGCCAACACTTATGCAGTACAACAGGAAACGGCAACATCAAAGATACATTTGTTAGAGATACAATGATGATCAATCAAAGTATACATAAACATGATTATATTATGGTCACATGTTACATTTCCCTTACAGTCTCTCCATGGAGGCCCGGGTCAGCGAACTCTGACTAACTGTGGAATGGAAAACCAAGGGCGCGAGGCCTTTTTAACCCAGGCCCATGGGTGATAACACTCAGGACGGGGGCTTAAGTGTGGGTCTCCGGGCACGGCCGGTGCTGGTGATGGGTCTCTCCATGGAGGCCTGGGTCAGCGAAATCGGACCAAGTGTGGAATGGAGAACCAAGAGAGCGAGGCTCTTTAACCCAGGCCCATGGGTGATAACACTCAGGACGGGGGCTTAAGTGTGGGTCTCAGGGCACGGCCGGTGCTGGTGCTTGGTCTCTCCTTGGAGGCCCGGGTCAGCGAAATCTGACTAAGTGTGGAATGGAGAACCAAGAGCGCGAGGCTCTTTAACCAAGGCCCATGGGTGATAACACTCAGGATTGGGGCTTAAGTGTGGGTCTCAGGGCACGGCCGGGGCTGTTGCTTGGTCTCTCCTTGGAGGTCCGGGTCAGCGAAATCTGACTAAGTTTGGAATGGAGGACCAAGAGCGCGAGGCTCTTTAACCCAGGCCCATGAGTGATAACACTCAGGAGGGGGACTTAAGTGTGGGTCCCCGGGCACGGCCGATGCTGGTGCTTGGTCTCTCCTTGGAGGCCTGGGTCAGCGAAATCGGACTAAGTGTGGAATGGAGAACCAAGGGCGCGAGGCTCTTTAACCAAGGCCCATGGGTGATAACACTCAGGACGGGGGCTTAAGTGTGGGTCTCAGGGCACGGCCGGTGCTGGTGCTTGGTCTCTCCTTGGAGGCCCGGGTCAGCGAAATCTGACTAAGTGTGGAATGGAGAACCAAGAGCGCGAGGCTCTTTAACCCAGGCCCATGAGTGATAACACTCAGGAGGGGGACTTAAGTGTGGGTCCCCGGGCACGGCCGGTGCTGGTGCTTGGTCTCTCCGTGAAGGCCCAGTTCAGTGAAATGTGACTAAGAAAGAGATCTAAACACAGGAAACTGATATACATATGTTTCCTTTGATTCCTTTGGAGATAACCATAGGAAATATGGGTAAGAACGGGAACCAAGGATCCTTTGGAGATAAGCATAGGAGTGTTTCCTTTAAAGAGGATCATAGGAATGTTTCCTTTTGAATTACTCAGAGAGAGACCCAAATATTGCACTTCCGTAACCCCTAGTATGGGACATTTCTAGAAATTTTGCTGTAATGTAAAGTGCCTACAAGTGTCCCATGTATTGTATTACCCTAACATAAAAAAGTGTGGGACATTTCCAGGCATTTTGCCTCAATGATAAGTGCCTAGAAGCGTCCGGCTCATTCTGATTGGTTGGGACATTTCTAGGCATTTTTGCTGTAATGTAAAGCGCCTACAAATGTCCCATGTATTGTATTTTTCCCTAACACAAAGAGTGGAACATTTCTAGGCATTTTCAGCACTCAGGGTGTGGGCTTTAGAGTGGGTCCCCGGGCTCAGCCATATTTGGAGGTTTTTTCTCCTATGTTTTGTATTTTTCCCCATGAAAATGTGTTGGACATTTCTAGGCATTTTTGCTATAATGTAAAGTGCCTAGAAGTGTCCCAAGTTTTGTATCTTTCCCTAACACAAAGAGTGAGACATTTCTATGAATTTTCAGCACTCAGGACGGGGGCCTAAGTGTGGGTCCCCGGGCACGGCCGGTGCTGGTGCTGGGTCTCTCCATGGAGGCCCGGGTCAGCGAAATCTGACTAAGTGTGGAATGGAGAACCAAGGGCGCGAGGCCTTTTTAACCCAGGCCCATGGATGATAACACTCAGGAGGGGGACTTAAGAGTGGGTCCCCGGGCACGGCCGGTGCTGGTGCTTGGTCTCTCCGTGAAGGCCCAGTTCAGTGAAATGTGACTAAGAAAGAGATCTAAACACAGGAAACTGATATACATATGTTTCCTTTGATTCCTTTGGAGATAACCATAGGAAAGTAAAAAAAGTGTGGGACATTTCCAGGCATTTTGCCTCAATGATAAGTGCCTAGAAGCGTCCGGCTCATTCTGATTGGTTGGGACATTTCTAGGCATTTTTGCTGTAATGTAAAGCGCTTAATGTATGCCCGGGTCAGCGAAAAGTGACTAAGTGTGGAATGGAAGACCAAGGGCGCGAGGCTCTTTAACCCAGGCACATGGGTGATAACATTCAGGACGGGGGCTTAAGTGTGGGTCTCCGGGCACGGCCGGTGCTGGTGATGGGTCTCTCCATGGAGGCCTGGGTCAGCGAAATCGGACCAAGTGTGGAATGGAGAACCAAGGGCGCGTGGCTCTTTAACCAAGGCCCATGGGTGATAACACTCAGGACGGGGGCTTACGTGTGGGTCTCCGGGCATGGCCGGTGCTGGTGCTTGGTCTCTCCTTGGAGACCTGGGTCAGCGAAATCTGACTAAGTGTGGAATGGAGAACCAAGAGAGCGAGGCTCTTTAACCCAGGCCCATGGGTGATAACACTCAGGACGGCGGCTTAAGTGTGGGTCTCAGGGCACGGCCGGTGCTGGTGTTTGGTCTCTCCTTGGAGGCCCGGGTCAGCGAAATCTGACTAAGTGTGGAATGGAGAACCAAGAGCGCGAGGCTCTTTAACCAAGGCCCATGGGTGATAACACTCAGGATGGGGGCTTAAGTGTGGGTCTCAGGGCACGGCCGGGGCTGTTGCTTTGTCTCTCCTTGGAGGCCCGGGTCAGCGAAATCTGACTAAGTTTGGAATGGAGGACCAAGAGCGCGAGGCTCTTTAACCCAGGCCCATGAGTGATAACACTCAGGAGGGGGACTTAAGTGTGGGTCCCCGGGCACGGCCGATGCTGGTGCTTGGTCTCTCCTTGGAGGCCCGGGTCAGCGAAATCTGACTAAGTGTGGAATGGAGAACCAAGAGCGCGAGGCTCTTTAACCCAGGCCCATGAGTGATAACACTCAGGAGGGGGACTTAAGTGTGGGTCCCCGGGCACGGCCGGTGCTGGTGCTTGGTCTCTCCGTGAAGGCCCAGTTCAGTGAAATGTGACTAAGAAAGAGATCTAAACACAGGAAACTGATATACATATGTTTCCTTTGATTCCTTTGGAGATAACCATAGGAAATATGGGTAAGAACGGGAACCAAGGATCCTTTGGAGATAAGCATAGGAGTGTTTCCTTTAAAGAGGATCATAGGAATGTTTCCCTTTGAATTACTCAGAGAGAGACCCAAATATTGCACTTCCGTAACCCCTAGTATGGGACATTTCTAGACATTTTGCTGTAATGTAAAGTGCCTACAAGTGTCCCATGTATTGTATTACCCTAACATAAAAAAGTGTGGGACATTTCCAGGCATTTTGCCTCAATGATAAGTGCCTAGAAGCGTCCGGCTCATTCTGATTGGTTGGGACATTTCTAGGCATTTTTGCTGTAATGTAAAGCGCCTACAAATGTCCCATGTATTGTATTTTTCCCTAACACAAAGAGTGGAACATTTCTAGGCATTTTCAGCACTCAGGGTGTGGGCTTTAGAGTGGGTCCCCGGGCTCAGCCATATTTGGAGGTTTTTTCTCCTATGTTTTGTATTTTTCCCCATGAAAATGTGTTGGACATTTCTAGGCATTTTTGCTATAATGTAAAGTGCCTAGAAGTGTCCCAAGTATTGTATCTTTCCCTAACACAAAGAGTGAGACATTTCTATGAATTTTCAGCACTCAGGACGGGGGCCTAAGTGTGGGTCTCAGGGCACGGCCGGTGCTGGTGCTTGGTCTCTCCTTGGAGGCCCGGGTCAGCGAAATCTGACTAAGTGTGGAATGGAGAACCAAGAGCGCGAGGCTCTTTAACCCAGGCCCATGAGTGATAACACTCAGGAGGGGGACTTAAGTGTGGGTCCCCGGGCACGGCCGGTGCTGGTGCTTGGTCTCTCCGTGAAGGCCCAGTTCAGTGAAATGTGACTAAGAAAGAGATCTAAACACAGGAAACTGATATACATATGTTTCCTTTGATTCCTTTGGAGATAACCATAGGAAATATGGGTAAGAACGGGAACCAAGGATCCTTTGGAGATAAGCATAGGAGTGTTTCCTTTAAAGAGGATCATAGGAATGTTTCCTTTTGAATTACTCAGAGAGAGACCCAAATATTGCACTTCCGTAACCCCTAGTATGGGACATTTCTAGACATTTTGCTGTAATGTAAAGTGCTTACAAGTGTCCCATGTATTGTATTACCCTAACATAAAAAAGCGTGGGATATTTCCAGGCATTTTGCCTCAATGATAAGTGCCTAGAAGCGTCCGGCTCATTCTGATTGGTTGGGACATTTCTAGGCATTTTTGCTGTAATGTAAAGCGCCTACAAATGTCCCATGGATTGTATTTTTCCCTAACACAAAGAGTGGAACATTTCTAGGCATTTTCAGCACTCAGGGTGTGGGCTTTAGAGTGGGTCCCCGGGCTCAGCCATATTTGGATGTTTTTTCTCCTATGTTTTGTATTTTTCCCCATGAAAACGTGTGGGACATTTCTAGGCATTTTTGCTATAATGTAAAGTGCCTAGAAGTGTCCCAAGTATTGTATCTTTCCCTAACACAAAGAGTGAGACATTTCTAGGCATTTTCAGCACTCAGGACGGGGGCCTAAGTGTGGGTCCCCGGGCACGGCCAGTGCTGGTGCTGGGTCTCTCCATGGAGGCCCGGGTCAGCGAAATCGGACCAAGTGTGGAATGGAAAACCAAGGGCGCGAGGCCTTTTTAACCCAGGCCCATGGGTGATAACACTCAGGACGGGGGCTTAAGTGTGGGTCTCAGGGCACGGCCGGTAATGGTGATGGGTCTCTCCATGGAGGCCTGGGTCAGCGAAATCGGACCAAGTGTGGAATGGAGAACCAAGGGCGCGAGGCTCTTTAACCAAGGCCCATGGGTGATAACACTCAGTACGGAGGCTTAAGTGTGGGTCTCAGGGCACGGCCGGTGCTGGTGCTGGGTCTCTTAATGTATGCCCGGGTCAGCGAAAAGTGACTAAGTGTGGAATGGAGAACCAAGAGCGCGAGGCTCTTAAACCAAGGCCCATGGGTGATAACACTCAGGATTGGGGCTTAAGTGTGGGTCTCAGGGCACGGCCGGGGCTGTTGCTTGGTCTCTCCTTGGAGGCCCGGGTCAGCGAAATCTGACTAAGTTTGGAATGGAGAACCAAGAGCGCGAGGCTCTTTAACCCAGGCCCATGAGTGATAACACTCAGGAGGGGGACTTAAGTGTGGGTCCCCGGGCACGGCCGATGCTGGTGCTTGGTCTCTCCTTGGAGGCCTGGGTCAGCGAAATCGGACTAAGTGTGGAATGGAGAACCAAGGGCGCGAGGCTCTTTAACCAAGGCCCATGGGTGATAACACTCAGGAGGGGGGCTTAAGTGTGGGTCTCAGGGCACGGCCGGTGCTGGTGCTTGGTCTCTCCTTGGAGGCCCGGGTCAGCGAAATCTGACTAAGTGTGGAATGGAGAACCAAGAGCGCGAGGCTCTTTAACCCAGGCCCATGAGTGATAACACTCAGGAGGGGGACTTAAGTGTGGGTCCCCGGGCACGGCCGGTGCTGGTGCTTGGTCTCTCCGTGAAGGCCCAGTTCAGTGAAATGTGACTAAGAAAGAGATCTAAACACAGGAAACTGATATACATATGTTTCCTTTTATTCCTTTGGAGATAACCATAGGAAATATGGGTAAGAACGGGAACCAAGGATCCTTTGGAGATAAGCATAGGAGTGTTTCCTTTAAAGAGGATCATAGGAATGTTTCCTTTTGAATTACTCAGAGAGAGACCCAAATATTGCACTTCCGTAACCCCTAGTATGGGACATTTCTAGACATTTTGCTGTAATGTAAAGTGCCTACAAGTGTCCCATGTATTGTATTACCCTAACATAAAAAAGTGTGGGACATTTCCAGGCATTTTGCCTCAATGATAAGTGCCTAGAAGCGTCCGGCTCATTCTGATTGGTTGGGACATTTCTAGGCATTTTTGCTGTAATGTAAAGCGCCTACAAATGTCCCATGTATTGTATTTTTCCCTAACACAAAAAGTGGAACATTTCTAGGCATTTTCAGCACTCAGGGTGTGGGCTTTAGAGTGGGTCCCCGGGATCAGCCATATTTGGAGGTTTTTTCTCCTATGTTTTGTATTTTTCCCCATGAAAATGTGTTGGACATTTCTAGGCATTTTTGCTATAATGTAAAGTGCCTAGAAGTGTCCCAAGTTTTGTATCTTTCCCTAACACAAAGAGTGAGACATTTCTATGAATTTTCAGCACTCAGGACGGGGGCCTAAGTGTGGGTCCCCGGGCACGGCCGGTGCTGGTGCTGGGTCTCTCCATGGAGGCCCGGGTCAGCGAAATCTGACTAAGTGTGGAATGGAGAACCAAGGGCGCGAGGCCTTTTTAACCCAGGCCCATGGATGATAACACTCAGGAGGGCGACTTAAGTGTGGGTCCCCGGGCACGGCCGGTGCTGGTGCTTGGTCTCTCCGTGAAGGCCCAGTTCAGTGAAATGTGACTAAGAAAGAGATCTAAACACAGGAAACTGATATACATATGTTTCCTTTGATTCCTTTGGAGATAACCATAGGAAATATGGGTAAGAACGGGAACCAAGGATCCTTTGGAGATAAGCATAGTAGTGTTTCCTTTAAAGAGGATCATAGGAATGTTTCCTTTTGAATTACTCAGAGAGAGACCCAAATATTGCACTTCCGTAACCCCTAGTATGGGACATTTCTAGACATTTTGCTGTAATGTAAAGTGCCTACAAGTGTCCCATGTATTGTATTACCCTAACATAAAAAAGTGTGGGACATTTCCAGGCATTTTGCCTCAATGATAAGTGCCTAGAAGCGTCCGGCTCATTCTGATTGGTTGGGACATTTCTAGGCATTTTTGCTGTAATGTAAAGCGCCTACAAATGTCCCATGGATTGTAGTTTTCCCTAACACAAAGAGTGGAACATTTCTAGGCATTTTCAGCACTCAGGGTGTGGGCTTTAGAGTGGGTCCCCGGGCTCAGCCATATTTGGATGTTTTTTCTCCTATGTTTTGTATTTTTCCCCATGAAAACGTGTGGGACATTTCTAGGCATTTTTGCTATAATGTAAAGTGCCTAGAAGTGTCCCAAGTATTGTATCTTTCCCTAACACAAAGAGTGAGACATTTCTAGGCATTTTCAGCACTCAGGACGGGGGCCTAAGTGTGGGTCCCCGGGCACGGCCAGTGCTGGTGCTGGGTCTCTCCATGGAGGCCCGGGTCAGCGAAATCTGACTAAGTGTGGAATGGAAAACCAAGGGCGCGAGGCCTTTTTAACCCAGGCCCATTGGTGATAACACTCAGGACGGGGGCTTAAGTGTGGGTCTCCGGGCATGGCCGGTGCTGGTGATGGGTCTCTCCATGGAGGCCTGGGTCAGCGAAATCGGACCAAGTGTGGAATGGAGAACCAAGGGCGCGAGGCTCTTTAACCAAGGCCCATGGGTGATAACACTCAGTACGGAGGCTTAAGTGTGGGTCTCAGGGCACGGCCGGTGCTGGTGCTGGGTCTCTTAATGTATGCCCGGGTCAGCGAAAAGTGACTAAGTGTGGAATGGAAGACCAAGGGCGCGAGGCTCTTTAACCCAGGCACATGGGTGATAACATTCAGGACGGGGGCTTAAGTGTGGGTCTCCGGGCATGGCCGGTGCTGGTGATGGGTCTCTCCATGGAGGCCTGGGTCAGCGAAATCGGACCAAGTGTGGAATGGAGAACCAAGGGCGCGAGGCTCTTTAACCAAGGCCCATGGGTGATAACACTCAGTACGGAGGCTTAAGTGTGGGTCTCAGGGCACGGCCGGTGCTGGTGCTGGGTCTCTTAATGTATGCCCGGGTCAGCGAAAAGTGACTAAGTGTGGAATGGAAGACCAAGGGCGCGAGGCTCTTTAACCCAGGCACATGGGTGATAACATTCAGGACGGGGGCTTAAGTGTGGGTCTCCGGGCACGGCCGGTGCTGGTGATGGGTCTCTCCATGGAGGCCTGGGTCAGCGAAATCGGACCAAGTGTGGAATGGAGAACCAAGGGCGCGAGGCTCTTTAACCAAGGCCCATGGGTGATAACACTCAGGACGGGGGCTTACGTGTGGGTCTCCGGGCATGGCCGGTGCTGGTGCTTGGTCTCTCCTTGGAGACCTGGGTCAGCGAAATCTAACTAAGTGTGGAATGGAGAACCAAGAGCGCGAGGCTCTTTAACCCAGGCCCATGAGTGATAACACTCAGGAGGGGGACTTAAGTGTGGGTCCCCGGGCACGGCCGGTGCTGGTGCTTGGTCTCTCCGTGAAGGCCCAGTTCAGTGAAATGTGACTAAGAAAGAGATCTAAACACAGGAAACTGATATACATATGTTTCCTTTGATTCCTTTGGAGATAACCATAGGAAATATGGGTAAGAACGGGAACCAAGGATCCTTTGGAGATAAGCATAGGAGTGTTTCCTTTAAAGAGGATCATAGGAATGTTTCCTTTTGAATTACTCAGAGAGAGACCCAAATATTGCACTTCCGTAACCCCTAGTATGGGACATTTCTAGACATTTTGCTGTAATGTAAAGTGCCTACAAGTGTCCCATGTATTGTATTACCCTAACATAAAAAAGTGTGGGACATTTCCAGGCATTTTGCCTCAATGATAAGTGCCTAGAAGCGTCCGGCTCATTCTGATTGGTTGGGACATTTCTAGGCATTTTTGCTGTAATGTAAAGCGCCTACAAATGTCCCATGTATTGTATTTTTCCCTAACACAAAGAGTGGAACATTTCTAGGCATTTTCAGCACTCAGGGTGTGGGCTTTAGAGTGGGTCCCCGGGCTCAGCCATATTTGGAGGTTTTTTCTCCTATGTTTTGTATTTTTCCCCATGAAAATGTGTTGGACATTTCTAGGCATTTTTGCTATAATGTAAAGTGCCTAGAAGTGTCCCAAGTATTGTATCTTTCCCTAACACAAAGAGTGAGACATTTCTAGGCATTTTCAGCACTCAGGACGGGGGCCTAAGTGTGGGTCGCCGGGCACGGCCGGTGCTGGTGCTGGGTCTCTCCATGGAGGCCCGGGTCAGCGAAATCTGACTAAGTGTGGAATGGAGAACCAAGGGCGCGAGGCCTTTTTAACCCAGGCTCATGGGTGATAACACTCAGGACGGGGGCTTAAGTGTGGGTCTCCGGGCACGGCCGGTGCTGGTGATGGGTCTCTCCATGGAGGCCTGGGTCAGCGAAATCGGACCAAGTGTGGAATGGAGAACCAAGGGCGCGAGGCTCTTTAACCAAGGCCCATGGGTGATAACACTCAGGACGGGGGCTTAAGTGTGGGTCTCAGGGCACGGCCGGTGCTGGTGCTTGGTCTCTCCTTGGAGACCTGGGTCAGCGAAATCTGACTAAGTGTGGAATGGAGAACCAAGAGAGCGAGGCTCTTTAACCCAGGCCCATGGGTGATAACACTCAGGACGGGGGCTTAAGTGTGCGTCTCAGGGCACGGCCGGTGCTGGTGCTTGGTCTCTCCTTGGAGGCCCGGGTCAGCGAAATCTGACTAAGTGTGGAATGGAGAACCAAGAGCGCGAGGCTCTTTAACCAAGGCCCATGGGTGATAACACTCAGGACGGGGGCTTAAGTGTGGGTCTCAGGGCACGGCCGGGGCTGTTGCTTGGTCTCTCCTTGGAGGCCCGGGTCAGCGAAATCTGACTAAGTGTGGAATGGAGAACCAAGAGCGCGAGGCTCTTTAACCCAGGCCCATGAGTGATAACACTCAGGAGGGGGACTTAAGTGTGGGTCCCCGGGCACGGCCGATGCTGGTGCTTGGTCTCTCCTTGGAGGCCTGGGTCAGGGAAATCGGACTAAGTGTGGAATGGAGAACCAAGGGCGCGAGGCTCTTTAACCAAGGCCCATGGGTGATAACACTCAGGACGGGGGCTTAAGTGTGGGTCTCAGGGCACGGCCGGTGCTGGTGCTTGGTCTCTCCTTGGAGGCCCGGGTCAGCGAAATCTGACTAAGTGTGGAATGGAGAACCAAGAGCGCGAGGCCCTTTAACCCAGGCCCATGAGTGATAACACTCAGGAGGGGGACTTAAGTGTGGGTCCCCGGGCACGGCCGGTGCTGGTGCTTGGTCTCTCCGTGAAGGCCCAGTTCAGTGAAATGTGACTAAGAAAGAGATCTAAACACAGGAAACTGATATACATATGTTTCCTTTGATTCCTTTGGAGATAACCATAGGAAATATGGGTAAGAACGGGAACCAAGGATCCTTTGGAGATAAGCATTGGAATGTTTCCTTTAAAGAGGATCATAGGAATGTTTCCTTTTGAATTACTCAGAGAGAGACCCAAATATTGCACTTCCGTAACCCCTAGTATTGGACATTTCTAGACATGTTGCTGTAATGTAAAGTGCCTACAAGTGTCCCATGTATTGTATTACCCTAACATAAAAAAGTGTGGGACATTTCCAGGTATTTTGCCTCAATGATAAGTGCCTAGAAGCGTCCGGCTCATTCTGATTGGTTGGGACATTTCTAGGCATTTTTGCTGTAATGTAAAGCGCCTACAAATGACCCATGTATTGTATTTTTCCCTAACACAAAGAGTGGAACATTTCTAGTTATTTTCAGCACTCAGGGTGTGGGCTTTAGAGTGGGTCCCCGGGCTCAGCCATATTTGGAGGTTTTTTCTCCTATGTTTTGTATTTTTCCCCATGAAAACGTGTGGGACATTTCTAGGCATTTTTGCTATAATGTAAAGTGCCTAGAAGTGTCCCAAGTATTGTATCTTTCCCTAACACAAAGAGTGAGACATTTCTAGGCATTTTCAGCACTCAGGACGGGGGCCTAAGTGTGGGTCCCCGGGCACGGCCAGTGCTGGTGCTGGGTCTCTCCATGGAGGCCCGGGTCAGCGAACTCTGACTAAGTGTGGAATGGAAAACCAAGGGCGCGAGGCCTTTTTAACCCAGGCCCATGGGTGATAACACTCAGGACGGGGGCTTAAGTGTGGGTCTCCGGGCACGGCCGGTGCTGGTGATGGGTCTCTCCATGGAGGCCTGGGTCAGCGAAATCGGACCAAGTGTGGAATGGAGAACCAAGGGCGCGAGGCTCTTTAACCAAGGCCCATGGGTGATAACACTCAGGACGGGGGCTTAAGTGTGGGTCTCAGGGCACGGCCGGTGCTGGTGCTTGGTCTCTCCTTGGAGACCTGGGTCAGCGAAATCTGACTAAGTGTGGAATGGAGAACCAAGAGAGCGAGGCTCTTTAACCCAGGCCCATGGGTGATAACACTCAGGACGGGGGCTTAAGTGTGGGTCTCAGGGCACGGCCGGTGCTGGTGCTTGGTCTCTCCTTGGAGGCCCGGGTCAGCGAAATCTGACTAAGTGTGGAATGGAGAACCAAGAGCGCGAGGCTCTTTAACCAAGGCCCATGGGTGATAACACTCAGGATTGGGGCTTAAGTGTGGGTCTCAGGGCACGGCCGGGGCTGTTGCTTGGTCTCTCCTTGGAGGTCCGGGTCAGCGAAATCTGACTAAGTTTGGAATGGAGGACCAAGAGCGCGAGGCTCTTTAACCCAGGCCCATGAGTGATAACACTCAGGAGGGGGACTTAAGTGTGGGTCCCCGGGCACGGCCGATGCTGGTGCTTGGTCTCTCCTTGGAGGCCTGGGTCAGCGAAATCGGACTAAGTGTGGAATGGAGAACCAAGGGCGCGAGGCTCTTTAACCAAGGCCCATGGGTGATAACACTCAGGACGGGGGCTTAAGTGTGGGTCTCAGGGCACGGCCGGTGCTGGTGCTTGGTCTCTCCTTGGAGGCCCGGGTCAGCGAAATCTGACTAAGTGTGGAATGGAGAACCAAGAGCGCGAATCTCTTTAACCCAGGCCCATGAGTGATAACACTCAGGAGGGGGACTTAAGTGTGGGTCCCCGGGCACGGCCGGTGCTGGTGCTTGGTCTCTCCGTGAAGGCCCAGTTCAGTGAAATGTGACTAAGAAAGAGATCTAAACACAGGAAACTGATATACATATGTTTCCTTTGATTCCTTTGGAGATAACCATAGGAAATATGGGTAAGAACGGGAACCAAGGATCCTTTGGAGATAAGCATAGGAGTGTTTCCTTTAAAGAGGATCATAGGAATGTTTCCTTTTGAATTACTCAGAGAGAGACCCAAATATTGCACTTCCGTAACCCCTAGTATGGGACATTTCTAGACATTTTGCTGTAATGTAAAGTGCCTACAAGTGTCCCATGTATTGTATTACCCTAACATAAAAAAGTGTGGGACATTTCCAGGCATTTTGCCTCAATGATAAGTGCCTAGAAGCGTCAGGCTCATTCTGATTGGTTGGGACATTTCTAGGCATTTTTGCTGTAATGTAAAGCGCCTACAAATGTCCCATGTATTGTATTTTTCCCTAACACAAAGAGTGGAACATTTCTAGGCATTTTCAGCACTCAGGGTGTGGGCTTTAGAGTGGGTCCCCGGGCTCAGCCATATTTGGAGGTTTTTTCTCCTATGTTTTGTATTTTTCCCCATGAAAATGTGTTGGACATTTCTAGGCATTTTTGCTATAATGTAAAGTGCCTAGAAGTGTCCCAAGTTTTGTATCTTTCCCTAACACAAAGAGTGAGACATTTCTATGAATTTTCAGCACTCAGGACGGGGGCCTAAGTGTGGGTCCCCGGGCACGGCCGGTGCTGGTGCTGGGTCTCTCCATGGAGGCCCGGGTCAGCGAAATCTGACTAAGTGTGGAATGGAGAACCAAGGGCGCGAGGCCTTTTTAACCCAGGCCCATGGATGATAACACTCAGGAGGGGGACTTAAGTGTGGGTCCCCGGGCACGGCCGGTGCTGGTGCTTGGTCTCTCCGTGAAGGCCCAGTTCAGTGAAATGTGACTAAGAAAGAGATCTAAACACAGGAAACTGATATACAAATGTTTCCTTTGATTCCTTTGGAGATAACCATAGGAAAGTAAAAAAAGTGTGGGACATTTCCAGGCATTTTGCCTCAATGATAAGTGCCTAGAAGCGTCCGGCTCATTCTGATTGGTTGGGACATTTCTAGGCATTTTTGCTGTAATGTAAAGCGCTTAATGTATGCCCGGGTCAGCGAAAAGTGACTAAGTGTGGAATGGAAAACCAAGGGCGCGAGGCCTTTTTAACCCAGGCCCATGGGTGATAACACTCAGGACAGGGGCTTAAGTGTGGGTCTCCGGGCACGGCCGGTGCTGGTGATGGGTCTCTCCATGGAGGCCTGGGTCAGCGAAATCGGACCAAGTGTGGAATGGAGAACCAAGGGCGCGAGGCTCTTTAACCAAGGCCCATGGGTGATAACACTCAGTACGGAGGCTTAAGTGTGGGTCTCAGGGCACGGCCGGTGCTGGTGCTGGGTCTCTTAATGTATGCCCGGGTCAGCGAAAAGTGACTAAGTGTGGAATGGAAGACCAAGGGCGCGAGGCTCTTTAACCCAGGCACATGGGTGATAACATTCAGGACGGGGGCTTAAGTGTGGGTCTCCGGGCACGGCCGGTGCTGGTGATGGGTCTCTCCATGGAGGCCTGGGTCAGCGAAATCGGACCAAGTGTGGAATGGAGAACCAAGGGCGCGAGGCTCTTTAACCAAGGCCCATGGGTGATAACACTCAGGACGGGGGCTTACGTGTGGGTCTCCGGGCATGGCCGGTGCTGGTGCTTGGTCTCTCCTTGGAGACCTGGGTCAGCGAAATCTAACTAAGTGTGGAATGGAGAACCAAGAGCGCGAGGCTCTTTAACCCAGGCCCATGAGTGATAACACTCAGGAGGGGGACTTAAGTGTGGGTCCCCGGGCACGGCCGGTGCTGGTGCTTGGTCTCTCCGTGAAGGCCCAGTTCAGTGAAATGTGACTAAGAAAGAGATCTAAACACAGGAAACTGATATACATATGTTTCCTTTGATTCCTTTGGAGATAACCATAGGAAATATGGGTAAGAACGGGAACCAAGGATCCTTTGGAGATAAGCATAGGAGTGTTTCCTTTAAAGAGGATCATAGGAATGTTTCCTTTTGAATTACTCAGAGAGAGACCCAAATATTGCACTTCCGTAACCCCTAGTATGGGACATTTCTAGACATTTTGCTGTAATGTAAAGTGCCTACAAGTGTCCCATGTATTGTATTACCCTAACATAAAAAAGTGTGGGACATTTCCAGGCATTTTGCCTCAATGATAAGTGCCTAGAAGCGTCCGGCTCATTCTGATTGGTTGGGACATTTCTAGGCATTTTTGCTGTAATGTAAAGCGCCTACAAATGTCCCATGTATTGTATTTTTCCCTAACACAAAGAGTGGAACATTTCTAGGCATTTTCAGCACTCAGGGTGTGGGCTTTAGAGCGGGTCCCCGGGCTCAGCCATATTTGGAGGTTTTTTCTCCTATGTTTTGTATTTTTCCCCATGAAAATGTGTTGGACATTTCTAGGCATTTTTGCTATAATGTAAAGTGCCTAGAAGTGTCCCAAGTATTGTATCTTTCCCTAACACAAAGAGTGAGACATTTCTAGGCATTTTCAGCACTCAGGACGGGGGCCTAAGTGTGGGTCGCCGGGCACGGCCGGTGCTGGTGCTGGGTCTCTCCATGGAGGCCCGGGTCAGCGAAATCTGACTAAGTGTGGAATGGAGAACCAAGGGCGCGAGGCCTTTTTAACCCAGGCTCATGGGTGATAACACTCAGGACGGGGGCTTAAGTGTGGGTCTCCGGGCACGGCCGGTGCTGGTGATGGGTCTCTCCATGGAGGCCTGGGTCAGCGAAATCGGACCAAGTGTGGAATGGAGAACCAAGTGCGCGAGGCTCTTTAACCAAGGCCCATGGGTGATAACACTCAGGACGGGGGCTTAAGTGTGGGTCTCAGGGCACGGCCGGTGCTGGTGCTTGGTCTCTCCTTGGAGACCTGGGTCAGCGAAATCTGACTAAGTGTGGAATGGAGAACCAAGAGAGCGAGGCTCTTTAACCCAGGCCCATGGGTGATAACACTCAGGACGGGGGCTTAAGTGTGCGTCTCAGGGCACGGCCGGTGCTGGTGCTTGGTCTCTCCTTGGAGGCCCGGGTCAGCGAAATCTGACTAAGTGTGGAATGGAGAACCAAGAGCGCGAGGCTCTTTAACCAAGGCCCATGGGTGATAACACTCAGGACGGGGGCTTAAGTGTGGGTCTCAGGGCACGGCCGGGGCTGTTGCTTGGTCTCTCCTTGGAGGCCCGGGTCAGCGAAATCTGACTAAGTGTGGAATGGAGAACCAAGAGCGCGAGGCTCTTTAACCCAGGCCCATGAGTGATAACACTCAGGAGGGGGACTTAAGTGTGGGTCCCCGGGCACGGCCGATGCTGGTGCTTGGTCTCTCCTTGGAGGCCTGGGTCAGGGAAATCGGACTAAGTGTGGAATGGAGAACCAAGGGCGCGAGGCTCTTTAACCAAGGCCCATGGGTGATAACACTCAGGACGGGGGCTTAAGTGTGGGTCTCAGGGCACGGCCGGTGCTGGTGCTTGGTCTCTCCTTGGAGGCCCGGGTCAGCGAAATCTGACTAAGTGTGGAATGGAGAACCAAGAGCGCGAGGCCCTTTAACCCAGGCCCATGAGTGATAACACTCAGGAGGGGGACTTAAGTGTGGGTCCCCGGGCACGGCCGGTGCTGGTGCTTGGTCTCTCCGTGAAGGCCCAGTTCAGTGAAATGTGACTAAGAAAGAGATCTAAACACAGGAAACTGATATACATATGTTTCCTTTGATTCCTTTGGAGATAACCATAGGAAATATGGGTAAGAACGGGAACCAAGGATCCTTTGGAGATAAGCATTGGAATGTTTCCTTTAAAGAGGATCATAGGAATGTTTCCTTTTGAATTACTCAGAGAGAGACCCAAATATTGCACTTCCGTAACCCCTAGTATTGGACATTTCTAGACATGTTGCTGTAATGTAAAGTGCCTACAAGTGTCCCATGTATTGTATTACCCTAACATAAAAAAGTGTGGGACATTTCCAGGTATTTTGCCTCAATGATAAGTGCCTAGAAGCGTCCGGCTCATTCTGATTGGTTGGGACATTTCTAGGCATTTTTGCTGTAATGTAAAGCGCCTACAAATGACCCATGTATTGTATTTTTCCCTAACACAAAGAGTGGAACATTTCTAGTTATTTTCAGCACTCAGGGTGTGGGCTTTAGAGTGGGTCCCCGGGCTCAGCCATATTTGGAGGTTTTTTCTCCTATGTTTTGTATTTTTCCCCATGAAAACGTGTGGGACATTTCTAGGCATTTTTGCTATAATGTAAAGTGCCTAGAAGTGTCCCAAGTATTGTATCTTTCCCTAACACAAAGAGTGAGACATTTCTAGGCATTTTCAGCACTCAGGACGGGGGCCTAAGTGTGGGTCCCCGGGCACGGCCAGTGCTGGTGCTGGGTCTCTCCATGGAGGCCCGGGTCAGCGAACTCTGACTAAGTGTGGAATGGAAAACCAAGGGCGCGAGGCCTTTTTAACCCAGGCCCATGGGTGATAACACTCAGGACGGGGGCTTAAGTGTGGGTCTCCGGGCACGGCCGGTGCTGGTGATGGGTCTCTCCATGGAGGCCTGGGTCAGCGAAATCGGACCAAGTGTGGAATGGAGAACCAAGGGCGCGAGGCCTTTTTAACCCAGGCCCATGGATGATAACACTCAGGAGGGGGACTTAAGTGTGGGTCCCCGGGCACGGCCGGTGCTGGTGCTTGGTCTCTCCGTGAAGGCCCAGTTCAGTGAAATGTGACTAAGAAAGAGATCTAAACACAGGAAACTGATATACAAATGTTTCCTTTGATTCCTTTGGAGATAACCATAGGAAAGTAAAAAAAGTGTGGGACATTTCCAGGCATTTTGCCTCAATGATAAGTGCCTAGAAGCGTCCGGCTCATTCTGATTGGTTGGGACATTTCTAGGCATTTTTGCTGTAATGTAAAGCGCTTAATGTATGCCCGGGTCAGCGAAAAGTGACTAAGTGTGGAATGGAAAACCAAGGGCGCGAGGCCTTTTTAACCCAGGCCCATGGGTGATAACACTCAGGACAGGGGCTTAAGTGTGGGTCTCCGGGCACGGCCGGTGCTGGTGATGGGTCTCTCCATGGAGGCCTGGGTCAGCGAAATCGGACCAAGTGTGGAATGGAGAACCAAGGGCGCGAGGCTCTTTAACCAAGGCCCATGGGTGATAACACTCAGTACGGAGGCTTAAGTGTGGGTCTCAGGGCACGGCCGGTGCTGGTGCTGGGTCTCTTAATGTATGCCCGGGTCAGCGAAAAGTGACTAAGTGTGGAATGGAAGACCAAGGGCGCGAGGCTCTTTAACCCAGGCACATGGGTGATAACATTCAGGACGGGGGCTTAAGTGTGGGTCTCCGGGCACGGCCGGTGCTGGTGATGGGTCTCTCCATGGAGGCCTGGGTCAGCGAAATCGGACCAAGTGTGGAATGGAGAACCAAGGGCGCGAGGCTCTTTAACCAAGGCCCATGGGTGATAACACTCAGGACGGGGGCTTACGTGTGGGTCTCCGGGCATGGCCGGTGCTGGTGCTTGGTCTCTCCTTGGAGACCTGGGTCAGCGAAATCTAACTAAGTGTGGAATGGAGAACCAAGAGCGCGAGGCTCTTTAACCCAGGCCCATGAGTGATAACACTCAGGAGGGGGACTTAAGTGTGGGTCCCCGGGCACGGCCGGTGCTGGTGCTTGGTCTCTCCGTGAAGGCCCAGTTCAGTGAAATGTGACTAAGAAAGAGATCTAAACACAGGAAACTGATATACATATGTTTCCTTTGATTCCTTTGGAGATAACCATAGGAAATATGGGTAAGAACGGGAACCAAGGATCCTTTGGAGATAAGCATAGGAGTGTTTCCTTTAAAGAGGATCATAGGAATGTTTCCTTTTGAATTACTCAGAGAGAGACCCAAATATTGCACTTCCGTAACCCCTAGTATGGGACATTTCTAGACATTTTGCTGTAATGTAAAGTGCCTACAAGTGTCCCATGTATTGTATTACCCTAACATAAAAAAGTGTGGGACATTTCCAGGCATTTTGCCTCAATGATAAGTGCCTAGAAGCGTCCGGCTCATTCTGATTGGTTGGGACATTTCTAGGCATTTTTGCTGTAATGTAAAGCGCCTACAAATGTCCCATGTATTGTATTTTTCCCTAACACAAAGAGTGGAACATTTCTAGGCATTTTCAGCACTCAGGGTGTGGGCTTTAGAGTGGGTCCCCGGGCTCAGCCATATTTGGAGGTTTTTTCTCCTATGTTTTGTATTTTTCCCCATGAAAATGTGTTGGACATTTCTAGGCATTTTTGCTATAATGTAAAGTGCCTAGAAGTGTCCCAAGTATTGTATCTTTCCCTAACACAAAGAGTGAGACATTTCTAGGCATTTTCAGCACTCAGGACGGGGGCCTAAGTGTGGGTCGCCGGGCACGGCCGGTGCTGGTGCTGGGTCTCTCCATGGAGGCCCGGGTCAGCGAAATCTGACTAAGTGTGGAATGGAGAACCAAGGGCGCGAGGCCTTTTTAACCCAGGCTCATGGGTGATAACACTCAGGACGGGGGCTTAAGTGTGGGTCTCCGGGCACGGCCGGTGCTGGTGATGGGTCTCTCCATGGAGGCCTGGGTCAGCGAAATCGGACCAAGTGTGGAATGGAGAACCAAGTGCGCGAGGCTCTTTAACCAAGGCCCATGGGTGATAACACTCAGGACGGGGGCTTAAGTGTGGGTCTCAGGGCACGGCCGGTGCTGGTGCTTGGTCTCTCCTTGGAGACCTGGGTCAGCGAAATCTGACTAAGTGTGGAATGGAGAACCAAGAGAGCGAGGCTCTTTAACCCAGGCCCATGGGTGATAACACTCAGGACGGGGGCTTAAGTGTGCGTCTCAGGGCACGGCCGGTGCTGGTGCTTGGTCTCTCCTTGGAGGCCCGGGTCAGCGAAATCTGACTAAGTGTGGAATGGAGAACCAAGAGCGCGAGGCTCTTTAACCAAGGCCCATGGGTGATAACACTCAGGACGGGGGCTTAAGTGTGGGTCTCAGGGCACGGCCGGGGCTGTTGCTTGGTCTCTCCTTGGAGGCCCGGGTCAGCGAAATCTGACTAAGTGTGGAATGGAGAACCAAGAGCGCGAGGCTCTTTAACCCAGGCCCATGAGTGATAACACTCAGGAGGGGGACTTAAGTGTGGGTCCCCGGGCACGGCCGATGCTGGTGCTTGGTCTCTCCTTGGAGGCCTGGGTCAGGGAAATCGGACTAAGTGTGGAATGGAGAACCAAGGGCGCGAGGCTCTTTAACCAAGGCCCATGGGTGATAACACTCAGGACGGGGGCTTAAGTGTGGGTCTCAGGGCACGGCCGGTGCTGGTGCTTGGTCTCTCCTTGGAGGCCCGGGTCAGCGAAATCTGACTAAGTGTGGAATGGAGAACCAAGAGCGCGAGGCCCTTTAACCCAGGCCCATGAGTGATAACACTCAGGAGGGGGACTTAAGTGTGGGTCCCCGGGCACGGCCGGTGCTGGTGCTTGGTCTCTCCGTGAAGGCCCAGTTCAGTGAAATGTGACTAAGAAAGAGATCTAAACACAGGAAACTGATATACATATGTTTCCTTTGATTCCTTTGGAGATAACCATAGGAAATATGGGTAAGAACGGGAACCAAGGATCCTTTGGAGATAAGCATTGGAATGTTTCCTTTAAAGAGGATCATAGGAATGTTTCCTTTTGAATTACTCAGAGAGAGACCCAAATATTGCACTTCCGTAACCCCTAGTATTGGACATTTCTAGACATGTTGCTGTAATGTAAAGTGCCTACAAGTGTCCCATGTATTGTATTACCCTAACATAAAAAAGTGTGGGACATTTCCAGGTATTTTGCCTCAATGATAAGTGCCTAGAAGCGTCCGGCTCATTCTGATTGGTTGGGACATTTCTAGGCATTTTTGCTGTAATGTAAAGCGCCTACAAATGACCCATGTATTGTATTTTTCCCTAACACAAAGAGTGGAACATTTCTAGTTATTTTCAGCACTCAGGGTGTGGGCTTTAGAGTGGGTCCCCGGGCTCAGCCATATTTGGAGGTTTTTTCTCCTATGTTTTGTATTTTTCCCCATGAAAACGTGTGGGACATTTCTAGGCATTTTTGCTATAATGTAAAGTGCCTAGAAGTGTCCCAAGTATTGTATCTTTCCCTAACACAAAGAGTGAGACATTTCTAGGCATTTTCAGCACTCAGGACGGGGGCCTAAGTGTGGGTCCCCGGGCACGGCCAGTGCTGGTGCTGGGTCTCTCCATGGAGGCCCGGGTCAGCGAACTCTGACTAAGTGTGGAATGGAAAACCAAGGGCGCGAGGCCTTTTTAACCCAGGCCCATGGGTGATAACACTCAGGACGGGGGCTTAAGTGTGGGTCTCCGGGCACGGCCGGTGCTGGTGATGGGTCTCTCCATGGAGGCCTGGGTCAGCGAAATCGGACCAAGTGTGGAATGGAGAACCAAGGGCGCGAGGCTCTTTAACCAAGGCCCATGGGTGATAACACTCAGGACGGGGGCTTAAGTGTGGGTCTCAGGGCACGGCCGGTGCTGGTGCTTGGTCTCTCCTTGGAGACCTGGGTCAGCGAAATCTGACTAAGTGTGGAATGGAGAACCAAGAGAGCGAGGCTCTTTAACCCAGGCCCATGGGTGATAACACTCAGGACGGGGGCTTAAGTGTGGGTCTCAGGGCACGGCCGGTGCTGGTGCTTGGTCTCTCCTTGGAGGCCCGGGTCAGCGAAATCTGACTAAGTGTGGAATGGAGAACCAAGAGCGCGAGGCTCTTTAACCAAGGCCCATGGGTGATAACACTCAGGATTGGGGCTTAAGTGTGGGTCTCAGGGCACGGCCGGGGCTGTTGCTTGGTCTCTCCTTGGAGGTCCGGGTCAGCGAAATCTGACTAAGTTTGGAATGGAGGACCAAGAGCGCGAGGCTCTTTAACCCAGGCCCATGAGTGATAACACTCAGGAGGGGGACTTAAGTGTGGGTCCCCGGGCACGGCCGATGCTGGTGCTTGGTCTCTCCTTGGAGGCCTGGGTCAGCGAAATCGGACTAAGTGTGGAATGGAGAACCAAGGGCGCGAGGCTCTTTAACCAAGGCCCATGGGTGATAACACTCAGGACGGGGGCTTAAGTGTGGGTCTCAGGGCACGGCCGGTGCTGGTGCTTGGTCTCTCCTTGGAGGCCCGGGTCAGCGAAATCTGACTAAGTGTGGAATGGAGAACCAAGAGCGCGAGGCTCTTTAACCAAGGCCCATGGGTGATAACACTCAGGACGGGGGCTTAAGTGTGGGTCTCAGGGCACGGCCGGTGCTGGTGCTTGGTCTCTCCTTGGAGGCCCGGGTCAGCGAAATCTGACTAAGTGTGGAATGGAGAACCAAGAGCGCGAGGCTCTTTAACCAAGGCCCATGGGTGATAACACTCAGGATGGGGGCTTAAGTGTGGGTCTCAGGGCACGCCCGGGGCTGTTGCTTGGTCTCTCCTTGGAGGCCCGGGTCAGCGAAATCTGACTAAGTTTGGAATGGAGGACCAAGAGCGCGAGGCTCTTTAACCCAGGCCCATGAGTGATAACACTCAGGAGGGGGACTTAAGTGTGGGTCCCCGGGCACGGCCGATGCTGGTGCTTGGTCTCTCCTTGGAGGCCCGGGTCAGCGAAATCTGACTAAGTGTGGAATGGAGAACCAAGAGCGCGAGGCTCTTTAACCCAGGCCCATGAGTGATAACACTCAGGAGGGGGACTTAAGTGTGGGTCCCCGGGCACGGCCGGTGCTGGTGCTTGGTCTCTCCGTGAAGGCCCAGTTCAGTGAAATGTGACTAAGAAAGAGATCTAAACACAGGAAACTGATATACATATGTTTCCTTTGATTCCTTTGGAGATAACCATAGGAAATATGGGTAAGAACGGGAACCAAGGATCCTTTGGAGATAAGCATAGGAGTGTTTCCTTTAAAGAGGATCATAGGAATGTTTCCCTTTGAATTACTCAGAGAGAGACCCAAATATTGCACTTCCGTAACCCCTAGTATGGGACATTTCTAGACATTTTGCTGTAATGTAAAGTGCCTACAAGTGTCCCATGTATTGTATTACCCTAACATAAAAATGTGTGGGACATTTCCAGGCATTTTGCCTCAATGATAAGTGCCTAGAAGCGTCCGGCTCATTCTGATTGGTTGGGACATTTCTAGGCATTTTTGCTGTAATGTAAAGCGCCTACAAATGTCCCATGTATTGTATTTTTCCCTAACACAAAGAGTGGAACATTTCTAGGCATTTTCAGCACTCAGGGTGTGGGCTTTAGAGTGGGTCCCCGGGCTCAGCCATATTTGGAGGTTTTTTCTCCTATGTTTTGTATTTTTCCCCATGAAAATGTGTTGGACATTTCTAGGCATTTTTGCTATAATGTAAAGTGCCTAGAAGTGTCCCAAGTATTGTATCTTTCCCTAACACAAAGAGTGAGACATTTCTATGAATTTTCAGCACTCAGGACGGGGGCCTAAGTGTGGGTCTCAGGGAACGGCCGGTGCTGGTGCTTGGTCTCTCCTTGGAGGCCCGGGTCAGCGAAATCTGACTAAGTGTGGAATGGAGAACCAAGAGCGCGAGGCTCTTTAACCCAGGCCCATGAGTGATAACACTCAGGAGGGGGACTTAAGTGTGGGTCCCCGGGCACGGCCGGTGCTGGTGCTTGGTCTCTCCGTGAAGGCCCAGTTCAGTGAAATGTGACTAAGAAAGAGATCTAAACACAGGAAACTGATATACATATGTTTCCTTTGATTCCTTTGGAGATAACCATAGGAAATATGGGTAAGAACGGGAACCAAGGATCCTTTGGAGATAAGCATAGGAGTGTTTCCTTTAAAGAGGATCATAGGAATGTTTCCTTTTGAATTACTCAGAGAGAGACCCAAATATTGCACTTCCGTAACCCCTAGTATGGGACACTTCTAGACATTTTGCTGTAATGTAAAGTGCCTACAAGTGTCCCATGTATTGTATTACCCTAATATAAAAAAGCGTGGGACATTTCCAGGCATTTTGCCTCAATGATAAGTGCCTAGAAGCGTCCGGCTCATTCTGATTGGTTGGGACATTTTTAGGCATTTTTGCTGTAATGTAAAGCGCCTACAAATGTCCCATGGATTGTATTTTTCCATAACACAAAGAGTGGAACATTTCTAGGCATTTTCAGCACTCAGGGTGTGGGCTTTAGAGTGGGTCCCCGGGCTCAGCCATATTTGGATGTTTTTTCTCCTATGTTTTGTATTTTTCCCCATGAAAACGTGTGGGACATTTCTAGGCATTTTTGCTATAATGTAAAGTGCCTAGAAGTGTCCCAAGTATTGTATCTTTCCCTAACACAAAGAGTGAGACATTTCTAGGCATTTTCAGCACTCAGGACGGGGGCCTAAGTGTGGGTCCCCGGGCACGGCCAGTGCTGGTGCTGGGTCTCTCCATGGAGGCCCGGGTCAGCGAAATCGGACCAAGTGTGGAATGGAAAACCAAGGGCGCGAGGCCTTTTTAACCCAGGCCCATGGGTGATAACACTCAGGACGGGGGCTTAAGTGTGGGTCTCCGGGCACGGCCGGTGCTGGTGATGGGTCTCTCCATGGAGGCCTGGGTCAGCGAAATCGGACCAAGTGTGGAATGGAGAACCAAGGGCGCGAGGCTCTTTAACCAAGGCCCATGGGTGATAACACTCAGTACGGAGGCTTAAGTGTGGGTCTCAGGGCACGGCCGGTGCTGGTGCTGGGTCTCTTAATGTATGCCCGGGTCAGCGAAAAGTGACTAAGTGTGGAATGGAGAACCAAGAGCGCGAGGCTCTTAAACCAAGGCCCATGGGTGATAACACTCAGGATTGGGGCTTAAGTGTGGGTCTCAGGGCACGGCCGGGGCTGTTGCTTGGTCTCTCCTTGGAGGCCCGGGTCAGCGAAATCTGACTAAGTTTGGAATGGAGGACCAAGAGCGCGAGGCTCTTTAACCCAGGCCCATGAGTGATAACACTCAGGAGGGGGACTTAAGTGTGGGTCCCCGGGCACGGCCGATGCTGGTGCTTGGTCTCTCCTTGGAGGCCTGGGTCAGCGAAATCGGACTAAGTGTGGAATGGAGAACCAAGGGCGCGAGGCTCTTTAACCAAGGCCCATGGGTGATAACACTCAGGACGGGGGCTTAAGTGTGGGTCTCAGGGCACGGCCGGTGCTGGTGCTTGGTCTCTCCTTGGAGGCCCGGGTCAGCGAAATCTGACTAAGTGTGGAATGGAGAACCAAGAGCGCGAGGCTCTTTAACCCAGGCCCATGAGTGATAACACTCAGGAGGGGGACTTAAGTGTGGGTCCCCGGGCACGGCCGGTGCTGGTGCTTGGTCTCTCCGTGAAGGCCCAGTTCAGTGAAATGTGACTAAGAAAGAGATCTAAACACAGGAAACTGATATACATATGTTTCCTTTTATTCCTTTGGAGATAACCATAGGAAATATGGGTAAGAACGGGAACCAAGGATCCTTTGGAGATAAGCATAGGAGTGTTTCCTTTAAAGAGGATCATAGGAATGTTTCCTTTTGAATTACTCAGAGAGAGACCCTAATATTGCACTTCCGTAACCCCTAGTATGGGACATTTCTAGACATTTTGCTGTAATGTAAAGTGCCTACAAGTGTCCCATGTATTGTATTACCCTAACATAAAAAAGTGTGGGACATTTCCAGGCATTTTGCCTCAATGATAAGTGCCTAGAAGCGTCCGGCTCATTCTGATTGGTTGGGACATTTCTAGGCATTTTTGCTGTAATGTAAAGCGCCTACAAATGTCCCATGTATTGTATTTTTCCCTAACACAAAAAGTGGAACATTTCTAGGCATTTTCAGCACTCAGGGTTTGGGCTTTAGAGTGGGTCCCCGGGATCAGCCATATTTGGAGGTTTTTTCTCCTATGTTTTGTATTTTTCCCCATGAAAATGTGTTGGACATTTCTAGGCATTTTTGCTATAATGTAAAGTGCCTAGAAGTGTCCCAAGTTTTGTATCTTTCCCTAACACAAAGAGTGAGACATTTCTATGAATTTTCAGCACTCAGGACGGGGGCCTAAGTGTGGGTCCCCGGGCACGGCCGGTGCTGGTGCTGGGTCTCTCCATGGAGGCCCGGGTCAGCGAAATCTGACTAAGTGTGGAATGGAGAACCAAGGGCGCGAGGCCTTTTTAACCCAGGCCCATGGATGATAACACTCAGGAGGGGGACTTAAGTGTGGGTCCCCGGGAACGGCCGGTGCTGGTGCTTGGTCTCTCCGTGAAGGCCCAGTTCAGTGAAATGTGACTAAGAAAGAGATCTAAACACAGGAAACTGATATACATATGTTTCCTTTGATTCCTTTGGAGATAACCATAGGAAATATGGGTAAGAACGGGAACCAAGGATCCTTTGGAGATAAGCATAGTAGTGTTTCCTTTAAAGAGGATCATAGGAATGTTTCCTTTTGAATTACTCAGAGAGAGACCCAAATATTGCACTTCCGTAACCCCTAGTATGGGACATTTCTAGACATTTTGCTGTAATATTAAGTGCCTACAAGTGTCCCATGTATTGTATTACCCTAACATAAAAAAGTGTGGGACATTTCCAGGCATTTTGCCTCAATGATAAGTGCCTAGAAGCGTCCGGCTCATTCTGATTGGTTGGGACATTTCTAGGCATTTTTGCTGTAATGTAAAGCGCCTACAAATGTCCCATGGATTTTATTTTTCCCTAACACAAAGAGTGGAACATTTCTAGGCATTTTCAGCACTCAGGGTGTGGGCTTTAGAGTGGGTCCCCGGGCTCAGCCATATTTGGATGTTTTTTCTCCTATGTTTTGTATTTTTCCCCATGAAAACGTGTGGGACATTTCTAGGCATTTTTGCTATAATGTAAAGTGCCTAGAAGTGTCCCAAGTATTGTATCTTTCCCTAACACAAAGAGTGAGACATTTCTAGGCATTTTCAGCACTCAGGACGGGGGCCTAAGTGTGGGTCCCCGGGCACGGCCAGTGCTGGTGCTGGGTCTCTCCATGGAGTCCCGGGTCAGCGAAATCTGACTAAGTGTGGAATGGAGAACCAAGGGCGCGAGGCTCTTTAACCAAGGCCCATGGGTGATAACACTCAGGACGGGGGCTTAAGTGTGGGTCTCAGGGCACGGCCGGTGCTGGTCCTTGGTCTCTCCTTGGAGACCTGGGTCAGCGAAATCTGACTAAGTGTGGAATGGAGAACCAAGAGAGCGAGGCTCTTTAACCCAGGCCCATGGGTGATAACACTCAGGACGGGGGCTTAAGTGTGCGTCTCAGGGCACGGCCGGTGCTGGTGCTTGGTCTCTCCTTGGAGGCCCGGGTCAGCGAAATCTGACTAAGTGTGGAATGGAGAACCAAGAGCGCGAGGCTCTTTAACCAAGGCCCATGGGTGATAACACTCAGGACGGGGGCTTAAGTGTGGGTCTCAGGGAACGGCCGGGGCTGTTGCTTGGTCTCTCCTTGGAGGCCCGGGTCAGCGAAATCTGACTAAGTGTGGAATGGAGAACCAAGAGCGCGAGGCTCTTTAACCCAGGCCCATGAGTGATAACACTCAGGAGGGGGACTTAAGTGTGGGTCCCCGGGCACGGCCGATGCTGGTGCTTGGTCTCTCCTTGGAGGCCTGGGTCAGGGAAATCGGACTAAGTGTGGAATGGAGAACCAAGGGCGCGAGGCTCTTTAACCAAGGCCCATGGGTGATAACACTCAGGACGGGGGCTTAAGTGTGGGTCTCAGGGCACGGCCGGTGCTGGTGCTTGGTCTCTCCTTGGAGGCCCGGGTCAGCGAAATCTGACTAAGTGTGGAATGGAGAACCAAGAGCGCGAGGCCCTTTAACCCAGGCCCATGAGTGATAACACTCAGGAGGGGGACTTAAGTGTGGGTCCCCGGGCACGGCCGGTGCTGGTGCTCGGTCTCTCCGTGAAGGCCCAGTTCAGTGAAATGTGACTAAGAAAGAGATCTAAACACAGGAAACTGATATACATATGTTTCCTTTGATTCCTTTGGAGATAACCATAGGAAATATGGGTAAGAACGGGAACCAAGGATCCTTTGGAGATAAGCATTGGAATGTTTCCTTTAAAGAGGATCATAGGAATGTTTCCTTTTGAATTACTCAGAGAGAGACCCAAATATTGCACTTCCGTAACCCCTAGTATTGGACATTTCTAGACATGTTGCTGTAATGTAAAGTGCCTACAAGTGTCCCATGTATTGTATTACCCTAACATAAAAATGTGTGGGACATTTCCAGGCATTTTGCCTCAATGATAAGTGCCTAGAAGCGTCCGGCTCATTCTGATTGGTTGGGACATTTCTAGGCATTTTTGCTGTAATGTAAAGCGCCTACAAATGACCCATGTATTGTATTTTTCCCTAACACAAAGAGTGGAACATTTCTAGTTATTTTCAGCACTCAGGGTGTGGGCTTTAGAGTGGGTCCCCGGGCTCAGCCATATTTGGAGGTTTTTTCTCCTATGTTTTGTATTTTTCCCCATGAAAACGTGTGGGACATTTCTAGGCATTTTTGCTATAATGTAAAGTGCCTAGAAGTGTCCCAAGTATTGTATCTTTCCCTAACACAAAGAGTGAGACATTTCTAGGCATTTTCAGCACTCAGGACGGGGGCCTAAGTGTGGGTCCCCGGGCACGGCCAGTGCTGGTGCTGGGTCTCTCCATGGAGGCCCAGGTCAGCGAACTCTGACTAAGTGTGGAATGGAAAACCAAGGGCGCGAGGCCTTTTTAACCCAGGCCCATGGGTGATAACACTCAGGACGGGGGCTTAAGTGTGGGTCTCCGGGCACGGCCGGTGCTGGTGATGGGTCTCTCCATGGAGGCCTGGGTCAGCGAAATCGGACCAAGTGTGGAATGGAGAACCAAGGGCGCGAGGCTCTTTAACCAAGGCCCATGGGTGATAACACTCAGGACGGGGGCTTAAGTGTGGGTCTCAGGGCACGGCCGGTGCTGGTGCTTGGTCTCTCCTTGGAGACCTGGGTCAGCGAAATCTGACTAAGTGTGGAATGGAGAACCAAGAGAGCGAGGCTCTTTAACCCAGGCCCATGGGTGATAACACTCAGGACGGGGGCTTAAGTGTGGGTCTCAGGGCACGGCCGGTGCTGGTGCTTGGTCTCTCCTTGGAGGCCCGGGTCAGCGAAATCTGACTAAGTGTGGAATGGAGAACCAAGAGCGCGAGGCTCTTTAACCAAGGCCCATGGGTGATAACACTCAGGATTGGGGCTTAAGTGTGGGTCTCAGGGCACGGCCGGGGCTGTTGCTTGGTCTCTCCTTGGAGGTCCGGGTCAGCGAAATCTGACTAAGTTTGGAATGGAGGACCAAGAGCGCGAGGCTCTTTAACCCAGGCCCATGAGTGATAACACTCAGGAGGGGGACTTAAGTGTGGGTCCCCGGGCACGGCCGATGCTGGTGCTTGGTCTCTCCTTGGAGGCCTGGGTCAGCGAAATCGGACTAAGTGTGGAATGGAGAACCAAGGGCGCGAGGCTCTTTAACCAAGGCCCATGGGTGATAACACTCAGGACGGGGGCTTAAGTGTGGGTCTCAGGGCACGGCCGGTGCTGGTGCTTGGTCTCTCCTTGGAGGCCCGGGTCAGCGAAATCTGACTAAGTGTGGAATGGAGAACCAAGAGCGCGAGGCTCTTTAACCCAGGCCCATGAGTGATAACACTCAGGAGGGGGACTTAAGTGTGGGTCCCCGGGCACGGCCGGTGCTGGTGCTTGGTCTCTCCGTGAAGGCCCAGTTCAGTGAAATGTGACTAAGAAAGAGATCTAAACACAGGAAACTGATATACATATGTTTCCTTTGATTCCTTTGGAGATAACCATAGGAAATATGGGTAAGAACGGGAACCAAGGATCCTTTGGAGATAAGCATAGGAGTGTTTCCTTTAAAGAGGATCATAGGAATGTTTCCTTTTGAATTACTCAGAGAGAGACCCAAATATTGCACTTCCGTAACCCCTAGTATGGGACATTTCTAGACATTTTGCTGTAATGTAAAGTGCCTACAAGTGTCCCATGTATTGTATTACCCTAACATAAAAAAGTGTGGGACATTTCCAGGCATTTTGCCTCAATGATAAGTGCCTAGAAGCGTCAGGCTCATTCTGATTGGTTGGGACATTTCTAGGCATTTTTGCTGTAATGTAAAGCGCCTACAAATGTCCCATGTATTGTATTTTTCCCTAACACAAAGAGTGGAACATTTCTAGGCATTTTCAGCACTCAGGGTGTGGGCTTTAGAGTGGGTCCCCGGGCTCAGCCATATTTGGAGGTTTTTTCTCCTATGTTTTGTATTTTTCCCCATGAAAATGTCTTGGACATTTCTAGGCATTTTTGCTATAATGTAAAGTGCCTAGAAGTGTCCCAAGTTTTGTATCTTTCCCTAACACAAAGAGTGAGACATTTCTATGAATTTTCAGCACTCAGGACGGGGGCCTAAGTGTGGGTCCCCGGGCACGGCCGGTGCTGGTGCTGGGTCTCTCCATGGAGGCCCGGGTCAGCGAAATCTGACTAAGTGTGGAATGGAGAACCAAGGGCGCGAGGCCTTTTTAACCCAGGCCCATGGATGATAACACTCAGGAGGGGGACTTAAGTGTGGGTCCCCGGGCACGGCCGGTGCTGGTGCTTGGTCTCTCCGTGAAGGCCCAGTTCAGTGAAATGTGACTAAGAAAGAGATCTAAACACAGGAAACTGATATACAAATGTTTCCTTTGATTCCTTTGGAGATAACCATAGGAAAGTAAAAAAAGTGTGGGACATTTCCAGGCATTTTGCCTCAATGATAAGTGCCTAGATGCGTCCGGCTCATTCTGATTGGTTGGGACATTTCTAGGCATTTTTGCTGTAATGTAAAGCGCTTAATGTATGCCCGGGTCAGCGAAAAGTGACTAAGTGTGGAATGGAAGACCAAGGGCGCGAGGCTCTTTAACCCAGGCACATGGGTGATAACATTCAGGACGGGGGCTTAAGTGTGGGTCTCCGGGCACGGCCGGTGCTGGTGATGGGTCTCTCCATGGAGGCCTGGGTCAGCGAAATCGGACCAAGTGTGGAATGGAGAACCAAGGGCGCGAGGCTCTTTAACCAAGGCCCATGGGTGATAACACTCAGGACGGGGGCTTACGTGTGGGTCTCCGGGCATGGCCGGTGCTGGTGCTTGGTCTCTCCTTGGAGACCTGGGTCAGCGAAATCTGACTAAGTGTGGAATGGAGAACCAAGAGAGCGAGGCTCTTTAACCCAGGCCCATGGGTGATAACACTCAGGACGGGGGCTTAAGTGTGGGTCTCAGGGCACGGCCGGTGCTGGTGCTTGGTCTCTCCTTGGAGGCCCGGGTCAGCGAAATCTGACTAAGTGTGGAATGGAGAACCAAGAGCGCGAGGCTCTTTAACCAAGGCCCATGGGTGATAACACTCAGGATGGGGGCTTAAGTGTGGGTCTCAGGGCACGGCCGGGGCTGTTGCTTGGTCTCTCCTTGGAGGCCCGGGTCAGCGAAATCTGACTAAGTTTGGAATGGAGGACCAAGAGCGCGAGGCTCTTTAACCCAGGCCCATGAGTGATAACACTCAGGAGGGGGACTTAAGTGTGGGTCCCCGGGCACGGCCGATGCTGGTGCTTGGTCTCTCCTTGGAGGCCCGGGTCAGCGAAATCTGACTAAGTGTGGAATGGAGAACCAAGAGCGCGAGGCTCTTTAACCCAGGCCCATGAGTGATAACACTCAGGAGGGGGACTTAAGTGTGGGTCCCCGGGCACGGCCGGTGCTGGTGCTTGGTCTCTCCGTGAAGGCCCAGTTCAGTGAAATGTGACTAAGAAAGAGATCTAAACACAGGAAACTGATATACATATGTTTCCTTTGATTCCTTTGGAGATAACCATAGGAAATATGGGTAAGAACGGGAACCAAGGATCCTTTGGAGATAAGCATAGGAGTGTTTCCTTTAAAGAGGATCATAGGAATGTTTCCCTTTGAATTACTCAGAGAGAGACCCAAATATTGCACTTCCGTAACCCCTAGTATGGGACATTTCTAGACATTTTGCTGTAATGTAAAGTGCCTACAAGTGTCCCATGTATTGTATTACCCTAACATAAAAAAGTGTGGGACATTTCCAGGCATTTTGCCTCAATGATAAGTGCCTAGAAGCGTCCGGCTCATTCTGATTGGTTGGGACATTTCTAGGCATTTTTGCTGTAATGTAAAGCGCCTAAAAATGTCCCATGTATTGTATTTTTCCCTAACACAAAGAGTGGAACATTTCTAGGCATTTTCAGCACTCAGGGTGTGGGCTTTAGAGTGGGTCCCCGGGCTCAGCCATATTTGGAGGTTTTTTCTCCTATGTTTTGTATTTTTCCCCATGAAAATGTGTTGGACATTTCTAGGCATTTTTGCTATAATGTAAAGTGCCTAGAAGTGTCCCAAGTATTGTATCTTTCCCTAACACAAAGAGTGAGACATTTCTATGAATTTTCAGCACTCAGGACGGGGGCCTAAGTGTGGGTCTCAGGGCACGGCCGGTGCTGGTGCTTGGTCTCTCCTTGGAGGCCCGGGTCAGCGAAATCTGACTAAGTGTGGAATGGAGAACCAAGAGCGCGAGGCTCTTTAACCCAGGCCCATGGGTGATAACACTCAGGACGGGGGCTTAAGTGTGGGTCTCCGGGCACGGCCTGTGCAGGTGATGGGTCTCTCCATGGAGGCCTGGGTCAGCGAAATCGGACCAAGTGTGGAATGGAGAACCAAGGGCGCGAGGCTCTTTAACCAAGGCCCATGGGTGATAACACTCAGTACGGAGGCTTAAGTGTGGGTCTCAGGGCACGGCCGGTGCTGGTGCTGGGTCTCTTAATGTATGCCCGGGTCAGCGAAAAGTGACTAAGTGTGGAATGGAGAACCAAGAGCGCGAGGCTCTTAAACCAAGGCCCATGGGTGATAACACTCAGGATTGGGGCTTAAGTGTGGGTCTCAGGGCACGGCCGGGGCTGTTGCTTGGTCTCTCCTTGGAGGCCCGGGTCAGCGAAATCTGACTAAGTTTGGAATGGAGGACCAAGAGCGCGAGGCTCTTTAACCCAGGCCCATGAGTGATAACACTCAGGAGGGGGACTTAAGTGTGGGTCCCCGGGCACGGCCGATGCTGGTGCTTGGTCTCTCCTTGGAGGCCTGGGTCAGCGAAATCGGACTAAGTGTGGAATGGAGAACCAAGGGCGCGAGGCTCTTTAACCAAGGCCCATGGGTGATAACACTCAGGACGGGGGCTTAAGTGTGGGTCTCAGGGCACGGCCGGTGCTGGTGCTTGGTCTCTCCTTGGAGGCCCGGGTCAGCGAAATCTGACTAAGTGTGGAATGGAGAACCAAGAGCGCGAGGCCCTTTAACCCAGGCCCATGAGTGATAACACTCAGGAGGGGGACTTAAGTGTGGGTCCCCGGGCACGGCCGGTGCTGGTGCTTGGTCTCTCCGTGAAGGCCCAGTTCAGTGAAATGTGACTAAGAAAGAGATCTAAACACAGGAAACTGATATACATATGTTTCCTTTGATTCCTTTGGAGATAACCATAGGAAATATGGGTAAGAACGGGAACCAAGGATCCTTTGGAGATAAGCATTGGAATGTTTCCTTTAAAGAGGATCATAGGAATGTTTCCTTTTGAATTACTCAGAGAGAGACCCAAATATTGCACTTCCGTAACCCCTAGTATTGGACATTTCTAGACATGTTGCTGTAATGTAAAGTGCCTACAAGTGTCCCATGTATTGTATTACCCTAACATAAAAATGTGTGGGACATTTCCAGGCATTTTGCCTCAATGATAAGTGCCTAGAAGCGTCCGGCTCATTCTGATTGGTTGGGACATTTCTAGGCATTTTTGCTGGAATGTAAAGCGCCTACAAATGACCCATGTATTGTATTTTTCCCTAACACAAAGAGTGGAACATTTCTAGTTATTTTCAGCACTCAGGGTGTGGGCTTTAGAGTGGGTCCCCGGGCTCAGCCATATTTGGAGGTTTTTTCTCCTATGTTTTGTATTTTTCCCCATGAAAACGTGTGGGACATTTCTAGGCATTTTTGCTATAATGTAAAGTGCCTAGAAGTGTCCCAAGTATTGTATCTTTCCCTAACACAAAGAGTGAGACATTTCTAGGCATTTTCAGCACTCAGGACGGGGGCCTAAGTGTGGGTCCCCGGGCACGGCCAGTGCTGGTGCTGGGTCTCTCCATGGAGGCCCAGGTCAGCGAACTCTGACTAAGTGTGGAATGGAAAACCAAGGGCGCGAGGCCTTTTTAACCCAGGCCCATGGGTGATAACACTCAGGACGGGGGCTTAAGTGTGGGTCTCCGGGCACGGCCGGTGCTGGTGATGGGTCTCTCCATGGAGGCCTGGGTCAGCGAAATCGGACCAAGTGTGGAATGGAGAACCAAGGGCGCGAGGCTCTTTAACCAAGGCCCATGGGTGATAACACTCAGGACGGGGGCTTAAGTGTGGGTCTCAGGGCACGGCCGGTGCTGGTGCTTGGTCTCTCCTTGGAGACCTGGGTCAGCGAAATCTGACTAAGTGTGGAATGGAGAACCAAGAGAGCGAGGCTCTTTAACCCAGGCCCATGGGTGATAACACTCAGGACGGGGGCTTAAGTGTGGGTCTCAGGGCACGGCCGGTGCTGGTGCTTGGTCTCTCCTTGGAGGCCCGGGTCAGCGAAATCTGACTAAGTGTGGAATGGAGAACCAAGAGCGCGAGGCTCTTTAACCAAGGCCCATGGGTGATAACACTCAGGATTGGGGCTTAAGTGTGGGTCTCAGGGCACGGCCGGGGCTGTTGCTTGGTCTCTCCTTGGAGGTCCGGGTCAGCGAAATCTGACTAAGTTTGGAATGGAGGACCAAGAGCGCGAGGCTCTTTAACCCAGGCCCATGAGTGATAACACTCAGGAGGGGGACTTAAGTGTGGGTCCCCGGGCACGGCCGATGCTGGTGCTTGGTCTCTCCTTGGAGGCCTGGGTCAGCGAAATCGGACTAAGTGTGGAATGGAGAACCAAGGGCGCGAGGCTCTTTAACCAAGGCCCATGGGTGATAACACTCAGGACGGGGGCTTAAGTGTGGGTCTCAGGGCACGGCCGGTGCTGGTGCTTGGTCTCTCCTTGGAGGCCCGGGTCAGCGAAATCTGACTAAGTGTGGAATGGAGAACCAAGAGCGCGAGGCTCTTTAACCCAGGCCCATGAGTGATAACACTCAGGAGGGGGACTTAAGTGTGGGTCCCCGGGCACGGCCGGTGCTGGTGCTTGGTCTCTCCGTGAAGGCCCAGTTCAGTGAAATGTGACTAAGAAAGAGATCTAAACACAGGAAACTGATATACATATGTTTCCTTTGATTCCTTTGGAGATAACCATAGGAAATATGGGTAAGAACGGGAACCAAGGATCCTTTGGAGATAAGCATAGGAGTGTTTCCTTTAAAGAGGATCATAGGAATGTTTCCTTTTGAATTACTCAGAGAGAGACCCAAATATTGCACTTCCGTAACCCCTAGTATGGGACATTTCTAGACATTTTGCTGTAATGTAAAGTGCCTACAAGTGTCCCATGTATTGTATTACCCTAACATAAAAAAGTGTGGGACATTTCCAGGCATTTTGCCTCAATGATAAGTGCCTAGAAGCGTCAGGCTCATTCTGATTGGTTGGGACATTTCTAGGCATTTTTGCTGTAATGTAAAGCGCCTACAAATGTCCCATGTATTGTATTTTTCCCTAACACAAAGAGTGGAACATTTCTAGGCATTTTCAGCACTCAGGGTGTGGGCTTTAGAGTGGGTCCCCGGGCTCAGCCATATTTGGAGGTTTTTTCTCCTATGTTTTGTATTTTTCCCCATGAAAATGTGTTGGACATTTCTAGGCATTTTTGCTATAATGTAAAGTGCCTAGAAGTGTCCCAAGTTTTGTATCTTTCCCTAACACAAAGAGTGAGACATTTCTATGAATTTTCAGCACTCAGGACGGGGGCCTAAGTGTGGGTCCCCGGGCACGGCCGGTGCTGGTGCTGGGTCTCTCCATGGAGGCCCGGGTCAGCGAAATCTGACTAAGTGTGGAATGGAGAACCAAGGGCGCGAGGCCTTTTTAACCCAGGCCCATGGATGATAACACTCAGGAGGGGGACTTAAGTGTGGGTCCCCGGGCACGGCCGGTGCTGGTGCTTGGTCTCTCCGTGAAGGCCCAGTTCAGTGAAATGTGACTAAGAAAGAGATCTAAACACAGGAAACTGATATACAAATGTTTCCTTTGATTCCTTTGGAGATAACCATAGGAAAGTAAAAAAAGTGTGGGACATTTCCAGGCATTTTGCCTCAATGATAAGTGCCTAGAAGCGTCCGGCTCATTCTGATTGGTTGGGACATTTCTAGGCATTTTTGCTGTAATGTAAAGCGCTTAATGTATGCCCGGGTCAGCGAAAAGTGACTAAGTGTGGAATGGAAGACCAAGGGCGCGAGGCTCTTTAACCCAGGCACATGGGTGATAACATTCAGGACGGGGGCTTAAGTGTGGGTCTCCGGGCACGGCCGGTGCTGGTGATGGGTCTCTCCATGGAGGCCTGGGTCAGCGAAATCGGACCAAGTGTGGAATGGAGAACCAAGGGCGCGAGGCTCTTTAACCAAGGCCCATGGGTGATAACACTCAGGACGGGGGCTTACGTGTGGGTCTCCGGGCATGGCCGGTGCTGGTGCTTGGTCTCTCCTTGGAGACCTGGGTCAGCGAAATCTGACTAAGTGTGGAATGGAGAACCAAGAGAGCGAGGCTCTTTAACCCAGGCCCATGGGTGATAACACTCAGGACGGGGGCTTAAGTGTGGGTCTCAGGGCACGGCCGGTGCTGGTGCTTGGTCTCTCCTTGGAGGCCCGGGTCAGCGAAATCTGACTAAGTGTGGAATGGAGAACCAAGAGCGCGAGGCTCTTTAACCAAGGCCCATGGGTGATAACACTCAGGATGGGGGCTTAAGTGTGGGTCTCAGGGCACGGCCGGGGCTGTTGCTTGGTCTCTCCTTGGAGGCCCGGGTCAGCGAAATCTGACTAAGTTTGGAATGGAGGACCAAGAGCGCGAGGCTCTTTAACCCAGGCCCATGAGTGATAACACTCAGGAGGGGGACTTAAGTGTGGGTCCCCGGGCACGGCCGATGCTGGTGCTTGGTCTCTCCTTGGAGGCCCGGGTCAGCGAAATCTGACTAAGTGTGGAATGGAGAACCAAGAGCGCGAGGCTCTTTAACCCAGGCCCATGAGTGATAACACTCAGGAGGGGGACTTAAGTGTGGGTCCCCGGGCACGGCCGGTGCTGGTGCTTGGTCTCTCCGTGAAGGCCCAGTTCAGTGAAATGTGACTAAGAAAGAGATCTAAACACAGGAAACTGATATACATATGTTTCCTTTGATTCCTTTGGAGATAACCATAGGAAATATGGGTAAGAACGGGAACCAAGGATCCTTTGGAGATAAGCATAGGAGTGTTTCCTTTAAAGAGGATCATAGGAATGTTTCCCTTTGAATTACTCAGAGAGAGACCCAAATATTGCACTTCCGTAACCCCTAGTATGGGACATTTCTAGACATTTTGCTGTAATGTAAAGTGCCTACAAGTGTCCCATGTATTGTATTACCCTAACATAAAAAAGTGTGGGACATTTCCAGGCATTTTGCCTCAATGATAAGTGCCTAGAAGCGTCCGGCTCATTCTGATTGGTTGGGACATTTCTAGGCATTTTTGCTGTAATGTAAAGCGCCTACAAATGTCCCATGTATTGTATTTTTCCCTAACACAAAGAGTGGAACATTTCTAGGCATTTTCAGCACTCAGGGTGTGGGCTTTAGAGTGGGTCCCCGGGCTCAGCCATATTTGGAGGTTTTTTCTCCTATGTTTTGTATTTTTCCCCATGAAAATGTGTTGGACATTTCTAGGCATTTTTGCTATAATGTAAAGTGCCTAGAAGTGTCCCAAGTATTGTATCTTTCCCTAACACAAAGAGTGAGACATTTCTATGAATTTTCAGCACTCAGGACGGGGGCCTAAGTGTGGGTCTCAGGGCACGGCCGGTGCTGGTGCTGGGTCTCTCCATGGAGGCCCGGGTCAGCGAAATCGGACCAAGTGTGGAATGGAAAACCAAGGGCGCGAGGCCTTTTTAACCCAGGCCCATGGGTGATAACACTCAGGACGGGGGCTTAAGTGTGGGTCTCCGGGCACGGCCGGTGCTGGTGATGGGTCTCTCCATGGAGGCCTGGGTCAGCGAAATCGGACCAAGTGTGGAATGGAGAACCAAGGGCGCGAGGCTCTTTAACCAAGGCCCATGGGTGATAACACTCAGTACGGAGGCTTAAGTGTGGGTCTCAGGGCACGGCCGGTGCTGGTGCTGGGTCTCTTAATGTATGCCCGGGTCAGCGAAAAGTGACTAAGTGTGGAATGGAGAACCAAGAGCGCGAGGCTCTTAAACCAAGGCCCATGGGTGATAACACTCAGGATTGGGGCTTAAGTGTGGGTCTCAGGGCACGGCCGGGGCTGTTGCTTGGTCTCTCCTTGGAGGCCCGGGTCAGCGAAATCTGACTAAGTTTGGAATGGAGGACCAAGAGCGCGAGGCTCTTTAACCCAGGCCCATGAGTGATAACACTCAGGAGGGGGACTTAAGTGTGGGTCCCCGGGCACGGCCGATGCTGGTGCTTGGTCTCTCCTTGGAGGCCTGGGTCAGCGAAATCGGACTAAGTGTGGAATGGAGAACCAAGGGCGCGAGGCTCTTTAACCAAGGCCCATGGGTGATAACACTCAGGACGGGGGCTTAAGTGTGGGTCTCAGGGCACGGCCGGTGCTGGTGCTTGGTCTCTCCTTGGAGGCCCGGGTCAGCGAAATCTGACTAAGTGTGGAATGGAGAACCAAGAGCGCGAGGCTCTTTAACCCAGGCCCATGAGTGATAACACTCAGGAGGGGGACTTAAGTGTGGGTCCCCGGGCACGGCCGGTGCTGGTGCTTGGTCTCTCCGTGAAGGCCCAGTTCAGTGAAATGTGACTAAGAAAGAGATCTAAACACAGGAAACTGATATACATATGTTTCCTTTTATTCCTTTGGAGATAACCATAGGAAATATGGGTAAGAACGGGAACCAAGGATCCTTTGGAGATAAGCATAGGAGTGTTTCCTTTAAAGAGGATCATAGGAATGTTTCCTTTTGAATTACTCAGAGAGAGACCCTAATATTGCACTTCCGTAACCCCTAGTATGGGACATTTCTAGACATTTTGCTGTAATGTAAAGTGCCTACAAGTGTCCCATGTATTGTATTACCCTAACATAAAAAAGTGTGGGACATTTCCAGGCATTTTGCCTCAATGATAAGTGCCTAGAAGCGTCCGGCTCATTCTGATTGGTTGGGACATTTCTAGGCATTTTTGCTGTAATGTAAAGCGCCTACAAATGTCCCATGTATTGTATTTTTCCCTAACACAAAAAGTGGAACATTTCTAGGCATTTTCAGCACTCAGGGTTTGGGCTTTAGAGTGGGTCCCCGGGATCAGCCATATTTGGAGGTTTTTTCTCCTATGTTTTGTATTTTTCCCCATGAAAATGTGTTGGACATTTCTAGGCATTTTTGCTATAATGTAAAGTGCCTAGAAGTGTCCCAAGTATTTTATCTTTCCCTAACACAAAGAGTGAGACATTTCTAGGCATTTTCAGCACTCAGGACGGGGGCCTAAGTGTGGGTCTCAGGGCACGGCCGGTGCTGGTGCTTGGTCTCTCCTTGGAGGCCCGGGTCAGCGAAATCTGACTAAGTGTGGAATGGAGAACCAAGAGCGCGAGGCTCTTTAACCCAGGCCCATGAGTGATAACACTCAGGAGGGGGACTTAAGTGTGGGTCCCCGGGCACGGCCGGTGCTGGTGCTTGGTCTCTCCGTGAAGGCCCAGTTCAGTGAAATGTGACTAAGAAAGAGATCTAAACACAGGAAACTGATATACATATGTTTCCTTTGATTCCTTTGGAGATAACCATAGGAAATATGGGTAAGAACGGGAACCAAGGATCCTTTGGAGATAAGCATAGGAGTGTTTCCTTTAAAGAGGATCATAGGAATGTTTCCTTTTGAATTACTCAGAGAGAGACCCAAATATTGCACTTCCGTAACCCCTAGTATGGGACACTTCTAGACATTTTGCTGTAATGTAAAGTGCCTACAAGTGTCCCATGTATTGTATTACCCTAATATAAAAAAGCGTGGGACATTTCCAGGCATTTTGCCTCAATGATAAGTGCCTAGAAGCGTCCGGCTCATTCTGATTGGTTGGGACATTTCTAGGCATTTTTGCTGTAATGTAAAGCGCCTACAAATGTCCCATGGATTGTATTTTTCCCTAACACAAAGAGTGGAACATTTCTAGGCATTTTCAGCACTCAGGGTGTGGGCTTTAGAGTGGGTCCCCGGGCTCAGCCATATTTGGATGTTTTTTCTCCTATGTTTTGTATTTTTCCCCATGAAAACGTGTGGGACATTTCTAGGCATTTTTGCTATAATGTAAAGTGCCTAGAAGTGTCCCAAGTATTGTATCTTTCCCTAACACAAAGAGTGAGACATTTCTAGGCATTTTCAGCACTCAGGACGGGGGCCTAAGTGTGGGTCCCCGGGCACGGCCAGTGCTGGTGCTGGGTCTCTCCATGGAGGCCCGGGTCAGCGAAATCGGACCAAGTGTGGAATGGAAAACCAAGGGCGCGAGGCCTTTTTAACCCAGGCCCATGGGTGATAACACTCAGGACGGGGGCTTAAGTGTGGGTCTCCGGGCACGGCCGGTGCTGGTGATGGGTCTCTCCATGGAGGCCTGGGTCAGCGAAATCGGACCAAGTGTGGAATGGAGAACCAAGGGCGCGAGGCTCTTTAACCAAGGCCCATGGGTGATAACACTCAGTACGGAGGCTTAAGTGTGGGTCTCAGGGCACGGCCGGTGCTGGTGCTGGGTCTCTTAATGTATGCCCGGGTCAGCGAAAAGTGACTAAGTGTGGAATGGAGAACCAAGAGCGCGAGGCTCTTAAACCAAGGCCCATGGGTGATAACACTCAGGATTGGGGCTTAAGTGTGGGTCTCAGGGCACGGCCGGGGCTGTTGCTTGGTCTCTCCTTGGAGGCCCGGGTCAGCGAAATCTGACTAAGTTTGGAATGGAGGACCAAGAGCGCGAGGCTCTTTAACCCAGGCCCATGAGTGATAACACTCAGGAGGGGGACTTAAGTGTGGGTCCCCGGGCACGGCCGATGCTGGTGCTTGGTCTCTCCTTGGAGGCCTGGGTCAGCGAAATCGGACTAAGTGTGGAATGGAGAACCAAGGGCGCGAGGCTCTTTAACCAAGGCCCATGGGTGATAACACTCAGGACGGGGGCTTAAGTGTGGGTCTCAGGGCACGGCCGGTGCTGGTGCTTGGTCTCTCCTTGGAGGCCCGGGTCAGCGAAATCTGACTAAGTGTGGAATGGAGAACCAAGAGCGCGAGGCTCTTTAACCCAGGCCCATGAGTGATAACACTCAGGAGGGGGACTTAAGTGTGGGTCCCCGGGCACGGCCGGTGCTGGTTCTTGGTCTCTCCGTGAAGGCCCAGTTCAGTGAAATGTGACTAAGAAAGAGATCTAAACACAGGAAACTGATATACATATGTTTCCTTTTATTCCTTTGGAGATAACCATAGGAAATATGGGTAAGAACGGGAACCAAGGATCCTTTGGAGATAAGCATAGGAGTGTTTCCTTTAAAGAGGATCATAGGAATGTTTCCTTTTGAATTACTCAGAGAGAGACCCTAATATTGCACTTCCGTAACCCCTAGTATGGGACATTTCTAGACATTTTGCTGTAATGTAAAGTGCCTACAAGTGTCCCATGTATTGTATTACCCTAACATAAAAAAGTGTGGGACATTTCCAGGCATTTTGCCTCAATGATAAGTGCCTAGAAGCGTCCGGCTCATTCTGATTGGTTGGGACATTTCTAGGCATTTTTGCTGTAATGTAAAGCGCCTACAAATGTCCCATGTATTGTATTTTTCCCTAACACAAAAAGTGGAACATTTCTAGGCATTTTCAGCACTCAGGGTTTGGGCTTTAGAGTGGGTCCCCGGGATCAGCCATATTTGGAGGTTTTTTCTCCTATGTTTTGTATTTTTCCCCATGAAAATGTGTTGGACATTTCTAGGCATTTTTGCTATAATGTAAAGTGCCTAGAAGTGTCCCAAGTATTTTATCTTTCCCTAACACAAAGAGTGAGACATTTCTAGGCATTTTCAGCACTCAGGACGGGGGCCTAAGTGTGGGTCTCAGGGCACGGCCGGTGCTGGTGCTTGGTCTCTCCTTGGAGGCCCGGGTCAGCGAAATCTGACTAAGTGTGGAATGGAGAACCAAGAGCGCGAGGCTCTTTAACCCAGGCCCATGAGTGATAACACTCAGGAGGGGGACTTAAGTGTGGGTCCCCGGGCACGGCCGGTGCTGGTGCTTGGTCTCTCCGTGAAGGCCCAGTTCAGTGAAATGTGACTAAGAAAGAGATCTAAACACAGGAAACTGATATACATATGTTTCCTTTGATTCCTTTGGAGATAACCATAGGAAATATGGGTAAGAACGGGAACCAAGGATCCTTTGGAGATAAGCATAGGAGTGTTTCCTTTAAAGAGGATCATAGGAATGTTTCCTTTTGAATTACTCAGAGAGAGACCCAAATATTGCACTTCCGTAACCCCTAGTATGGGACACTTCTAGACATTTTGCTGTAATGTAAAGTGCCTACAAGTGTCCCATGTATTGTATTACCCTAATATAAAAAAGCGTGGGACATTTCCAGGCATTTTGCCTCAATGATAAGTGCCTAGAAGCGTCCGGCTCATTCTGATTGGTTGGGACATTTCTAGGCATTTTTGCTGTAATGTAAAGCGCCTACAAATGTCCCATGGATTGTATTTTTCCCTAACACAAAGAGTGGAACATTTCTAGGCATTTTCAGCACTCAGGGTGTGGGCTTTAGAGTGGGTCCCCGGGCTCAGCCATATTTGGATGTTTTTTCTTCTATGTTTTGTATTTTTCCCCATGAAAACGTGTGGGACATTTCTAGGCATTTTTGCTATAATGTAAAGTGCCTAGAAGTGTCCCAAGTATTGTATCTTTCCCTAACACAAAGAATGAGACATTTCTAGGCATTTTCAGCACTCAGGACGGGGGCCTAAGTGTGGGTCCCCGGGCACGGCCAGTGCTGGTGCTGGGTCTCTCCATGGAGGCCCGGGTCAGCGAAATCGGACCAAGTGTGGAATGGAAAACCAAGGGCGCGAGGCCTTTTTAACCCAGGCCCATGGGTGATAACACTCAGGACGGGGGCTTAAGTGTGGGTCTCCGGGCACGGCCGGTGCTGGTGATGGGTCTCTCCATGGAGGCCTGGGTCAGCGAAATCGGACCAAGTGTGGAATGGAGAACCAAGGGCGCGAGGCTCTTTAACCAAGGCCCATGGGTGATAACACTCAGTACGGAGGCTTAAGTGTGGGTCTCAGGGCACGGCCGGTGCTGGTGCTGGGTCTCTTAATGTATGCCCGGGTCAGCGAAAAGTGACTAAGTGTGGAATGGAGAACCAAGAGCGCGAGGCTCTTAAACCAAGGCCCATGGGTGATAACACTCAGGATTGGGGCTTAAGTGTGGGTCTCAGGGCACGGCCGGTGCTGGTGCTGGGTCTCTCCTTGGAGACCTGGGTCAGCGAAATCTGACTAAGTGTGGAATGGAGAACCAAGAGCGCGAGGCTCTTTAACCCAGGCCCATGAGTGATAACACTCAGGAGGGGGACTTAAGTGTGGGTCCCCGGGCACGGCCGGTGCTGGTGCTTGGTCTCTCCGTGAAGGCCCAGTTCAGTGAAATGTGACTAAGAAAGAGATCTAAACACAGGAAACTGATATACATATGTTTCCTTTTATTCCTTTGGAGATAACCATAGGAAATATGGGTAAGAACGGGAACCAAGGATCCTTTGGAGATAAGCATAGGAGTGTTTCCTTTAAAGAGGATCATAGGAATGTTTCCTTTTGAATTACTCAGAGAGAGACCCAAATATTGCACTTCCGTAACCCCTAGTATGGGACATTTCTAGACATTTTGCTGTAATGTAAAGTGCCTACAAGTGTCCCATGTATTGTATTACCCTAACATAAAAAAGTGTGGGACATTTCCAGGCATTTTGCCTCAATGATAAGTGCCTAGAAGCGTCCGGCTCATTCTGATTGGTTGGGACATTTCTAGGCATTTTTGCTGTAATGTAAAGCGCCTACAAATGTCCCATGTATTGTATTTTTCCCTAACACAAAAAGTGGAACATTTCTAGGCATTTTCAGCACTCAGGGTGTGGGCTTTAGAGTGGGTCCCCGGGATCAGCCATATTTGGAGGTTTTTTCTCCTATGTTTTGTATTTTTCCCCATGAAAATGTGTTGGACATTTCTAGGCATTTTTGCTATAATGTAAAGTGCCTAGAAGTGTCCCAAGTTTTGTATCTTTCCCTAACACAAAGAGTGAGACATTTCTATGAATTTTCAGCACTCAGGACGGGGGCCTAAGTGTGGGTCCCCGGGCACGGCCGGTGCTGGTGCTGGGTCTCTCCATGGAGGCCCGGGTCAGCGAAATCTGACTAAGTGTGGAATGGAGAACCAAGGGCGCGAGGCCTTTTTAACCCAGGCCCATGGATGATAACACTCAGGAGGGGGACTTAAGTGTGGGTCCCCGGGCACGGCCGGTGCTGGTGCTTGGTCTCTCCGTGAAGGCCCAGTTCAGTGAAATGTGACTAAGAAAGAGATCTAAACACAGGAAACTGATATACATATGTTTCCTTTGATTCCTTTGGAGATAACCATAGGAAATATGGGTAAGAACGGGAACCAAGGATCCTTTGGAGATAAGCATAGTAGTGTTTCCTTTAAAGAGGATCATAGGAATGTTTCCTTTTGAATTACTCAGAGAGAGACCCAAATATTGCACTTCCGTAACCCCTAGTATGGGACATTTCTAGACATTTTGCTGTAATGTAAAGTGCCTACAAGTGTCCCATGTATTATATTACCCTAACATAAAAAAGTGTGGGACATTTCCAGGCATTTTGCCTCAATGATAAGTGCCTAGAAGCGTCCGGCTCATTCTGATTGGTTGGGACATTTCTAGGCATTTTTGCTGTAATGTAAAGCGCCTACAAATGTCCCATGGATTGTATTTTTCCCTAACACAAAGAGTGGAACATTTCTAGGCATTTTCAGCACTCAGGGTGTGGGCTTTAGAGTGGGTCCCCGGGCTCAGCCATATTTGGATGTTTTTTCACCTATGTTTTGTATTTTTCCCCATGAAAACGTGTGGGACATTTCTAGGCATTTTTGCTATAATGTAAAGTGCCTAGAAGTGTCCCAAGTATTGTATCTTTCCCTAACACAAAGAGTGAGACATTTCTAGGCATTTTCAGCACTCAGGACGGGGGCCTAAGTGTGGGTCCCCGGGCACGGCCAGTGCTGGTGCTGGGTCTCTCCATGGAGGCCCGGGTCAGCGAAATCTGACTAAGTGTGGAATGGAAAACCAAGGGCGCGAGGCCTTTTTAACCCAGGCCCATTGGTGATAACACTCAGGACGGGGGCTTAAGTGTGGGTCTCCGGGCACGGCCGGTGCTGGTGATGGGTCTCTCCATGGAGGCCTGGGTCAGCGAAATCGGACCAAGTGTGGAATGGAGAACCAAGGGCGCGAGGCTCTTTAACCAAGGCCCATGGGTGATAACACTCAGTACGGAGGCTTAAGTGTGGGTCTCAGGGCACGGCCGGTGCTGGTGCTGGGTCTCTTAATATATGCCCGGGTCAGCGAAAAGTGACTAAGTGTGGAATGGAAGACCAAGGGCGCGAGGCTCTTTAACCCAGGCACATGGGTGATAACATTCAGGACGGGGGCTTAAGTGTGGGTCTCCGGGCACGGCCGGTGCTGGTGATGGGTCTCTCCATGGAGGCCTGGGTCAGCGAAATCGGACCAAGTGTGGAATGGAGAACCAAGGGCGCGAGGCTCTTTAACCAAGGCCCATGGGTGATAACACTCAGGACGGGGGCTTACGTGTGGGTCTCCGGGCATGGCCGGTGCTGGTGCTTGGTCTCTCCTTGGAGACCTGGGTCAGCGAAATCTGACTAAGTGTGGAATGGAGAACCAAGAGCGCGAGGCTCTTTAACCCAGGCCCATGAGTGATAACACTCAGGAGGGGGACTTAAGTGTGGGTCCCCGGGCACGGCCGGTGCTGGTGCTTGGTCTCTCCGTGAAGGCCCAGTTCAGTGAAATGTGACTAAGAAAGAGATCTAAACACAGGAAACTGATATACATATGTTTCCTTTGATTCCTTTGGAGTTAACCATAGGAAATATGGGTAAGAACGGGAACCAAGGATCCTTTGGAGATAAGCATAGGAGTGTTTCCTTTAAAGAGGATCATAGGAATGTTTCCTTTTGAATTACTCAGAGAGAGACCCAAATATTGCACTTCCGTAACCCCTAGTATGGGACATTTCTAGACATTTTGCTGTAATGTAAAGTGCCTACAAGTGTCCCATGTATTGTATTACCCTAACATAAAAAAGTGTGGGACATTTCCAGGCATTTTGCCCCAATGATAAGTGCCTAGAAGCGTCCGGCTCATTCTGATTGGTTGGGACATTTCTAGGCATTTTTGCTGTAATGTAAAGCGCCTACAAATGTCCCATGTATTGTATTTTTCCCTAACACAAAGAGTGGAACATTTCTAGGCATTTTCAGCACTCAGGGTGTGGGCTTTAGAGTGGGTCCCCGGGCTCAGCCATATTTGGAGGTTTTTTCTCCTATGTTTTGTATTTTTCCCCATGAAAATGTGTTGGACATTTCTAGGCATTTTTGCTATAATGTAAAGTGCCTAGAAGTGTCCCAAGTATTGTATCTTTCCCTAACACAAAGAGTGAGACATTTCTAGGCATTTTCAGCACTCAGGACGGGGGCCTAAGTGTGGGTCGCCGGGCACGGCCGGTGCTGGTGCTGGGTCTCTCCATGGAGGCCCGGGTCAGCGAAATCTGACTAAGTGTGGAATGGAGAACCAAGGGCGCGAGGCCTTTTTAACCCAGGCTCATGGGTGATAACACTCAGGACGGGGGCTTAAGTGTGGGTCTCCGGGCACGGCCGGTGCTGGTGATGGGTCTCTCCATGGAGGCCTGGGTCAGCGAAATCGGACCAAGTGTGGAATGGAGAACCAAGGGCGCGAGGCTCTTTAACCAAGGCCCATGGGTGATAACACTCAGGACGGGGGCTTAAGTGTGGGTCTCAGGGCACGGCCGGTGCTGGTGCTTGGTCTCTCCTTGGAGACCTGGGTCAGCGAAATCTGACTAAGTGTGGAATGGAGAACCAAGAGAGCGAGGCTCTTTAACCCAGGCCCATGGGTGATAACACTCAGGACGGGGGCTTAAGTGTGCGTCTCAGGGCACGGCCGGTGCTGGTGCTTGGTCTCTCCTTGGAGGCCCGGGTCAGCGAAATCTGACTAAGTGTGGAATGGAGAACCAAGAGCGCGAGGCTCTTTAACCCAGGCCCATGAGTGATAACACTCAGGAGGGGGACTTAAGTGTGGGTCCCCGGGCACGGCCGGTGCTGGTGCTTGGTCTCTCCGTGAAGGCCCAGTTCAGTGAAATGTGACTAAGAAAGAGATCTAAACACAGGAAACTGATATACATATGTTTCCTTTTATTCCTTTGGAGATAACCATAGGAAATATGGGTAAGAACGGGAACCAAGGATCCTTTGGAGATAAGCATAGGAGTGTTTCCTTTAAAGAGGATCATAGGAATGTTTCCTTTTGAATTACTCAGAGAGAGACCCTAATATTGCACTTCCGTAACCCCTAGTATGGGACATTTCTAGACATTTTGCTGTAATGTAAAGTGCCTACAAGTGTCCCATGTATTGTATTACCCTAACATAAAAAAGTGTGGGACATTTCCAGGCATTTTGCCTCAATGATAAGTGCCTAGAAGCGTCCGGCTCATTCTGATTGGTTGGGACATTTCTAGGCATTTTTGCTGTAATGTAAAGCGCCTACAAATGTCCCATGTATTGTATTTTTCCCTAACACAAAAAGTGGAACATTTCTAGGCATTTTCAGCACTCAGGGTTTGGGCTTTAGAGTGGGTCCCCGGGATCAGCCATATTTGGAGGTTTTTTCTCCTATGTTTTGTATTTTTCCCCATGAAAATGTGTTGGACATTTCTAGGCATTTTTGCTATAATGTAAAGTGCCTAGAAGTGTCCCAAGTTTTGTATCTTTCCCTAACACAAAGAGTGAGACATTTCTATGAATTTTCAGCACTCAGGACGGGGGCCTAAGTGTGGGTCCCCGGGCACGGCCGGTGCTGGTGCTGGGTCTCTCCATGGAGGCCCGGGTCAGCGAAATCTGACTAAGTGTGGAATGGAGAACCAAGGGCGCGAGGCCTTTTTAACCCAGGCCCATGGATGATAACACTCAGGAGGGGGACTTAAGTGTGGGTCCCCGGGCACGGCCGGTGCTGGTGCTTGGTCTCTCCGTGAAGGCCCAGTTCAGTGAAATGTGACTAAGAAAGAGATCTAAACACAGGAAACTGATATACATATGTTTCCTTTGATTCCTTTGGAGATAACCATAGGAAATATGGGTAAGAACGGGAACCAAGGATCCTTTGGAGATAAGCATAGTAGTGTTTCCTTTAAAGAGGATCATAGGAATGTTTCCTTTTGAATTACTCAGAGAGAGACCCAAATATTGCACTTCCGTAACCCCTAGTATGGGACATTTCTAGACATTTTGCTGTAATATTAAGTGCCTACAAGTGTCCCATGTATTGTATTACCCTAACATAAAAAAGTGTGGGACATTTCCAGGCATTTTGCCTCAATGATAAGTGCCTAGAAGCGTCCGGCTCATTCTGATTGGTTGGGACATTTCTAGGCATTTTTGCTGTAATGTAAAGCGCCTACAAATGTCCCATGGATTTTATTTTTCCCTAACACAAAGAGTGGAACATTTCTAGGCATTTTCAGCACTCAGGGTGTGGGCTTTAGAGTGGGTCCCCGGGCTCAGCCATATTTGGATGTTTTTTCTCCTATGTTTTGTATTTTTCCCCATGAAAACGTGTGGGACATTTCTAGGCATTTTTGCTATAATGTAAAGTGCCTAGAAGTGTCCCAAGTATTGTATCTTTCCCTAACACAAAGAGTGAGACATTTCTAGGCATTTTCAGCACTCAGGACGGGGGCCTAAGTGTGGGTCCCCGGGCACGGCCAGTGCTGGTGCTGGGTCTCTCCATGGAGTCCCGGGTCAGCGAAATCTGACTAAGTGTGGAATGGAAAACCAAGGGCGCGAGGCCTTTTTAACCCAGGCCCATTGGTGATAACACTCAGGACGGGGGCTTAAGTGTGGGTCTCCGGGCACGGCCGGTGCTGGTGATGGGTCTCTCCATGGAGGCCTGGGTCAGCGAAATCGGACCAAGTGTGGAATGGAGAACCAAGGGCGCGAGGCTCTTTAACCAAGGCCCATGGGTGATAACACTCAGTACGGAGGCTTAAGTGTGGGTCTCAGGGCACGGCCGGTGCTGGTGCTGGGTCTCTTAATGTATGCCCGGGTCAGCGAAAAGTGACTAAGTGTGGAATGGAAGACCAAGGGCGCGAGGCTCTTTAACCCAGGCACATGGGTGATAACATTCAGGACGGGGGCTTAAGTGTGGGTCTCCGGGCACGGCCGGTGCTGGTGATGGGTCTCTCCATGGAGGCCTGGGTCAGCGAAATCGGACCAAGTGTGGAATGGAGAACCAAGGGCGCGAGGCTCTTTAACCAAGGCCCATGAGTGATAACACTCAGTACGGAGGCTTAAGTGTGGGTCTCAGGGCACGGCCGGTGCTGGTGCTGGGTCTCTCCTTGGAGACCTGGGTCAGCGAAATCTGACTAAGTGTGGAATGGAGAACCAAGAGCGCGAGGCTCTTTAACCCAGGCCCATGAGTGATAACACTCAGGAGGGGGACTTAAGTGTGGGTCCCCGGGCACGGCCGGTGCTGGTGCTTGGTCTCTCCGTGAAGGCCCAGTTCAGTGAAATGTGACTAAGAAAGAGATCTAAACACAGGAAACTGATATACATATGTTTCCTTTTATTCCTTTGGAGATAACCATAGGAAATATGGGTAAGAACGGGAACCAAGGATCCTTTGGAGATAAGCATAGGAGTGTTTCCTTTAAAGAGGATCATAGGAATGTTTCCTTTTGAATTACTCAGAGAGAGACCCAAATATTGCACTTCCGTAACCCCTAGTATGGGACATTTCTAGACATTTTGCTGTAATGTAAAGTGCCTACAAGTGTCCCATGTATTGTATTACCCTAACATAAAAAAGTGTGGGACATTTCCAGGCATTTTGCCTCAATGATAAGTGCCTAGAAGCGTCCGGCTCATTCTGATTGGTTGGGACATTTCTAGGCATTTTTGCTGTAATGTAAAGCGCCTACAAATGTCCCATGTATTGTATTTTTCCCTAACACAAAAAGTGGAACATTTCTAGGCATTTTCAGCACTCAGGGTGTGGGCTTTAGAGTGGGTCCCCGGGATCAGCCATATTTGGAGGTTTTTTCTCCTATGTTTTGTATTTTTCCCCATGAAAATGTGTTGGACATTTCTAGGCATTTTTGCTATAATGTAAAGTGCCTAGAAGTGTCCCAAGTTTTGTATCTTTCCCTAACACAAAGAGTGAGACATTTCTATGAATTTTCAGCACTCAGGACGGGGGCCTAAGTGTGGGTCCCCGGGCACGGCCGGTGCTGGTGCTGGGTCTCTCCATGGAGGCCCGGGTCAGCGAAATCTGACTAAGTGTGGAATGGAGAACCAAGGGCGCGAGGCCTTTTTAACCCAGGCCCATGGATGATAACACTCAGGAGGGGGACTTAAGTGTGGGTCCCCGGGCACGGCCGGTGCTGGTGCTTGGTCTCTCCGTGAAGGCCCAGTTCAGTGAAATGTGACTAAGAAAGAGATCTAAACACAGGAAACTGATATACATATGTTTCCTTTGATTCCTTTGGAGATAACCATAGGAAATATGGGTAAGAACGGGAACCAAGGATCCTTTGGAGATAAGCATAGTAGTGTTTCCTTTAAAGAGGATCATAGGAATGTTTCCTTTTGAATTACTCAGAGAGAGACCCAAATATTGCACTTCCGTAACCCCTAGTATGGGACATTTCTAGACATTTTGCTGTAATGTAAAGTGCCTACAAGTGTCCCATGTATTATATTACCCTAACATAAAAAAGTGTGGGACATTTCCAGGCATTTTGCCTCAATGATAAGTGCCTAGAAGCGTCCGGCTCATTCTGATTGGTTGGGACATTTCTAGGCATTTTTGCTGTAATGTAAAGCGCCTACAAATGTCCCATGGATTGTATTTTTCCCTAACACAAAGAGTGGAACATTTCTAGGCATTTTCAGCACTCAGGGTGTGGGCTTTAGAGTGGGTCCCCGGGCTCAGCCATATTTGGATGTTTTTTCACCTATGTTTTGTATTTTTCCCCATGAAAACGTGTGGGACATTTCTAGGCATTTTTGCTATAATGTAAAGTGCCTAGAAGTGTCCCAAGTATTGTATCTTTCCCTAACACAAAGAGTGAGACATTTCTAGGCATTTTCAGCACTCAGGACGGGGGCCTAAGTGTGGGTCCCCGGGCACGGCCAGTGCTGGTGCTGGGTCTCTCCATGGAGGCCCGGGTCAGCGAAATCTGACTAAGTGTGGAATGGAAAACCAAGGGCGCGAGGCCTTTTTAACCCAGGCCCATTGGTGATAACACTCAGGACGGGGGCTTAAGTGTGGGTCTCCGGGCACGGCCGGTGCTGGTGATGGGTCTCTCCATGGAGGCCTGGGTCAGCGAAATCGGACCAAGTGTGGAATGGAGAACCAAGGGCGCGAGGCTCTTTAACCAAGGCCCATGGGTGATAACACTCAGTACGGAGGCTTAAGTGTGGGTCTCAGGGCACGGCCGGTGCTGGTGCTGGGTCTCTTAATATATGCCCGGGTCAGCGAAAAGTGACTAAGTGTGGAATGGAAGACCAAGGGCGCGAGGCTCTTTAACCCAGGCACATGGGTGATAACATTCAGGACGGGGGCTTAAGTGTGGGTCTCCGGGCACGGCCGGTGCTGGTGATGGGTCTCTCCATGGAGGCCTGGGTCAGCGAAATCGGACCAAGTGTGGAATGGAGAACCAAGGGCGCGAGGCTCTTTAACCAAGGCCCATGGGTGATAACACTCAGGACGGGGGCTTACGTGTGGGTCTCCGGGCATGGCCGGTGCTGGTGCTTGGTCTCTCCTTGGAGACCTGGGTCAGCGAAATCTGACTAAGTGTGGAATGGAGAACCAAGAGCGCGAGGCTCTTTAACCCAGGCCCATGAGTGATAACACTCAGGAGGGGGACTTAAGTGTGGGTCCCCGGGCACGGCCGGTGCTGGTGCTTGGTCTCTCCGTGAAGGCCCAGTTCAGTGAAATGTGACTAAGAAAGAGATCTAAACACAGGAAACTGATATACATATGTTTCCTTTGATTCCTTTGGAGTTAACCATAGGAAATATGGGTAAGAACGGGAACCAAGGATCCTTTGGAGATAAGCATAGGAGTGTTTCCTTTAAAGAGGATCATAGGAATGTTTCCTTTTGAATTACTCAGAGAGAGACCCAAATATTGCACTTCCGTAACCCCTAGTATGGGACATTTCTAGACATTTTGCTGTAATGTAAAGTGCCTACAAGTGTCCCATGTATTGTATTACCCTAACATAAAAAAGTGTGGGACATTTCCAGGCATTTTGCCCCAATGATAAGTGCCTAGAAGCGTCCGGCTCATTCTGATTGGTTGGGACATTTCTAGGCATTTTTGCTGTAATGTAAAGCGCCTACAAATGTCCCATGTATTGTATTTTTCCCTAACACAAAGAGTGGAACATTTCTAGGCATTTTCAGCACTCAGGGTGTGGGCTTTAGAGTGGGTCCCCGGGCTCAGCCATATTTGGAGGTTTTTTCTCCTATGTTTTGTATTTTTCCCCATGAAAATGTGTTGGACATTTCTAGGCATTTTTGCTATAATGTAAAGTGCCTAGAAGTGTCCCAAGTATTGTATCTTTCCCTAACACAAAGAGTGAGACATTTCTAGGCATTTTCAGCACTCAGGACGGGGGCCTAAGTGTGGGTCGCCGGGCACGGCCGGTGCTGGTGCTGGGTCTCTCCATGGAGGCCCGGGTCAGCGAAATCTGACTAAGTGTGGAATGGAGAACCAAGGGCGCGAGGCCTTTTTAACCCAGGCTCATGGGTGATAACACTCAGGACGGGGGCTTAAGTGTGGGTCTCCGGGCACGGCCGGTGCTGGTGATGGGTCTCTCCATGGAGGCCTGGGTCAGCGAAATCGGACCAAGTGTGGAATGGAGAACCAAGGGCGCGAGGCTCTTTAACCAAGGCCCATGGGTGATAACACTCAGGACGGGGGCTTAAGTGTGGGTCTCAGGGCACGGCCGGTGCTGGTGCTTGGTCTCTCCTTGGAGACCTGGGTCAGCGAAATCTGACTAAGTGTGGAATGGAGAACCAAGAGAGCGAGGCTCTTTAACCCAGGCCCATGGGTGATAACACTCAGGACGGGGGCTTAAGTGTGCGTCTCAGGGCACGGCCGGTGCTGGTGCTTGGTCTCTCCTTGGAGGCCCGGGTCAGCGAAATCTGACTAAGTGTGGAATGGAGAACCAAGAGCGCGAGGCTCTTTAACCAAGGCCCATGGGTGATAACACTCAGGACGGGGGCTTAAGTGTGGGTCTCAGGGCACGGCCGGGGCTGTTGCTTGGTCTCTCCTTGGAGGCCCGGGTCAGCGAAATCTGACTAAGTGTGGAATGGAGAACCAAGAGCGCGAGGCTCTTTAACCCAGGCCCATGAGTGATAACACTCAGGAGGGGGACTTAAGTGTGGGTCCCCGGGCACGGCCGATGCTGGTGCTTGGTCTCTCCTTGGAGGCCTGGGTCAGGGAAATCGGACTAAGTGTGGAATGGAGAACCAAGGGCGCGAGGCTCTTTAACCAAGGCCCATGGGTGATAACACTCAGGACGGGGGCTTAAGTGTGGGTCTCAGGGCACGGCCGGTGCTGGTGCTTGGTCTCTCCTTGGAGGCCCGGGTCAGCGAAATCTGACTAAGTGTGGAATGGAGAACCAAGAGCGCGAGGCCCTTTAACCCAGGCCCATGAGTGATAACACTCAGGAGGGGGACTTAAGTGTGGGTCCCCGGGCACGGCCGGTGCTGGTGCTTGGTCTCTCCGTGAAGGCCCAGTTCAGTGAAATGTGACTAAGAAAGAGATCTAAACACAGGAAACTGATATACATATGTTTCCTTTGATTCCTTTGGAGATAACCATAGGAAATATGGGTAAGAACGGGAACCAAGGATCCTTTGGAGATAAGCATTGGAATGTTTCCTTTAAAGAGGATCATAGGAATGTTTCCTTTTGAATTACTCAGAGAGAGACCCAAATATTGCACTTCCGTAACCCCTAGTATTGGACATTTCTAGACATGTTGCTGTAATGTAAAGTGCCTACAAGTGTCCCATGTATTGTATTACCCTAACATAAAAAAGTGTGGGACATTTCCAGGCATTTTGCCTCAATGATAAGTGCCTAGAAGCGTCCGGCTCATTCTGATTGGTTGGGACATTTCTAGGCATTTTTGCTGTAATGTAAAGCGCCTACAAATGACCCATGTATTGTATTTTTCCCTAACACAAAGAGTGGAACATTTCTAGTTATTTTCAGCACTCAGGGTGTGGGCTTTAGAGTGGGTCCCCGGGCTCAGCCATATTTGGAGGTTTTTTCTCCTATGTTTTGTATTTTTCCCCATGAAAACGTGTGGGACATTTCTAGGCATTTTTGCCATAATGTAAAGTGCCTAGAAGTGTCCCAAGTATTGTATCTTTCCCTAACACAAAGAGTGAGACATTTCTAGGCATTTTCAGCACTCAGGACGGGGGCCTAAGTGTGGGTCCCCGGGCACGGCCAGTGCTGGTGCTGGGTCTCTCCATGGAGGCCCGGGTCAGCGAACTCTGACTAAGTGTGGAATGGAAAACCAAGGGCGCGAGGCCTTTTTAACCCAGGCCCATGGGTGATAACACTCAGGACGGGGGCTTAAGTGTGGGTCTCCGGGCACGGCCGGTGCTGGTGATGGGTCTCTCCATGGAGGCCTGGGTCAGCGAAATCGGACCAAGTGTGGAATGGAGAACCAAGGGCGCGAGGCTCTTTAACCAAGGCCCATGGGTGATAACACTCAGGACGGGGGCTTAAGTGTGGGTCTCAGGGCACGGCCGGTGCTGGTGCTTGGTCTCTCCTTGGAGACCTGGGTCAGCGAAATCTGACTAAGTGTGGAATGGAGAACCAAGAGAGCGAGGCTCTTTAACCCAGGCCCATGGGTGATAACACTCAGGACGGGGGCTTAAGTGTGGGTCTCAGGGCACGGCCGGTGCTGGTGCTTGGTCTCTCCTTGGAGGCCCGGGTCAGCGAAATCTGACTAAGTGTGGAATGGAGAACCAAGAGCGCGAGGCTCTTTAACCAAGGCCCATGGGTGATAACACTCAGGATTGGGGCTTAAGTGTGGGTCTCAGGGCACGGCCGGGGCTGTTGCTTGGTCTCTCCTTGGAGGTCCGGGTCAGCGAAATCTGACTAAGTTTGGAATGGAGGACCAAGTGCGCGAGGCTCTTTAACCCAGGCCCATGAGTGATAACACTCAGGAGGGGGACTTAAGTGTGGGTCCCCGGGCACGGCCGATGCTGGTGCTTGGTCTCTCCTTGGAGGCCTGGGTCAGCGAAATCGGACTAAGTGTGGAATGGAGAACCAAGGGCGCGAGGCTCTTTAACCAAGGCCCATGGGTGATAACACTCAGGACGGGGGCTTAAGTGTGGGTCTCAGGTCACGGCCGGTGCTGGTGCTTGGTCTCTCCTTGGAGGCCCGGGTCAGCGAAATCTGACTAAGTGTGGAATGGAGAACCAAGAGTGCGAGGCTCTTTAACCCAGGCCCATGAGTGATAACACTCAGGAGGGGGACTTAAGTGTGGGTCCCCGGGCACGGCCGGTGCTGGTGCTTGGTCTCTCCGTGAAGGCCCAGTTCAGTGAAATGTGACTAAGAAAGAGATCTAAACACAGGAAACTGATATACATATGTTTCCTTTGATTCCTTTGGAGATAACCATAGGAAATATGGGTAAGAACGGGAACCAAGGATCCTTTGGAGATAAGCATAGGAGTGTTTCCTTTAAAGAGGATCATAGGAATGTTTCCTTTTGAATTACTCAGAGAGAGACCCAAATATTGCACTTCCGTAACCCCTAGTATGGGACATTTCTAGACATTTTGCTGTAATGTAAAGTGCCTACAAGTGTCCCATGTATTGTATTACCCTAACATAAAAAAGTGTGGGACATTTCCAGGCATTTTGCCTCAATGATAAGTGCCTAGAAGCGTCCGGCTCATTCTGATTGGTTGGGACATTTCTAGGCATTTTTGCTGTAATGTAAAGCGCCTACAAATGTCCCATGTATTGTATTTTTCCCTAACACAAAGAGTGGAACATTTCTAGGCATTTTCAGCACTCAGGGTGTGGGCTTTAGAGTGGGTCCCCGGGCTCAGCCATATTTGGAGGTTTTTTCTCCTATGTTTTGTATTTTTCCCCATGAAAATGTGTTGGACATTTCTAGGCATTTTTGCTATAATGTAAAGTGCCTAGAAGTGTCCCAAGTTTTGTATCTTTCCCTAACACAAAGAGTGAGACATTTCTATGAATTTTCAGCACTCAGGACGGGGGCCTAAGTGTGGGTCCCCGGGCACGGCCGGTGCTGGTGCTGGGTCTCTCCATGGAGGCCCGGGTCAGCGAAATCTGACTAAGTGTGGAATGGAGAACCAAGGGCGCGAGGTCTTTTTAACCCAGGCCCATGGATGATAACACTCAGGAGGGGGACTTAAGTGTGGGTCCCCGGGCACGGCCGGTGCTGGTGCTTGGTCTCTCCGTGAAGGCCCAGTTCAGTGAAATGTGACTAAGAAAGAGATCTAAACACAGGAAACTGATATACATATGTTTCCTTTGATTCCTTTGGAGATAACCATAGGAAAGTAAAAAAAGTGTGGGACATTTCCAGGCATTTTGCCTCAATGATAAGTGCCTAGAAGCGTCCGGCTCATTCTGATTGGTTGGGACATTTCTAGGCATTTTTGCTGTAATGTAAAGCGCTTAATGTATGCCCGGGTCAGCGAAAAGTGACTAAGTGTGGAATGGAAGACCAAGGGCGCGAGGCTCTTTAACCCAGGCACATGGGTGATAACATTCAGGACGGGGGCTTAAGTGTGGGTCTCCGGGCACGGCCGGTGCTGGTGATGGGTCTCTCCATGGAGGCCTGGGTCAGCGAAATCGGACCAAGTGTGGAATGGAGAACCAAGGGCGCGAGGCTCTTTAACCAAGGCCCATGGGTGATAACACTCAGGACGGGGGCTTACGTGTGGGTCTCCGGGCATGGCCGGTGCTGGTGCTTGGTCTCTCCTTGGAGACCTGGGTCAGCGAAATCTGACTAAGTGTGGAATGGAGAACCAAGAGAGCGAGGCTCTTTAACCCAGGCCCATGGGTGATAACACTCAGGACGGGGGCTTAAGTGTGGGTCTCAGGGCACGGCCGGTGCTGGTGCTTGGTCTCTCCTTGGAGGCCCGGGTCAGCGAAATCTGACTAAGTGTGGAATGGAGAACCAAGAGCGCGAGGCTCTTTAACCAAGGCCCATGGGTGATAACACTCAGGATGGGGGCTTAAGTGTGGGTCTCAGGGCACGGCCGGGGCTGTTGCTTGGTCTCTCCTTGGAGGCCCGGGTCAGCGAAATCTGACTAAGTTTGGAATGGAGGACCAAGAGCGCGAGGCTCTTTAACCCAGGCCCATGAGTGATAACACTCAGGAGGGGGACTTAAGTGTGGGTCCCCGGGCACGGCCGATGCTGGTGCTTGGTCTCTCCTTGGAGGCCCGGGTCAGCGAAATCTGACTAAGTGTGGAATGGAGAACCAAGAGCGCGAGGCTCTTTAACCCAGGCCCATGAGTGATAACACTCAGGAGGGGGACTTAAGTGTGGGTCCCCGGGCACGGCCGGTGCTGGTGCTTGGTCTCTCCGTGAAGGCCCAGTTCATTGAAATGTGACTAAGAAAGAGATCTAAACACAGGAAACTGATATACATATGTTTCCTTTGATTCCTTTGGAGATAACCATAGGAAATATGGGTAAGAACGGGAACCAAGGATCCTTTGGAGATAAGCATAGGAGTGTTTCCTTTAAAGAGGATCATAGGAATGTTTCCCTTTGAATTACTCAGAGAGAGACCCAAATATTGCACTTCCGTAACCCCTAGTATGGGACATTTCTAGACATTTTGCTGTAATGTAAAGTGCCTACAAGTGTCCCATGTATTGTATTACCCTAACATAAAAAAGTGTGGGACATTTCCAGGCATTTTGCCTCAATGATAAGTGCCTAGAAGCGTCCGGCTCATTCTGATTGGTTGGGACATTTCTAGGCATTTTTGCTGTAATGTAAAGCGCCTACAAATGTCCCATGTATTGTATTTTTCCCTAACACAAAGAGTGGAACATTTCTAGGCATTTTCAGCACTCAGGGTGTGGGCTTTAGAGTGGGTCCCCGGGCTCAGCCATATTTGGAGGTTTTTTCTCCTATGTTTTGTATTTTTCCCCATGAAAATGTGTTGGACATTTCTAGGCATTTTTGCTATAATGTAAAGTGCCTAGAAGTGTCCCAAGTATTGTATCTTTCCCTAACACAAAGAGTGAGACATTTCTATGAATTTTCAGCACTCAGGACGGGGGCCTAAGTGTGGGTCTCAGGGCACGGCCGGTGCTGGTGCTTGGTCTCTCCTTGGAGGCCCGGGTCAGCGAAATCTGACTAAGTGTGGAATGGAGAACCAAGAGCGCGAGGCTCTTTAACCCAGGCCCATGAGTGATAACACTCAGGAGGGGGACTTAAGTGTGGGTCCCCGGGCACGGCCGGTGCTGGTGCTTGGTCTCTCCGTGAAGGCCCAGTTCAGTGAAATGTGACTAAGAAAGAGATCTAAACACAGGAAACTGATATACATATGTTTCCTTTGATTCCTTTGGAGATAACCATAGGAAATATGGGTAAGAACGGGAACCAAGGATCCTTTGGAGATAAGCATAGGAGTGTTTCCTTTAAAGAGGATCATAGGAATGTTTCCTTTTGAATTACTCAGAGAGAGACCCAAATATTGCACTTCCGTAACCCCTAGTATGGGACATTTCTAGACATTTTGCTGTAATGTAAAGTGCCTACAAGTGTCCCATGTATTGTATTACCCTAACATAAAAAAGCGTGGGACATTTCCAGGCATTTTGCCTCAATGATAAGTGCCTAGAAGCGTCCGGCTCATTCTGATTGGTTGGGACATTTCTAGGCATTTTTGCTGTAATGTAAAGCGCCTACAAATGTCCCATGGATTGTATTTTTCCCTAACACAAAGAGTGGAACATTTCTAGGCATTTTCAGCACTCAGGGTGTGGGCTTTAGAGTGGGTCCCCGGGCTCAGCCATATTTGGATGTTTTTTCTCCTATGTTTTGTATTTTTCCCCATGAAAACGTGTGGGACATTTCTAGGCATTTTTGCTATAATGTAAAGTGCCTAGAAGTGTCCCAAGTATTGTATCTTTCCCTAACACAAAGAGTGAGACATTTCTAGGCATTTTCAGCACTCAGGACGGGGGCCTAAGTGTGGGTCCCCGGGCACGGCCAGTGCTGGTGCTGGGTCTCTCCATGGAGGCCCGGGTCAGCGAAATCGGACCAAGTGTGGAATGGAAAACCAAGGGCGCGAGGCCTTTTTAACCCAGGCCCATGGGTGATAACACTCAGGACGGGGGCTTAAGTGTGGGTCTCCGGGCACGGCCGGTGCTGGTGATGGGTCTCTCCATGGAGGCCTGGGTCAGCGAAATCGGACCAAGTGTGGAATGGAGAACCAAGGGCGCGAGGCTCTTTAACCAAGGCCCATGAGTGATAACACTCAGTACGGAGGCTTAAGTGTGGGTCTCAGGGCACGGCCGGTGCTGGTGCTGGGTCTCTTAATGTATGCCCGGGTCAGCGAAAAGTGACTAAGTGTGGAATGGAGAACCAAGAGCGCGAGGCTCTTAAACCAAGGCCCATGGGTGATAACACTCAGGATTGGGGCTTAAGTGTGGGTCTCAGGGCACGGCCGGGGCTGTTGCTTGGTCTCTCCTTGGAGGCCCGGGTCAGCGAAATCTGACTAAGTTTGGAATGGAGGACCAAGAGCGCGAGGCTCTTTAACCCAGGCCCATGAGTGATAACACTCAGGAGGGGGACTTAAGTGTGGGTCCCCGGGCACGGCCGATGCTGGTGCTTGGTCTCTCCTTGGAGGCCTGGGTCAGCGAAATCGGACTAAGTGTGGAATGGAGAACCAAGGGCGCGAGGCTCTTTAACCAAGGCCCATGGGTGATAACACTCAGGACGGGGGCTTAAGTGTGGGTCTCAGGGCACGGCCGGTGCTGGTGCTTGGTCTCTCCTTGGAGGCCCGGGTCAGCGAAATCTGACTAAGTGTGGAATGGAGAACCAAGAGCGCGAGGCTCTTTAACCCAGGCCCATGAGTGATAACACTCAGGAGGGGGACTTAAGTGTGGGTCCCCGGGCACGGCCGGTGCTGGTGCTTGGTCTCTCCGTGAAGGCCCAGTTCAGTGAAATGTGACTAAGAAAGAGATCTAAACACAGGAAACTGATATACATATGTTTCCTTTGATTCCTTTGGAGATAACCATAGGAAATATGGGTAAGAACGGGAACCAAGGATCCTTTGGAGATAAGCATAGGAGTGTTTCCTTTAAAGAGGATCATAGGAATGTTTCCTTTTGAATTACTCAGAGAGAGACCCAAATATTGCACTTCCGTAACCCCTAGTATGGGACATTTCTAGACATTTTGCTGTAATGTAAAGTGCCTACAAGTGTCCCATGTATTGTATTACCCTAACATAAAAAAGTGTGGGACATTTCCAGGCATTTTGCCTCAATGATAAGTGCCTAGAAGCGTCCGGCTCATTCTGATTGGTTGGGACATTTCTAGGCATTTTTGCTGTAATGTAAAGCGCCTACAAATGTCCCATGTATTGTATTTTTCCCTAACACAAAGAGTGGAACATTTCTAGGCATTTTCAGCACTCAGAGTGTGGGCTTTAGAGTGGGTCCCCGGGCTCAGCCATATTTGGAGGTTTTTTCTCCTATGTTTTGTATTTTTCCCCATGAAAATGTGTTGGACATTTCTAGGCATTTTTGCTATAATGTAAAGTGCCTAGATGTGTCCCAAGTTTTGTATCTTTCCCTAACACAAAGAGTGAGACATTTCTAGGCATTTTCAGCACTCAGGACGGGGGCCTAAGTGTGGGTCTCAGGGCACGGCCGGTGCTGGTGCTTGGTCTCTCCTTGGAGGCCAGGGTCAGCGAAATCTGACTAAGTGTGGAATGGAGAACCAAGAGCGCGAGGCTCTTTAACCCAGGCCCATGAGTGATAACACTCAGGAGGGGGACTTAAGTGTGGGTCCCCGGGCACGGCCGGTGCTGGTGCTTGGTCTCTCCGTGAAGGCCCAGTTCAGTGAAATGTGACTAAGAAAGAGATCTAAACACAGGAAACTGATATACATATGTTTCCTTTGATTCCTTTGGAGATAACCATAGGAAATATGGGTAAGAACGGGAACCAAGGATCCTTTGGAGATAAGCATAGGAGTGTTTCCTTTAAAGAGGATCATAGGAATGTTTCCTTTTGAATTACTCAGAGAGAGACCCAAATATTGCACTTCCGTAACCCCTAGTATGGGACATTTCTAGACATTTTGCTGTAATGTAAAGTGCCTACAAGTGTCCCATGTATTGTATTACCCTAACATAAAAAAGCGTGGGACATTTCCAGGCATTTTGCCTCAATGATAAGTGCCTAGAAGCGTCCGGCTCATTCTGATTGGTTGGGACATTTCTAGGCATTTTTGCTGTAATGTAAAGCGCCTACAAATGTCCCATGGATTGTATTTTTCCCTAACACAAAGAGTGGAACATTTCTAGGCATTTTCAGCACTCAGGGTGTGGGCTTTAGAGTGGGTCCCCGGGCTCAGCCATATTTGGATGTTTTTTCTCCTATGTTTTGTATTTTTCCCCATGAAAACGTGTGGGACATTTCTAGGCATTTTTGCTATAATGTAAAGTGCCTAGAAGTGTCCCAAGTATTGTATCTTTCCCTAACACAAAGAGTGAGACATTTCTAGGCATTTTCAGCACTCAGGACGGGGGCCTAAGTGTGGGTCCCCGGGCACGGCCAGTGCTGGTGCTGGGTCTCTCCATGGAGGCCAGGGTCAGCGAAATCGGACCAAGTGTGGAATGGAAAACCAAGGGCGCGAGGCTCTTTAACCAAGGCCCATGGGTGATAACACTCAGTACGGAGGCTTAAGTGTGGGTCTCTGGGCACGGCCGGTGCTGGTGCTGGGTCTCTTAATGTATGCCCGGGTCAGCGAAAAGTGACTAAGTGTGGAATGGAGAACCAAGAGCGCGAGGCTCTTAAACCAAGGCCCATGGGTGATAACACTCAGGATTGGGGCTTAAGTGTGGGTCTCAGGGCACGGCCGGGGCTGTTGCTTGGTCTCTCCTTGGAGGCCCGGGTCAGCGAAATCTGACTAAGTTTGGAATGGAGGACCAAGAGCGCGAGGCTCTTTAACCCAGGCCCATGGGTGATAACACTCAGGACGGGGGCTTAAGTGTGGGTCTCAGGGCACGGCCGGTGCTGGTGCTTGGTCTCTCCTTGGAGGCCCGGGTCAGCGAAATCTGACTAAGTGTGGAATGGAGAACCAAGAGCGCGAGGCTCTTTAACCCAGGCCCATGAGTGATAACACTCAGGAGGGGGACTTAAGTGTGGGTCCCCGGGCACGGCCGGTGCTGGTGCTTGGTCTCTCCGTGAAGGCCCAGTTCAGTGAAATGTGACTAAGAAAGAGATCTAAACACAGGAAACTGATATACATATGTTTCCTTTGATTCCTTTGGAGATAACCATAGGAAATATGGGTAAGAACGGGAACCAAGGATCCTTTGGAGATAAGCATAGGAGTGTTTCCTTTAAAGAGGATCATAGGAATGTTTCCTTTTGAATTACTCAGAGAGAGACCCAAATATTGCACTTCCGTAACCCCTAGTATGGGACATTTCTAGACATTTTGCTGTAATGTAAAGTGCCTACAAGTGTCCCATGTATTGTATTACCCTAACATAAAAAAGTGTGGGACATTTCCAGGCATTTTGCCTCAATGATAAGTGCCTAGAAGCGTCCGGCTCATTCTGATTGGTTGGGACATTTCTAGGCATTTTTGCTGTAATGTAAAGCGCCTACAAATGTCCCATGTATTGTATTTTTCCCTAACACAAAGAGTGGAACATTTCTAGGCATTTTCAGCACTCAGGGTGTGGGCTTTAGAGTGGGTCCCCGGGCTCAGCCATATTTGGAGGTTTTTTCTCCTATGTTTTGTATTTTTCCCCATGAAAATGTGTTGGACATTTCTAGGCATTTTTGCTATAATGTAAAGTGCCTAGAAGTGTCCCAAGTTTTGTATCTTTCCCTAACACAAAGAGTGAGACATTTCTATGAATTTTCAGCACTCAGGACGGGGGCCTAAGTGTGGGTCCCCGGGCACGGCCGGTGCTGGTGCTGGGTCTCTCCATGGAGGCCCGGGTCAGCGAAATCTGACTAAGTGTGGAATGGAGAACCAAGGGCGCGAGGCCTTTTTAACCCAGGCCCATGGATGATAACACTCAGGAGGGGGACTTAAGTGTGGGTCCCCGGGCACGGCCGGTGCTGGTGCTTGGTCTCTCCGTGAAGGCCCAGTTCAGTGAAATGTGACTAAGAAAGAGATCTAAACACAGGAAACTGATATACATATGTTTCCTTTGATTCCTTTGGAGATAACCATAGGAAAGTAAAAAAAGTGTGGGACATTTCCAGGCATTTTGCCTCAATGATAATTGCCTAGAAGCGTCCGGCTCATTCTGATTGGTTGGGACATTTCTAGGCATTTTTGCTGTAATGTAAAGCGCTTAATGTATGCCCGGGTCAGCGAAAAGTGACTAAGTTTGGAATGGAAGACCAAGGGCGCGAGGCTCTTTAACCCAGGCACATGGGTGATAACATTCAGGACGGGGGCTTAAGTGTGGGTCTCCGGGCACGGCCGGTGCTGGTGATGGGTCTCTCCATGGAGGCCTGGGTCAGCGAAATCGGACCAAGTGTGGAATGGAGAACCAAGGGCGCGAGGCTCTTTAACCAAGGCCCATGGGTGATAACACTCAGGACGGGGGCTTACGTGTGGGTCTCCGGGCATGGCCGGTGCTGGTGCTTGGTCTCTCCTTGGAGACCTGGGTCAGCGAAATCTGACTAAGTGTGGAATGGAGAACCAAGAGAGCGAGGCTCTTTAACCCAGGCCCATGGGTGATAACACTCAGGACGGGGGCTTAAGTGTGGGTCTCAGGGCACGGCCGGTGCTGGTGCTTGGTCTCTCCTTGGAGGCCCGGGTCAGCGAAATCTGACTAAGTGTGGAATGGAGAACCAAGAGCGCGAGGCTCTTTAACCAAGGCCCATGGGTGATAACACTCAGGATGGGGGCTTAAGTGTGGGTCTCAGGGCACGGCCGGGGCTGTTGCTTGGTCTCTCCTTGGAGGCCCGGGTCAGCGAAATCTGACTAAGTTTGGAATGGAGGACCAAGAGCGCGAGGCTCTTTAACCCAGGCCCATGAGTGATAACACTCAGGAGGGGGACTTAAGTGTGGGTCCCCGGGCACGGCCGATGCTGGTGCTTGGTCTCTCCTTGGAGGCCCGGGTCAGCGAAATCTGACTAAGTGTGGAATGGAGAACCAAGAGCGCGAGGCTCTTTAACCCAGGCCCATGAGTGATAACACTCAGGAGGGGGACTTAAGTGTGGGTCCCCGGGCACGGCCGGTGCTGGTGCTTGGTCTCTCCGTGAAGGCCCAGTTCAGTGAAATGTGACTAAGAAAGAGATCTAAACACAGGAAACTGATATACATATGTTTCCTTTGATTCCTTTGGAGATAACCATAGGAAATATGGGTAAGAACGGGAACCAAGATTCCTTTGGAGATAAGCATAGGAGTGTTTCCTTTAAAGAGGATCATAGGAATGTTTCCCTTTGAATTACTCAGAGAGAGACCAAAATATTGCACTTCCGTAACCCCTAGTATGGGACATTTCTAGACATTTTGCTGTAATGTAAAGTGCCTACAAGTGTCCCATGTATTGTATTACCCTAACATAAAAAAGTGTGGGACATTTCCAGGCATTTTGCCTCAATGATAAGTGCCTAGAAGCGTCCGGCTCATTCTGATTGGTTGGGACATTTCTAGGCATTTTTGCTGTAATGTAAAGCGCCTACAAATGTCCCATGTATTGTATTTTTCCCTAACACAAAGAGTGGAACATTTCTAGGCATTTTCAGCACTCAGGGTGTGGGCTTTAGAGTGGGTCCCCGGGCTCAGCCATATTTGGAGGTTTTTTCTCCTATGTTTTGTATTTTTCCCCATGAAAATGTGTTGGACATTTCTAGGCATTTTTGCTATAATGTAAAGTGCCTAGAAGTGTCCCAAGTATTGTATCTTTCCCTAACACAAAGAGTGAGACATTTCTATGAATTTTCAGCACTCAGGACGGGGGCCTAAGTGTGGGTCTCAGGGCACGGCCGGTGCTGGTGCTTGGTCTCTCCTTGGAGGCCCGGGTCAGTGAAATCTGACTCAGTGTTGAATGGAGAACCAAGAGCGCGAGGCTCTTTAACCCAGGCCCATGAGTGATAACACTCAGGAGGGGGACTTAAGTGTGGGTCCCCGGGCACGGCCGGTGCTGGTGCTTGGTCTCTCCGTGAAGGCCCAGTTCAGTGAAATGTGACTAAGAAAGAGATCTAAACACAGGAAACTGATATACATATGTTTCCTTTGATTCCTTTGGAGATAACCATAGGAAAGTAAAAAAAGTGTGGGACATTTCCAGGCATTTTGCCTCAATGATAAGTGCCTAGAAGCGTCCGGCTCATTCTGATTGGTTGGGACATTTCTAGGCATTTTTGCTGTAATGTAAAGCGCTTAATGTATGCCCGGGTCAGCGAAAAGTGACTAAGTGTGGAATGGAAGACCAAGGGCGCGAGGCTCTTTAACCCAGGCACATGGGTGATAACATTCAGGACGGGGGCTTAAGTGTGGGTCTCCGGGCACGGCCGGTGCTGGTGATGGGTCTCTCCATGGAGGCCTGGGTCAGCGAAATCGGACCAAGTGTGGAATGGAGAACCAAGGGCGCGAGGCTCTTTAACCAAGGCCCATGGGTGATAACACTCAGGACGGGGGCTTACGTGTGGGTCTCCGGGCATGGCCGGTGCTGGTGCTTGGTCTCTCCTTGGAGACCTGGGTCAGCGAAATCTGACTAAGTGTGGAATGGAGAACCAAGAGAGCGAGGCTCTTTAACCCAGGCCCATGGGTGATAACACTCAGGACGGGGGCTTAAGTGTGGGTCTCAGGGCACGGCCGGTGCTGGTACTTGGTCTCTCCTTGGAGGCCCGGGTCAGCGAAATCTGACTAAGTGTGGAATGGAGAACCAAGAGCGCGAGGCTCTTTAACCAAGGCCCATGGGTGATAACACTCAGGATGGGGGCTTAAGTGTGGGTCTCAGGGCACGGCCGGGGCTGTTGCTTGGTCTCTCCTTGGAGGCCCGGGTCAGCGAAATCTGACTAAGTTTGGAATGGAGGACCAAGAGCGCGAGGCTCTTTAACCCAGGCCCATGAGTGATAACACTCAGGAGGGGGACTTAAGTGTGGGTCCCCGGGCACGGCCGATGCTGGTGCTTGGTCTCTCCTTGGAGGCCCGGGTCAGCGAAATCTGACTAAGTGTGGAATGGAGAACCAAGAGCGCGAGGCTCTTTAACCCAGGCCCATGAGTGATAACACTCAGGAGGGGGACTTAAGTGTGGGTCCCCGGGCACGGCCGGTGCTGGTGCTTGGTCTCTCCGTGAAGGCCCAGTTCAGTGAAATGTGACTAAGAAAGAGATCTAAACACAGGAAACTGATATACATATGTTTCCTTTGATTCCTTTGGAGATAACCATAGGAAATATGGGTAAGAACGGGAACCAAGATTCCTTTGGAGATAAGCATAGGAGTGTTTCCTTTAAAGAGGATCATAGGAATGTTTCCCTTTGAATTACTCAGAGAGAGACCCAAATATTGCACTTCCGTAACCCCTAGTATGGGACATTTCTAGACATTTTGCTGTAATGTAAAGTGCCTACAAGTGTCCCATGTATTGTATTACCCTAACATAAAAAAGTGTGGGACATTTCCAGGCATTTTGCCTCAATGATAAGTGCCTAGAAGCGTCCGGCTCATTCTGATTGGTTGGGACATTTCTAGGCATTTTTGCTGTAATGTAAAGCGCCTACAAATGTCCCATGTATTGTATTTTTCCCTAACACAAAGAGTGGAACATTTCTAGGCATTTTCAGCACTCAGGGTGTGGGCTTTAGAGTGGGTCCCCGGGCTCAGCCATATTTGGAGGTTTTTTCTCCTATGTTTTGTATTTTTCCCCATGAAAATGTGTTGGACATTTCTAGGCATTTTTGCTATAATGTAAAGTGCCTAGAAGTGTCCCAAGTATTGTATCTTTCCCTAACACAAAGAGTGAGACATTTCTATGAATTTTCAGCACTCAGGACGGGGGCCTAAGTGTGGGTCTCAGGGCACGGCCGGTGCTGGTGCTTGGTCTCTCCTTGGAGGCCCGGGTCAGTGAAATCTGACTCAGTGTTGAATGGAGAACCAAGAGCGCGAGGCTCTTTAACCCAGGCCCATGAGTGATAACACTCAGGAGGGGGACTTAAGTGTGGGTCCCCGGGCACGGCCGGTGCTGGTGCTTGGTCTCTCCGTGAAGGCCCAGTTCAGTGAAATGTGACTAAGAAAGAGATCTAAACACAGGAAACTGATATACATATGTTTCCTTTGATTCCTTTGGAGATAACCATAGGAAATATTGGTAAGAACGGGAACCAAGGATCCTTTGGAGATAAGCATAGGAGTGTTTCCTTTAAAGAGGATCATAGGAATGTTTCCTTTTGAATTACTCAGAGAGAGACCCAAATATTGCACTTCCGTAACCCCTAGTATGGGACATTTCTAGACATTTTGCTGTAATGTAAAGTGCCTACAAGTGTCCCATGTATTGTATTACCCTAACATAAAAAAGCGTGGGACATTTCCAGGCATTTTGCCTCAATGATAAGTGCCTAGAAGCGTCCGGCTCATTCTGATTGGTTGGGACATTTCTAGGCATTTTTGCTGTAATGTAAAGCGCCTACAAATGTCCCATGGATTGTATTTTTCCCTAACACAAAGAGTGGAACATTTCTAGGCATTTTCAGCACTCAGGGTGTGGGCTTTAGAGTGGGTCCCCGGGCTCAGCCATATTTGGATGTTTTTTCTCCTATGTTTTGTATTTTTCCCCATGAAAACGTGTGGGACATTTCTAGGCATTTTTGCTATAATGTAAAGTGCCTAGAAGTGTCCCAAGTATTGTATCTTTCCCTAACACAAAGAGTGAGACATTTCTAGGCATTTTCAGCACTCAGGACGGGGGCCTAAGTGTGGGTCCCCGGGCACGGCCAGTGCTGGTGCTGGGTCTCTCCATGGAGGCCCGGGTCAGCGAAATCGGACCAAGTGTGGAATGGAAAACCAAGGGCGCGAGGCCTTTTTAACCCAGGCCCATGGGTGATAACACTCAGGACGGGGGCTTAAGTGTGGGTCTCCGGGCACGGCCGGTGCTGGTGATGGGTCTCTCCATGGAGGCCTGGGTCAGTGAAATCGGACCAAGTGTGGAATGGAGAACCAAGGGCGCGAGGCTCTTTAACCAAGGCCCATGGGTGATAACACTCAGTATGGAGGCTTAAGTGTGGGTCTCAGGGCACGGCCGGTGCTGGTGCTGGGTCTCTTAATGTATGCCCGGGTCAGCGAAAAGTGACTAAGTGTGGAATGGAGAACCAAGAGCGCGAGGCTCTTAAACCAAGGCCCATGGGTGATAACACTCAGGATTGGGGCTTAAGTGTGGGTCTCAGGGCACGGCCGGGGCTGTTGCTTGGTCTCTCCTTGGAGGCCCGGGTCAGCGAAATCTGACTAAGTTTGGAATGGAGGACCAAGAGCGCGAGGCTCTTTAACCCAGGCCCATGAGTGATAACACTCAGGAGGGGGACTTAAGTGTGGGTCCCCGGGCACGGCCGATGCTGGTGCTTGGTCTCTCCTTGGAGGCCTGGGTCAGCGAAATCGGACTAAGTGTGGAATGGAGAACCAAGGGCGCGAGGCTCTTTAACCAAGGCCCATGGGTGATAACACTCAGGACGGGGGCTTAAGTGTGGGTCTCAGGGCACGGCCGGTGCTGGTGCTTGGTCTCTCCTTGGAGGCCCGGGTCAGCGAAATCTGACTAAGTGTGGAATGGAGAACCAAGAGCGCGAGGCTCTTTAACCCAGGCCCATGAGTGATAACACTCAGGAGGGGGACTTAAGTGTGGGTCCCCGGGCACGGCCGGTGCTGGTGCTTGGTCTCTCCGTGAAGGCCCAGTTCAGTGAAATGTGACTAAGAAAGAGATCTAAACACAGGAAACTGATATACATATGTTTCCTTTTATTCCTTTGGAGATAACCATAGGAAATATGGGTAAGAACGGGAACCAAGGATCCTTTGGAGATAAGCATAGGAGTGTTTCCTTTAAAGAGGATCATAGGAATGTTTCCTTTTGAATTACTCAGAGAGAGACCCAAATATTGCACTTCCGTAACCCCTAGTATGGGACATTTCTAGACATTTTGCTGTAATGTAAAGTGCCTACAAGTGTCCCATGTATTGTATTACCCTAACATAAAAAAGTGTGGGACATTTCCAGGCATTTTTCCTCAATGATAAGTGCCTAGAAGCGTCCGGCTCATTCTGATTGGTTGGGACATTTCTAGGCATTTTTGCTGTAATGTAAAGCGCCTACAAATGTCCCATGTATTGTATTTTTCCCTAACACAAAAAGTGGAACATTTCTAGGCATTTTCAGCACTCAGGGTGTGGGCTTTAGAGTGGGTCCCCGGGATCAGCCATATTTGGAGGTTTTTTCTCCTATGTTTTGTATTTTTCCCCATGAAAATGTGTTGGACATTTCTAGGCATTTTTGCTATAATGTAAAGTGCCTAGAAGTGTCCCAAGTTTTGTATCTTTCCCTAACACAAAGAGTGAGACATTTCTATGAATTTTCAGCACTCAGGACGGGGGCCTAAGTGTGGGTCCCCGGGCACGGCCGGTGCTGGTGCTGGGTCTCTCCATGGAGGCCCGGGTCAGCGAAATCGGACCAAGTGTGGAATGGAGAACCAAGGGCGCGAGGCTCTTTAACCAAGGCCCATGGGTGATAACACTCAGTACGGAGGCTTAAGTGTGGGTCTCAGGGCACGGCCGGTGCTGGTGCTGGGTCTCTTAATGTATGCCCGGGTCAGCGAAAAGTGACTAAGTGTGGAATGGAAGACCAAGGGCGCGAGGCTCTTTAACCCAGGCACATGGGTGATAACATTCAGGACGGGGGCTTAAGTGTGGGTCTCCGGGCACGGCCGGTGCTGGTGATGGGTCTCTCCATGGAGGCCTGGGTCAGCGAAATCGGACCAAGTGTGGAATGGAGAACCAAGGGCGCGAGGCTCTTTAACCAAGGCCCATGGGTGATAACACTCAGGACGGGGGCTTACGTGTGGGTCTCCGGGCATGGCCGGTGCTGGTGCTTGGTCTCTCCTTGGAGACCTGGGTCAGCGAAATCTGACTAAGTGTTGAATGGAGAACCAAGAGCGCGAGGCTCTTTAACCCAGGCCCATGAGTGATAACACTCAGGAGGGGGACTTAAGTGTGGGTCCCCGGGCACGGCCGGTGCTGGTGCTTGGTCTCTCCGTGAAGGCCCAGTTCAGTGAAATGTGACTAAGAAAGAGATCTAAACACAGGAAACTGATATACATATGTTTCCTTTGATTCCTTTGGAGATAACCATAGGAAATATGGGTAAGAACGGGAACCAAGGATCCTTTGGAGATAAGCATAGGAGTGTTTCCTTTAAAGAGGATCATAGGAATGTTTCCTTTTGAATTACTCAGAGAGAGACCCAAATATTGCACTTCCGTAACCCCTAGTATGGGACATTTCTAGACATTTTGCTGTAATGTAAAGTGCCTACAAGTGTCCCATGTATTGTATTACCCTAACATAAAAAAGTGTGGGACATTTCCAGGCATTTTGCCTCAATGATAAGTGCCTAGAAGCGTCCGGCTCATTCTGATTGGTTGGGACATTTCTAGGCATTTTTGCTGTAATGTAAAGCGCCTACAAATGTCCCATGTATTGTATTTTTCCCTAACACAAAGAGTGGAACATTTCTAGGCATTTTCAGCACTCAGGGTGTGGGCTTTAGAGTGGGTCCCCGGGCTCAGCCATATTTGGAGGTTTTTTCTCTCCTATGTTTTGTATTTTTCCCCATGAAAATGTGTTGGACATTTCTAGGCATTTTTGCTATAATGTAAAGTGCCTAGAAGTGTCCCAAGTATTGTATCTTTCCCTAACACAAAGAGTGAGACATTTCTAGGCATTTTCAGCACTCAGGACGGGGGCCTAAGTGTGGGTCGCCGGGCACGGCCGGTGCTGGTGCTGGGTCTCTCCATGGAGGCCCGGGTCAGCGAAATCTGACTAAGTGTGGAATGGAGAACCAAGGGCGCGAGGCCTTTTTAACCCAGGCTCATGGGTGATAACACTCAGGACGGGGGCTTAAGTGTGGGTCTCCGGGCACGGCCGGTGCTGGTGATGGGTCTCTCCATGGAGGCCTGGGTCAGCGAAATCGGACCAAGTGTGGAATGGAGAACCAAGGGCGCGAGGCTCTTTAACCAAGGCCCATGGGTGATAACACTCAGGACGGGGGCTTGAGTGTGGGTCTCAGGGCACGGCCGGTGCTGGTGCTTGGTCTCTCCTTGGAGACCTGGGTCAGCGAAATCTGACTAAGTGTGGAATGGAGAACCAAGAGAGCGAGGCTCTTTAACCCAGGCCCATGGGTGATAACACTCAGGACGGGGGCTTAAGTGTGCGTCTCAGGGCACGGCCGGTGCTGGTGCTTGGTCTCTCCTTGGAGGCCCGGGTCAGCGAAATCTGACTAAGTGTGGAATGGAAAACCAAGAGCGCGAGGCTCTTTAACCAAGGCCCATGGGTGATAACACTCAGGACGGGGGCTTAAGTGTGGGTCTCAGGGCACGGCCGGGGCTGTTGCTTGGTCTCTCCTTGGAGGCCCGGGTCAGCGAAATCTGACTAAGTGTGGAATGGAGAACCAAGAGCGCGAGGCTCTTTAACCCAGGCCCATGAGTGATAACACTCAGGAGGGGGACTTAAGTGTGGGTCCCCGGGCACGGCCGGTGCTGGTGCTTGGTCTCTCCGTGAAGGCCCAGTTCAGTGAAATGTGACTAAGAAAGAGATCTAAACACAGGAAACTGATATACATATGTTTCCTTTGATTCCTTTGGAGATAACCATAGGAAATATGGGTAAGAACGGGAACCAAGGATCCTTTGGAGATAAGCATAGGAGTGTTTCCTTTAAAGAGGATCATAGGAATGTTTCCTTTTGAATTACTCAGAGAGAGACCCAAATATTGCACTTCCGTAACCCCTAGTATGGGACATTTCTAGACATTTTGCTGTAATGTAAAGTGCCTACAAGTGTCCCATGTATTGTATTACCCTAACATAAAAAAGTGTGGGACATTTCCAGGCATTTTGCCTCAATGATAAGTGCCTAGAAGCGTCCGGCTCATTCTGATTGGTTGGGACATTTCTAGGCATTTTTGCTGTAATGTAAAGCGCCTACAAATGTCCCATGTATTGTATTTTTCCCTAACACAAAGAGTGGAACATTTCTTGGCATTTTCAGCACTCAGGGTGTGGGCTTTAGAGTGGGTCCCCGGGCTCAGCCATATTTGGAGGTTTTTTCTCCTATGTTTTGTATTTTTCCCCATGAAAATGTGTTGGATATTTCTAGGCATTTTTGCTATAATGTAAAGTGCCTAGAAGTGTCCCAAGTATTGTATCTTTCCCTAACACAAAGAGTGAGACATTTCTAGGCATTTTCAGCACTCAGGACGGGGGCCTAAGTGTGGGTCGCCGGGCACGGCCGGTGCTGGTGCTGGGTCTCTCCATGGAGGCCCGGGTCAGCGAAATCTGACTAAGTGTGGAATGGAGAACCAAGGGCGCGAGGCCTTTTTAACCCAGGCTCATGGGTGATAACACTCAGGACGGGGGCTTAAGTGTGGGTCTCCGGGCACGGCCGGTGCTGGTGATGGGTCTCTCCATGGAGGCCTGGGTCAGCGAAATCGGACCAAGTGTGGAATGGAGAACCAAGGGCGCGAGGCTCTTTAACCAAGGCCCATGGGTGATAACACTCAGGACGGGGGCTTAAGTGTGGGTCTCAGGGCACGGCCGGTGCTGGTGCTTGGTCTCTCCTTGGAGACCTGGGTCAGCGAAATCTGACTAAGTGTGGAATGGAGAACCAAGAGAGCGAGGCTCTTTAACCCAGGCCCATGGGTGATAACACTCAGGACGGGGGCTTAAGTGTGGGTCTCAGGGCACGGCCGGTGCTGGTGCTTGGTCTCTCCTTGGAGGCCCGGGTCAGCGAAATCTGACTAAGTGTGGAATGGAGAACCAAGAGCGCGAGGCTCTTTAACCAAGGCCCATGGGTGATAACACTCAGGACGGGGGCTTAAGTGTGGGTCTCAGGGCACGGCCGGGGCTGTTGCTTGGTCTCTCCTTGGAGGCCCGGGTCAGCGAAATCTGACTAAGTGTGGAATGGAGAACCAAGGGCGCGAGGCTCTTTAACCAAGGCCCATGGGTGATAACACTCAGGACGGGGGCTTACGTGTGGGTCTCAGGGCACGGCCGGTGCTGGTGCTTGGTCTCTCCTTGGAGGCCCGGGTCAGCGAAATCTGACTAAGTGTGGAATGGAGAACCAAGAGCGCGAGGCCCTTTAACCCAGGCCCATGAGTGATAACACTCAGGAGGGGGACTTAAGTGTGGGTCCCCGGGCACGGCCGGTGCTGGTGCTTGGTCTCTCCGTGAAGGCCCAGTTCAGTGAAATGTGACTAAGAAAGAGATCTAAACACAGGAAACTGATATACATATGTTTCCTTTGATTCCTTTGGAGATAACCATAGGAAATATGGGTAAGAACAAGAACCAAGGATCCTTTGGAGATAAGCATAGGAGTGTTTCCTTTAAAGAGGATCATAGGAATGTTTCCTTTTGAATTACTCAGAGAGAGACCCAAATATTGCACTTCCGTAACCCCTAGTATGGGACATTTCTAAACATTTTGCTGTAATGTAAAGTGCCTACAAGTGTCCCATGTATTGTATTACCCTAACATAAAAAAGTGTGGGACATTTCCAGGCATTTTGCCTCAATGATAAGTGCCTAGAAGCGTCCGGCTCATTCTGATTGGTTGGGACATTTCTAGGCATTTTTGCTGTAATGTAAAGCGCCTACAAATGTCCCATGTATTGTATTTTTCCCTAACACAAAGAGTGGAACATTTCTAGGCATTTTCAGCACTCAGGGTGTGGGCTTTAGAGTGGGTCCCCGGGCTCAGCCATATTTGGAGGTTTTTTCTCCTATGTTTTGTATTTTTCCTCATGAAAATGTGTTGGACATTTCTAGGCATTTTTGCTATAATGTAAAGTGCCTAGAAGTGTCCCAAGTATTGTATCTTTCCCTAACACAAAGAGTGAGACATTTCTATGAATTTTCAGCACTCAGGACGGGGGCCTAAGTGTGGGTCTCAGGGCACGGCCGGTGCTGGTGCTTGGTCTCTCCTTGGAGGCCCGGGTCAGCGAAATCTGACTAAGTGTGGAATGGAGAACCAAGAGCGCGAGGCCCTTTAACCCAGGCCCATGAGTGATAACACTCAGGAGGGGGACTTAAGTGTGGGTCCCCGGGCACGGCCGGTGCTGGTGCTTGGTCTCTCCGTGAAGGCCCAGTTCAGTGAAATGTGACTAAGAAAGAGATCTAAACACAGGAAACTGATATACATATGTTTCCTTTGATTCCTTTGGAGATAACCATAGGAAATATGGGTAAGAACGGGAACCAAGGATCCTTTGGAGATAAGCATAGGAGTGTTTCCTTTAAAGAGGATCATAGGAATGTTTCCTTTTGAATTACTCAGAGAGAGACCCAAATATTGCACTTCCGTAACCCCTAGTATGGGACATTTCTAAACATTTTGCTGTAATGTAAAGTGCCTACAAGTGTCCCATGTATTGTATTACCCTAACATAAAAAAGTGTGGGACATTTCCAGGCATTTTGCCTCAATGATAAGTGCCTAGAAGCGTCCGGCTCATTCTGATTGGTTGGGACATTTCTAGGCATTTTTGCTGTAATGTAAAGCGCCTACAAATGTCCCATGTATTGTATTTTTCGCTAACACAAAGAGTGGAACATTTCTAGGCATTTTCAGCACTCAGGGTGTGGGCTTTAGAGTGGGTCCCCGGGCTCAGCCATATTTGGAGGTTTTTTCTCCTATGTTTTGTATTTTTCCTCATGAAAATGTGTTGGACATTTCTAGGCATTTTTGCTATAATGTAAAGTGCCTAGAAGTGTCCCAAGTATTGTATCTTTCCCTAACACAAAGAGTGAGACATTTCTATGAATTTTCAGCACTCAGGACGGGGGCCTAAGTGTGGGTCCCCGGGCACGGCCGGTGCTGGTGCTGGGTCTCTCCATGGAGGCCCGGGTCAGCGAAATCTGACTAAGTGTGGAATGGAGAACCAAGGGCGCGAGGCCTTTTTAACCCAGGCCCATGGATGATAACACTCAGGAGGGGGACTTAAGTGTGGGTCCCCGGGCACGGCCGGTGCTGGTGCTTGGTCTCTCCGTGAAGGCCCAGTTCAGTGAAATGTGACTAAGAAAGAGATCTAAACACAGGAAACTGATATACATATGTTTCCTTTGATTCCTTTGGAGATAACCATAGGAAATATGGGTAAGAACGGGAACCAAGGATCCTTTGGAGATAAGCATAGTAGTGTTTCCTTTAAAGAGGATCATAGGAATGTTTCCTTTTGAATTACTCAGAGAGAGACCCAAATATTGCACTTCCGTAACCCCTAGTATGGGACATTTCTAGACATTTTGCTGTAATGTAAAGTGCCTACAAGTGTCCCATGTATTGTATTACCCTAACATAAAAAAGTGTGGGACATTTCCAGGCATTTTGCCTCAATGATAAGTGCCTAGAAGCGTCCGGCTCATTCTGATTGGTTGGGACATTTCTAGGCATTTTTGCTGTAATGTAAAGCGCCTACAAATGTCCCATGGATTGTATTTTTCCCTAACACAAAGAGTGGAACATTTCTAGGCATTTTCAGCACTCAGGGTGTGGGCTTTAGAGTGGGTCCCCGGGCTCAGCCATATTTGGATGTTTTTTCTCCTATGTTTTGTATTTTTCCCCATGAAAACGTGTGGGACATTTCTAGGCATTTTTGCTATAATGTAAAGTGCCTAGAAGTGTCCCAAGTATTGTATCTTTCCCTAACACAAAGAGTGAGACATTTCTAGGCATTTTCAGCACTCAGGACGGGGGCCTAAGTGTGGGTCCCCGGGCACGGCCTGTGCTGGTGCTGGGTCTCTCCATGGAGGCCCGGGTCAGCGAAATCTGACTAAGTGTTGAATGGAGAACCAAGGGCGCGAGGCCTTTTTAACCCAAGCCCATGGGTGATAACATTCAGGACGGGGGCTTAAGTGTGGGTCTCAGGGCACGGCCGGTGCTGGTGCTGGGTCTCTTAATGTATGCCCGGGTCAGCGAAAGTGACTAAGTATGGAATGGAAGACAAAGGGCGCGAGGCTCTTTAACCCAGGCCCATGGGTGATAACATTCAATACGGGGGCTTAAGTGTGGGTCTCAGGGCACGGCCGGTGCTGGTGCTTGGTCTCTCCTTGGAGGCCAAGGTCAGCGAAATCTGACTAAGTGTGGAATGGAGAACCTAGAGCACGAGGCTCTTTAACCCAGGCCCATGGGTGATAACACTCAGGACGGGGGCTTACGTGTGGGTCTCCGGGCATGGCCGGTGCTGGTGCTTGGTCTCTCCTTGGAGACCTGGGTCAGCGAAATCTGACTAAGTGTGGAATGGAGAACCAAGAGAGCGAGGCTCTTTAACCCAGGCCCATGGGTGATAACACTCAGGACGGGGACTTAAGTGTGGGTCCCCGGGCACGGCCGGTGCTGGTGCTTGGTCTCTCCGTGAAGGCCCAGTTCAGTGAAATGTGACTAAGAAAGAGATCTAAACACAGGAAACTGATATACATATGTTTCCTTTGATTCCTTTGGAGATAACCATAGGAAATATGGGTAAGAACGGGAACCAAGGATCCTTTGGAGATAAGCATAGGAGTGTTTCCTTTAAAGAGGATCATAGGAATGTTTCCCTTTGAATTACTCAGAGAGAGACCCAAATATTGCACTTCCGTAACCCCTAGTATGGGACATTTCTAGACATTTTGCTGTAATGTAAAGTGCCTACAAGTGTCCCATGTATTGTATTACCCTAACATAAAAAAGTGTGGGACATTTCCAGGCATTTTGCCTCAATGATAAGTGCCTAGAAGCGTCCGGCTCATTCTGATTGGTTGGGACATTTCTAGGCATTTTTGCTGTAATGTAAAGCGCCTACAAATGTCCCATGTATTGTATTTTTCCCTAACACAAAGAGTGGAACATTTCTAGGCATTTTCAGCACTCAGGGTGTGGGCTTTAGAGTGGGTCCCCGGGCTCAGCCATATTTGGAGGTTTTTTCTCCTATGTTTTGTATTTTTCCCCATGAAAATGTGTTGGACATTTCTAGGCATTTTTGCTATAATGTAAAGTGCCTAGAAGTGTCCCAAGTATTGTATCTTTCCCTAACACAAAGAGTGAGACATTTCTATGAATTTTCAGCACTCAGGACGGGGGCCTAAGTGTGGGTCCCCGGGCACGGCCGGTGCTGGTGCTGGGTCTCTCCATGGAGGCCCGGGTCAGCGAAATCTGACTAAGTGTGGAATGGAGAACCAAGGGCGCGAGGCCTTTTTAACCCAGGCCCATGGATGATAACACTCAGGAGGGGGACTTAAGTGTGGGTCCCCGGGCACGGCCGGTGCTGGTGCTTGGTCTCTCCATGGAGGCCTGGGTCAGCGAAATCGGACCAAGTGTGGAATGGAGAACCAAGGGCGCGAGGCTCTTTAACCAAGGCCCATGGGTGATAACACTCAGGACGGGGGCTTAAGTGTGGGTCTCAGGGCACGACCGGTGCTGGTGCTTGGTCTCTCCTTGGAGACCTGGGTCAGCGAAATCTGACTAAGTGTGGAATGGAGAACCAAGAGAGCGAGGCTCTTTAACCCAGGCCCATGGTTGATAACACTCAGGACGGGGGCTTAAGTGTGGGTCTCAGGGCACGGCCGGTGCTGGTGCTTGGTCTCTCCTTGGAGGCCCGGGTCAGCGAAATCTGACTAAGTGTGGAATGGAGAACCAAGAGCGCGAGGCTCTTTAACCAAGGCCCATGGGTGATAACACTCAGGACGGGGGCTTAAGTGTGGGTCTCAGGGCACGGCCGGGGCTGTTGCTTGGTCTCTCCGTGAAGGCCCAGTTCAGTGAAATGTGACTAAGAAAGAGATCTAAACACAGGAAACTGATATACATATGTTTCCTTTGATTCCTTTGGAGATAACCATAGGAAATATGGGTAAGAACGGGAACCAAGGATCCTTTGGAGATAAGCATAGTAGTGTTTCCTTTAAAGAGGATCATAGGAATGTTTCCTTTTGAATTACTCAGAGAGAGACCCAAATATTGCACTTCCGTAACCCCTAGTATGGGACATTTCTAAACATTTTGCTGTAATGTAAAGTGCCTACAAGTGTCCCATGTATTGTATTACCCTAACATAAAAAAGTGTGGGACATTTCCAGGCATTTTGCCTCAATGATAAGTGCCTAGAAGCGTCCGGCTCATTCTGATTGGTTGGGACATTTCTAGGCATTTTTGCTGTAATGTAAAGCGCCTACAAATGTCCCATGTATTGTATTTTTCCCTAACACAAAGAGTGGAACATTTCTAGGCATTTTCAGCACTCAGGGTGTGGACTTTAGAGTGGGTCCCCGGGCTCAGCCATATTTGGAGGTTTTTTCTCCTATGTTTTGTATTTTTCCTCATGAAAATGTGTTGGACATTTCTAGGCATTTTTGCTATAATGTAAAGTGCCTAGAAGTGTCCCAAGTATTGTATCTTTCCCTAACACAAAGAGTGAGACATTTCTATGAATTTTCAGCACTCAGGACGGGGGCCTAAGTGTGGGTCTCAGGGCACGGCCGGTGCTGGTGCTTGGTCTCTCCTTGGAGGCCCGGGTCAGCGAAATCTGACTAAGTGTGGAATGGAGAACCAAGAGCGCGAGGCCCTTTAACCCAGGCCCATGAGTGATAACACTCAGGAGGGGGACTTAAGTGTGGGTCCCCGGGCACGGCCGGTGCTGGTGCTTGGTCTCTCCGTGAAGGCCCAGTTCAGTGAAATGTGACTAAGAAAGAGATCTAAACACAGGAAACTGATATACATATGTTTCCTTTGATTCCTTTGGAGATAACCATAGGAAATATGGGTAAGAACGGGAACCAAGGATCCTTTGGAGATAAGCATAGGAGTGTTTCCTTTAAAGAGGATCATAGGAATGTTTCCCTTTGAATTACTCAGAGAGAGACCCAAATATTGCACTTCCGTAACCCCTAGTATGGGACATTTCTAGACATTTTGCTGTAATGTAAAGTGCCTACAAGTGTCCCATGTATTGTATTACCCTAACATAAAAAAGTGTGGGACATTTCCAGGCATTTTGCCTCAATGATAAGTGCCTAGAAGCGTCCGGCTCATTCTGATTGGTTGGGACATTTCTAGGCATTTTTGCTGTAATGTAAAGCGCCTACAAATGTCCCATGTATTGTATTTTTCCCTAACTCAAAGAGTGGAACATTTCTAGGCATTTTCAGCACTCAGGGTGTGGGCTTTAGAGTGGGTCCCCGGGCTCAGCCATATTTGGAGGTTTTTTCTCCTATGTTTTGTATTTTTCCCCATGAAAATGTGTTGGACATTTCTAGGCATTTTTGCTATAATGTAAAGTGCCTAGAAGTGTCCCAAGTATTGTATCTTTCCCTAACACAAAGAGTGAGACATTTCTAGGCATTTTCAGCACTCAGGACGGGGGCCTAAGTGTGGGTCGCCGGGCACGGCCGGTGCTGGTGCTGGGTCTCTCCATGGAGGCCCGGGTCAGCGAAATCTGACTAAGTGTGGAATGGAGAACCAAGGGCGCGAGGCCTTTTTAACCCAGGCCCATGGGTGATAACACTCAGGACGGGGGCTTAAGTGTGGGTCTCCGGGCATGGCCGGTGCTGGTGATGGGTCTCTCCATGGAGGCCTGGGTCAGCGAAATCGGACCAAGTGTGGAATGGAGAACCAAGGGCGCGAGGCTCTTTAACCAAGGCCCATGGGTGATAACACTCAGGACGGGGGCTTAAGTGTGGGTCTCAGGGCACGGCCGGTGCTGGTGCTTGGTCTCTCCTTGGAGACCTGGGTCAGCGAAATCTGACTAAGTGTGGAATGGAGAACCAAGAGAGCGAGGCTCTTTAACCCAGGCCCATGGGTGATAACACTCAGGACGGGGGCTTAAGTGTGGGTCTCAGGGCACGGCCGGTGCTGGTGCTTGGTCTCTCCTTGGAGGCCCGGGTCAGCGAAATCTGACTAAGTGTGGAATGGAGAAACAAGAGCGCGAGGCTCTTTAACCAAGGCCCATGGGTGATAACACTCAGGACGGGGGCTTAAGTGTGGGTCTCAGGGCACGGCCGGGGCTGTTGCTTGGTCTCTCCTTGGAGGCCCGGGTCAGCGAAATCTGACTAAGTGTGGAATGGAGAACCAAGGGCGCGAGGCTCTTTAACCAAGGCCCATGGGTGATAACACTCAGGACGGGGGCTTACGTGTGGGTCTCAGGGCACGGCCGGTGCTGGTGCTTGGTCTCTCCTTGGAGGCCCGGGTCAGCGAAATCTGACTAAGTGTGGAATGGAGAACCAAGAGCGCGAGGCCCTTTAACCCAGGCCCATGAGTGATAACACTCAGGAGGGGGACTTAAGTGTGGGTCCCCGGGCACGGCCGGTGCTGGTGCTTGGTCTCTCCGTGAAGGCCCAGTTCAGTGAAATGTGACTAAGAAAGAGATCTAAACACAGGAAACTGATATACATATGTTTCCTTTGATTCCTTTGGAGATAACCATAGGAAATATGGGTAAGAACGGGAACCAAGGATCCTTTGGAGATAAGCATAGGAGTGTTTCCTTTAAAGAGGATCATAGGAATGTTTCCTTTTGAATTACTCAGAGAGAGACCCAAATATTGCACTTCCGTAACCCCTAGTATGGGACATTTCTAAACATTTTGCTGTAATGTAAAGTGCCTACAAGTGTCCCATGTATTGTATTACCCTAACATAAAAAAGTGTGGGACATTTCCAGGCATTTTGCCTCAATGATAAGTGCCTAGAAGCGTCCGGCTCATTCTGATTGGTTGGGACATTTCTAGGCATTTTTGCTGTAATGTAAAGCGCCTACAAATGTCCCATGTATTGTATTTTTCCCTAACACAAAGAGTGGAACATTTCTAGGCATTTTCAGCACTCAGGGTGTGGGCTTTAGAGTGGGTCCCCGGGCTCAGCCATATTTGGAGGTTTTTTCTCCTATGTTTTGTATTTTTCCTCATGAAAATGTGTTGGACATTTCTAGGCATTTTTGCTATAATGTAAAGTGCCTAGAAGTGTCCCAAGTATTGTATCTTTCCCTAACACAAAGAGTGAGACATTTCTATGAATTTTCAGCACTCAGGACGGGGGCCTAAGTGTGGGTCTCAGGGCACGGCCGGTGCTGGTTCTTGGTCTCTCCTTGGAGGCCCGGGTCAGCGAAATCTGACTAAGTGTGGAATGGAGAACCAAGAGCGCGAGGCCCTTTAACCCAGGCCCATGAGTGATAACACTCAGGAGGGGGACTTAAGTGTGGGTCCCCGGGCACGGCCGGTGCTGGTGCTTGGTCTCTCCGTGAAGGCCCAGTTCAGTGAAATGTGACTAAGAAAGAGATCTAAACACAGGAAACTGATATACATATGTTTCCTTTGATTCCTTTGGAGATAACCATAGGAAATATGGGTAAGAACGGGAACCAAGGATCCTTTGGAGATAAGCATAGGAGTGTTTCCTTTAAAGAGGATCATAGGAAGTTTTTCCTTTTGAATTACTCAGAGAGAGACCCAAATATTGCACTTCCGTAACCCCTAGTATGGGACATTTCTAAACATTTTGCTGTAATGTAAAGTGCCTACAAGTGTCCCATGTATTGTATTACCCTAACATAAAAAAGTGTGGGACATTTCCAGGCATTTTGCCTCAATGATAAGTGCCTAGAAGCGTCCGGCTCATTCTGATTGGTTGGGACATTTCTAGGCATTTTTGCTGTAATGTAAAGCGCCTACAAATGTCCCATGTATTGTATTTTTCCCTAACACAAAGAGTGGAACATTTCTAGGCATTTTCAGCACTCAGGGTGTGGGCTTTAGAGTGGGTCCCCGGGCTCAGCCATATTTGGAGGTTTTTTCTCCTATGTTTTGTATTTTTCCTCATGAAAATGTGTTGGACATTTCTAGGCATTTTTGCTATAATGTAAAGTGCCTAGAAGTGTCCCAAGTATTGTATCTTTCCCTAACACAAAGAGTGAGACATTTCTATGAATTTTCAGCACTCAGGACGGGGGCCTAAGTGTTGGTCTCAGGGCACGGCCGGTGCTGGTGCTTGGTCTCTCCTTGGAGGCCCGGGTCAGCGAAATCTGACTAAGTGTGGAATGGAGAACCAAGAGCGCGAGGCCCTTTAACCCAGGCCCATGAGTGATAACACTCAGGAGGGGGACTTAAGTGTGGGTCCCCGGGCACGGCCGGTGCTGGTGCTTGGTCTCTCCGTGAAGGCCCAGTTCAGTGAAATGTGACTAAGAAAGAGATCTAAACACAGGAAACTGATATACATATGTTTCCTTTGATTCCTTTGGAGATAACCATAGGAAATATGGGTAAGAACGGGAACCAAGGATCCTTTGGAGATAAGCATAGGAGTGTTTCCTTTAAAGAGGATCATAGGAATGTTTCCTTTTGAATTACTCAGAGAGAGACCCAAATATTGCACTTCCGTAACCCCTAGTATGGGACATTTCTAAACATTTTGCTGTAATGTAAAGTGCCTACAAGTGTCCCATGTATTGTATTACCCTAACATAAAAAAGTGTGGGACATTTCCAGGCATTTTGCCTCAATGATAAGTGCCTAGAAGCGTCCGGCTCATTCTGATTGGTTGGGACATTTCTAGGCATTTTTGCTGTAATGTAAAGCGCCTACAAATGTCCCATGTATTGTATTTTTCGCTAACACAAAGAGTGGAACATTTCTAGGCATTTTCAGCACTCAGGGTGTGGGCTTTAGAGTGGGTCCCCGGGCTCAGCCATATTTGGAGGTTTTTTCTCCTATGTTTTGTATTTTTCCTCATGAAAATGTGTTGGACATTTCTAGGCATTTTTGCTATAATGTAAAGTGCCTAGAAGTGTCCCAAGTATTGTATCTTTCCCTAACACAAAGAGTGAGACATTTCTATGAATTTTCAGCACTCAGGACGGGGGCCTAAGTGTGGGTCCCCGGGCACGGCCGGTGCTGGTGCTGGGTCTCTCCATGGAGGCCCGGGTCAGCGAAATCTGACTAAGTGTGGAATGGAGAACCAAGGGCGCGAGGCCTTTTTAACCCAGGCCCATGGATGATAACACTCAGGAGGGGGACTTAAGTGTGGGTCCCCGGGCACGGCCGGTGCTGGTGCTTGGTCTCTCCGTGAAGGCCCAGTTCAGTGAAATGTGACTAAGAAAGAGATCTAAACACAGGAAACTGATATACATATGTTTCCTTTGATTCCTTTGGAGATAACCATAGGAAATATGGGTAAGAACGGGAACCAAGGATCCTTTGGAGATAAGCATAGTAGTGTTTCCTTTAAAGAGGATCATAGGAATGTTTCCTTTTGAATTACTCAGAGAGAGACCCAAATATTGCACTTCCGTAACCCCTAGTATGGGACATTTCTAGACATTTTGCTGTAATGTAAAGTGCCTACAAGTGTCCCATGTATTGTATTACCCTAACATAAAAAAGTGTGGGACATTTCCAGGCATTTTGCCTCAATGATAAGTGCCTAGAAGCGTCCGGCTCATTCTGATTGTTTGGGACATTTCTAGGCATTTTTGCTGTAATGTAAAGCGCCTACAAATGTCCCATGGATTGTATTTTTCCCTAACACAAAGAGTGGAACATTTCTAGGCATTTTCAGCACTCAGGGTGTGGGCTTTAGAGTGGGTCCCCGGGCTCAGCCATATTTGGATGTTTTTTCTCCTATGTTTTGTATTTTTCCCCATGAAAACGTGTGGGACATTTCTAGGCATTTTTGCTATAATGTAAAGTGCCTAGAAGTGTCCCAAGTATTGTATCTTTCCCTAACACAAAGAGTGAGACATTTCTAGGCATTTTCAGCACTCAGGACGGGGGCCTAAGTGTGGGTCCCCGGGCACGGCCTGTGCTGGTGCTGGGTCTCTCCATGGAGGCCCGGGTCAGCGAAATCTGACTAAGTGTTGAATGGAGAACCAAGGGCGCGAGGCCTTTTTAACCCAAGCCCATGGGTGATAACATTCAGGACGGGGGCTTAAGTGTGGGTCTCAGGGCACGGCCGGTGCTGGTGCTGGGTCTCTTAATGTATGCCCGGGTCAGCGAAAGTGACTAAGTATGGAATGGAAGACAAAGGGCGCGAGGCTCTTTAACCCAGGCCCATGGGTGATAACATTCAATACGGGGGCTTAAGTGTGGGTCTCAGGGCACGGCCGGTGCTGGTGCTTTGTCTCTCCTTGGAGGCCCGGGTCAGCGAAATCTGACTAAGTGTGGAATGGAGAACCTAGAGCACGAGGCTATTTAACCCAGGCCCATGGGTGATAACACTCAGGACGGGAGCTTACGTGTGGGTCTCCGGGCATGGCCGGTGCTGGTGCTTGGTCTCTCCTTGGAGACCTGGGTCAGCGAAATCTGACTAAGTGTGGAATGGAGAACCAAGAGAGCGAGGCTCTTTAACCCAGGCCCATGGGTGAAAACACTCAGGACGGGGACTTAAGTGTGGGTCCCCGGGCACGGCCGGTGCTGGTGCTTGGTCTCTCCGTGAAGGCCCAGTTCAGTGAAATGTGACTAAGAAAGAGATCTAAACACAGGAAACTGATATACATATGTTTCCTTTGATTCCTTTGGAGATAACCATAGGAAATATGGGTAAGAACGGGAACCAAGGATCCTTTGGAGATAAGCATAGGAGTGTTTCCTTTAAAGAGGATCATAGGAATGTTTCCCTTTGAATTACTCAGAGAGAGACCCAAATATTGCACTTCCGTAACCCCTAGTATGGGACATTTCTAGACATTTTGCTGTAATGTAAAGTGCCTACAAGTGTCCCATGTATTGTATTACCCTAACATAAAAAAGTGTGGGACATTTCCAGGCATTTTGCCTCAATGATAAGTGCCTAGAAGCGTCCGGCTCATTCTGATTGGTTGGGACATTTCTAGGCATTTTTGCTGTAATGTAAAGCGCCTACAAATGTCCCATGTATTGTATTTTTCCCTAACACAAAGAGTGGAACATTTCTAGGCATTTTCAGCACTCAGGATGTGGGCTTTAGAGTGGGTCCCCGGGCTCAGCCATATTTGGAGGTTTTTTCTCCTATGTTTTGTATTTTTCCCCATGAAAATGTGTTGGACATTTCTAGGCATTTTTGCTATAATGTAAAGTGCCTAGAAGTGTCCCAAGTATTGTATCTTTCCCTAACACAAAGAGTGAGACATTTCTAGGCATTTTCAGCACTCAGGACGGGGGCCTAAGTGTGGGTCGCCGGGCACGGCCGGTGCTGGTGCTGGATCTCTCCATGGAGGCCCGGGTCAGCGAAATCTGACTAAGTGTGGAATGGAGAACCAAGGGCGCGAGGCCTTTTTAACCCAGGCCCATGGGTGATAACACTCAGGACGGGGGCTTAAGTGTGGGTCTCCGGGCATGGCCGGTGCTGGTGATGGGGCTCTCCATGGAGGCCTGGGTCAGCGAAATCGGACCAAGTGTGGAATGGAGAACCAAGGGCGCGAGGCTCTTTAACCAAGGCCCATGGGTGATAACACTCAGGACGGGGGCTTAAGTGTGGGTCTCAGGGCACGGCCGGTGCTGGTGCTTGGTCTCTCCTTGGAGACCTGGGTCAGCGAAATCTGACTAAGTGTGGAATGGAGAACCAAGAGAGCGAGGCTCTTTAACCCAGGCCCATGGTTGATAACACTCAGGACGGGGGCTTAAGTGTGGGTCTCAGGGCACGGCCGGTGCTGGTGCTTGGTCTCTCCTTGGAGGCCCGGGTCAGCGAAATCTGACTAAGTGTGGAATGGAGAACCAAGAGCGCGAGGCTCTTTAACCAAGGCCCATGGGTGATAACACTCAGGACGGGGGCTTAAGTGTGGGTCTCAGGGCACGGCCGGGGCTGTTGCTTGGTCTCTCCGTGAAGGCCCAGTTCAGTGAAATGTGACTAAGAAAGAGATCTAAACACAGGAAACTGATATACATATGTTTCCTTTGATTCCTTTGGAGATAACCATAGGAAATATGGGTAAGAACGGGAACCAAGGATCCTTTGGAGATAAGCATAGGAGTGTTTCCTTTAAAGAGGATCATAGGAATGTTTCCTTTTGAATTACTCAGAGAGAGACCCAAATATTGCACTTCCGTAACCCCTAGTATGGGACATTTCTAAACATTTTGCTGTAATGTAAAGTGCCTACAAGTGTCCCATGTATTGTATTACCCTAACATAAAAAAGTGTGGGACATTTCCAGGCATTTTGCCTCAATGATAAGTGCCTAGAAGCGTCCGGCTCATTCTGATTGGTTGGGACATTTCTAGACATTTTTGCTGTAATGTAAAGCGCCTACAAATGTCCCATGTATTGTATTTTTCCCTAACACAAAGAGTGGAACATTTCTAGGCATTTTCAGCACTCAGGGTGTGGGCTTTAGAGTGGGTCCCCGGGCTCAGCCATATTTGGAGGTTTTTTCTCCTATGTTTTGTATTTTTCCTCATGAAAATGTGTTGGACATTTCTAGGCATTTTTGCTATAATGTAAAGTGCCTAGAAGTGTCCCAAGTATTGTATCTTTCCCTAACACAAAGAGTGAGACATTTCTATGAATTTTCAGCACTCAGGACGGGGGCCTAAGTGTGGGTCTCAGGGCACGGCCGGTGCTGGTGCTTGGTCTCTCCTTGGAGGCCCGGGTCAGCGAAATCTGACTAAGTGTGGAATGGAGAACCAAGAGCGCGAGGCCCTTTAACCCAGGCCCATGAGTGATAACACTCAGGAGGGGGACTTAAGTGTGGGTCCCCGGGCACGGCCGGTGCTGGTGCTTGGTCTCTCCGTGAAGGCCCAGTTCAGTGAAATGTGACTAAGAAAGAGATCTAAACACAGGAAACTGATATACATATGTTTCCTTTGATTCCTTTGGAGATAACCATAGGAAATATGGGTAAGAACGGGAACCAAGGATCCTTTGGAGATAAGCATAGGAGTGTTTCCTTTAAAGAGGATCATAGGAATGTTTCCTTTTGAATTACTCAGAGAGAGACCCAAATATTGCACTTCCGTAACCCCTAGTATGGGACATTTCTAAACATTTTGCTGTAATGTAAAGTGCCTACAAGTGTCCCATGTATTGTATTACCCTAACATAAAAAAGTGTGGGACATTTCCAGGCATTTTGCCTCAATGATAAGTGCCTAGAAGCGTCCGGCTCATTCTGATTGGTTGGGACATTTCTAGGCATTTTTGCTGTAATGTAAAGCGCCTACAAATGTCCCATGTATTGTATTTTTCCCTAACACAAAGAGTGGAACATTTCTAGGCATTTTCAGCACTCAGGGTGTGGGCTTTAGAGTGGGTCCCCGGGCTCAGCCATATTTGGAGGTTTTTTCTCCTATGTTTTGTATTTTTCCTCATGAAAATGTGTTGGACATTTCTAGGCATTTTTGCTATAATGTAAAGTGCCTAGAAGTGTCCCAAGTATTGTATCTTTCCCTAACACAAAGAGTGAGACATTTCTATGAATTTTCAGCACTCAGGACGGGGGCCTAAGTGTGGGTCTCAGGGCACGGCCGGTGCTGGTGCTTGGTCTCTCCTTGGAGGCCCGGGTCAGCGAAATCTGACTAAGTGTGGAATGGAGAACCAAGAGCGCGAGGCCCTTTAACCCAGGCCCATGAGTGATAACACTCAGGAGGGGGACTTAAGTGTGGGTCCCCGGGCACGGCCGGTGCTGGTGCTTGGTCTCTCCGTGAAGGCCCAGTTCAGTGAAATGTGACTAAGAAAGAGATCTAAACACAGGAAACTGATATACATATGTTTCCTTTGATTCCTTTGGAGATAACCATAGGAAATATGGGTAAGAACGGGAACCAAGGATCCTTTGGAGATAAGCATAGGAGTGTTTCCTTTAAAGAGGATCATAGGAATGTTTCCTTTTGAATTACTCAGAGAGAGACCCAAATATTGCACTTCCGTAACCCCTAGTATGGGACATTTCTAAACATTTTGCTGTAATGTAAAGTGCCTACAAGTGTCCCATGTATTGTATTACCCTAACATAAAAAAGTGTGGGACATTTCCAGGCATTTTGCCTCAATGATAAGTGCCTAGAAGCGTCCGGCTCATTCTGATTGGTTGGGACATTTCTAGGCATTTTTGCTGTAATGTAAAGCGCCTACAAATGTCCCATGTATTGTATTTTTCCCTAACACAAAGAGTGGAACATTTCTAGGCATTTTCAGCACTCAGGGTGTGGGCTTTAGAGTGGGTCCCCGGGCTCAGCCATATTTGGAGGTTTTTTCTCCTATGTTTTGTATTTTTCCTCATGAAAATGTGTTGGACATTTCTAGGCATTTTTGCTATAATGTAAAGTGCCTAGAAGTGTCCCAAGTATTGTATCTTTCCCTAACACAAAGAGTGAGACATTTCTATGAATTTTCAGCACTCAGGACGGGGGCCTAAGTGTGGGTCCCCGGGCACGGCCGGTGCTGGTGCTGGGTCTCTCCATGGAGGCCCGGGTCAGCGAAATCTGACTAAGTGTGGAATGGAGAACCAAGGGCGCGAGGCCTTTTTAACCCAGGCCCATGGATGATAACACTCAGGAGGGGGACTTAAGTGTGGGTCCCCGGGCACGGCCGGTGCTGGTGCTTGGTCTCTCCGTGAAGGCCCAGTTCAGTGAAATGTGACTAAGAAAGAGATCTAAACACAGGAAACTGATATACATATGTTTCCTTTGATTCCTTTGGAGATAACCATAGGAAATATGGGTAAGAACGGGAACCAAGGATCCTTTGGAGATAAGCATAGTAGTGTTTCCTTTAAAGAGGATCATAGGAATGTTTCCTTTTGAATTACTCAGAGAGAGACCCAAATATTGCACTTCCGTAACCCCTAGTATGGGACATTTCTAGACATTTTGCTGTAATGTAAAGTGCCTACAAGTGTCCCATGTATTGTATTACCCTAACATAAAAAAGTGTGGGACATTTCCAGGCATTTTGCCTCAATGATAAGTGCCTAGAAGCGTCCGTCTCATTCTGATTGGTTGGGACATTTCTAGGCATTTTTGCTTTAATGTAAAGTGCCTACAAATGTCCCATGGATTGTATTTTTCCCTAACACAAAGAGTGGAACATTTCTAGGCATTTTCAGCACTCAGGGTGTGGGCTTTAGAGTGGGTCCCCGGGCTCAGCCATATTTGGATGTTTTTTCTCCTATGTTTTGTATTTTTCCCCATGAAAACGTGTGGGACATTTCTAGGCATTTTTGCTATAATGTAAAGTGCCTAGAAGTGTCCCAAGTATTGTATCTTTCCCTAACACAAAGAGTGAGACATTTCTAGGCATTTTCAGCACTCAGGACGGGGGCCTAAGTGTGGGTCCCCGGGCACGGCCAGTGCTGGTGCTGGGTCTCTCCATGGAGGCCCGGGTCAGCGAAATCTGACTAAGTGTGGAATGGAAAACCAAGGGCGCGAGGCCTTTTTAACCCAGGCCCATGGGTGATAACACTCAGGACGGGGGCTTAAGTGTGGGTCTCCGGGCACGGCCGGTGCTGGTGATGGGTCTCTCCATGGAGGCCTGGGTCAGCGAAATCGGACCAAGTGTGGAATGGAGAACCAAGGGCGCGAGGCTCTTTAACCAAGGCCCATGGGTGAAAACACTCAGTACGGAGGCTTAAGTGTGGGGCTCAGGGCACGGCCGGTGCTGGTGCTGGGTGTCTTAATGTATGCCCGGGTCAGCGAAAAGTGACTAAGTGTGGAATGGAAGACCAAGGGCGCGAGGCTCTTTAACCCAGGCACATGGGTGATAACATTCAGGACGGGGGCTTAAGTGTGGGTCTCCGGGCACGGCCGGTGCTGGTGATGGGTCTCTCCATGGAGGCCTGGGTCAGCGAAATCGGACCAAGTGTGGAATGGAGAACCAAGGGCGCGAGGCTCTTTAACCAAGGCCCATGGGTGATAACACTCAGGAAGGGGGCTTACGTGTGGGTCTCCGGGCATGGCCGGTGCTGGTGCTTGGTCTCTCCTTGGAGACCTGGGTCAGCGAAATCTGACTAAGTGTGGAATGGAGAACCAAGAGAGCGAGGCTCTTTAACCCAGGCCCATGGGTGATAAAACTCAGGACGGGGGCTTAAGTGTGGGTCTCAGGGCACGGCCGGTGCTGGTGCTTGGTCTCTACTTGGAGGCCCGGGTCAGCGAAATCTGACTAAGTGTGGAATGGAGAACCAAGAGCGCGAGGCTCTTTAACCAAGGCCCATGGGTGATAACACTCAGGATGGGGGCTTAAGTGTGGGTCTCAGGGCACGGCCGGGGCTGTTGCTTGGTCTCTCCTTGGAGGCCCGTGTCAGCGAAATCTGACTAAGTTTGGAATGGAGGACCAAGAGCGCGAGGCTCTTTAACCCAGGCCCATGAGTGATAACACTCAGGAGGGGGACTTAAGTGTGGGTCCCCGGGCACGGCCGATGCTGGTGCTTGGTCTCTCCTTGGAGGCCTGGGTCAGCGAAGTCGGACTAAGTGTGGAATGGAGAACCAAGGGCGCGAGGCTCTTTAACCAAGGCCCATGGGTGATAACACTCAGGACGGGGGCTTAAGTGTGGGTCTCAGGGCACGGCCGGTGCTGGTGCTTGGTCTCTCCTTGGAGGCCCGGGTCAGCGAAATCTGACTAAGTGTGGAATGGAGAACCAAGAGCGCGAGGCTCTTTAACCCAGGCCCATGAGTGATAACACTCAGGAGGGGGACTTAAGTGTGGGTCCCCGGGCACGGCCGGTGCTGGTGCTTGGTCTCTCCGTGAAGGCCCAGTTCAGTGAAATGTGACTAAGAAAGAGATCTAAACACAGGAAACTGATATACATATGTTTCCTTTGATTCCTTTGGAGATAACCATAGGAAATATGGGTAAGAACGGGAACCAAGGATCCTTTGGAGATAAGCATAGGAGTGTTTCCTTTAAAGAGGATCATAGGAATGTTTCCTTTTGAATTACTCAGAGAGAGACCCAAATATTGCACTTCCGTAACCCCTAGTATGGGACATTTCTAGACATTTTGCTGTAATGTAAAGTGCCTACAAGTGTCCCATGTATTGTATTACCCTAACATAAAAAAGTGTGGGACATTTCCAGGCATTTTGCCTCAATGATAAGTGCCTAGAAGCGTCCGGCTCATTCTGATTGGTTGGGACATTTCTAGGCATTTTTGCTGTAATGTAAAGCGCCTACAAATGTCCCATGGATTGTATTTTTCCCTAACACAAAGAGTGGAACATTTCTAGGCATTTTCAGCACTCAGGGTGTGGGCTTTAGAGTGGGTCCCCGGGCTCAGCCATATTTGGATGTTTTTTCTCCTATGTTTTGTATTTTTCCCCATGAAAACGTGTGGGACATTTCTAGGCATTTTTGCTATAATGTAAAGTGCCTAGAAGTGTCCCAAGTATTGTATCTTTCCCTAACACAAAGAGTGAGACATTTCTAGGCATTTTCAGCACTCAGGACGGGGGCCTAAGTGTGGGTCCCCGGGCACGGCCAGTGCTGGTGCTGGGTCTCTCCATGGAGGCCCGGGTCAGCGAAATCTGACTAAGTGTGGAATGGAAAACCAAGGGCGCGAGGCCTTTTTAACCCAGGCCCATGGGTGATAACACTCAGGACGGGGGCTTAAGTGTGGGTCTCCGGGCACGGCCGGTGCTGGTGATGGGTCTCTCCATGGAGGCCTGGGTCAGCGAAATCGGACCAAGTGTGGAATGGAGAACCAAGGGCGCGAGGCTCTTTAACCAAGGCCCATGGGTGATAACACTCAGGCCGGGGGCTTAAGTGTGGGTCTCAGGGCACGGCCGGTGCTGGTGATGGGTCTCTCCATGGAGGCCTGGGTCAGCGAAATCGGACCAAGTGTGGAATGGAGAACCAAGGGCGCGAGGCTCTTTAACCAAGGCCCATGGGTGATAACACTCAGGCCGGGGGCTTAAGTGTGGGTCTCAGGGCACGGCCGGTGCTGGTGCTTGGTCTCTCCTTGGAGGACCGGGTCAGCGAAATCTGACTAAGTGTGGAATGGAGAACCTAGAGCACGAGGCTCTTTAACCCAGGCCCATGGGTGATAACACTCAGGACGGGGGCTTAAGTGTGGGTCTCCGGGCACGACCGGTGCTGGTGCTGGGTCTCTCCATGGAGCCCCAGGTCAGCGAAAAATAACTAAGTGTGTAATGGAGCACCAGGGGCGCGAGGCTCTTTGAGCCAGGCCCATGGGTGATCACTCAGGATGGGGGCTTAAGAGTGGGTCCCCGGGCACGGCCGGTGCTGGTGCTGGGTCTCTCCATGGAGCCCCGGGTCAGTGAAATGTGACTAAGTGTGGAATGGAGCGCCAGGGGCACAAGGCTCTTTGAGCCAGGCCCATGGGTGATCACTCAGGATGGGGGCTTAAGAGTGGGTCTCCGGGCACGGCCGGTGCTGGTGCTGGGTCTCTCCATGGAGCCCCAGGTCAGCGAAAAATAAGTAAGTGTGTAATGGAGCACCAAGGGCGCGAGGCTCTTTGAGCCAGGCCCATGGGTGATCACTCAGGATGGGGCTTTCACAGCCTTCACAACCGCAATGGACGCTTCAGTGCGGGGGATACGCTCTCTCTGTTCTATGAAGGAAGAAACGAGAGCCTTTCCCAGCTGCTCCAGGAAAAATCTCCGCTTGTTCAGCTTTCCCTGTTTCCAGTCTGGGTTTAGCTCTCTCCATATGACGAATGCGTTGTTGGAGGAGACGTCGATCATGTTGTGAAATATCACCAACGGCCAGCGTGCGGTCATCCTCCTGCAGCTGTATGTTCCGACCACCTTGTCCAGGTTGTCCACGCCACCTTTGCTGCGGTTGTAGTCTAGAATGATGACCGGCTTCCTGTCCGGGCGGTCGCTGACGTCGGCCTTGGTGTGCAGCGTGCTCATGAGCAACACGTTCTTGTTTTTCTTCGGGAAGTAAGAGACAAGAGTGGCACTGGGCGTGAATGCAAACTTGGAGGATAAGGCCTCCCTTCCCCTGACTGTGAGCAGCCCGCGTGGGAGCCAGGGCTTGTTCCTCCGTACTGTGGCGACCAGGGTGAGATTTCTCTCCAGCAGCTGCTGGGCGAGTTTATAGGAGGTGAAATAATTGTCGCACGTGACGTTACGGTCGTGTAGTCCCTCCGTTACATCGAGCACTACCCGCAACCCCAAGCCCCCTTCTGGGTGTTCCTGGTCCGGCTTTCCGGTGTATACTTGCATGTTCCAAGCGTAGCTGGATTTTGAATCGCAGGCCACCCACGACTTGATCCCATATTTCGCCGGCTTGCTTGGCATGTACTGACGGAAAGGACACCGGCCTCTGAACGGAACCAGTTGCTCATCCACGGTCACTTCGGGCCCTGGGTTGTAGAGACAGGGTAACTGCGACACCCACAAGTCCCACACTTCTCTTATGGCAGCTAATTTGTCGCTGGCTCGTCTCCTGGGTCTCGTCTCGCGGTCGTCGAAGCGCAGCAGTCTGGAGTAGGTGTGGAATTGTTTTAGGGGCATGGTGGCACGAAATATGGCCCTGCCGTTTTCGGGGTGCCAGAGACTGGCGGCGGCCTCTCCTCGGGACCTGTACACGCCCGCTAAGATCAGCAGCCCTATGTAGGCACGCAGGTCGACCTCATACATCTCTCTTCATTCATCACCGTATTTTCGACGACCCTCCCGGTTCGTATTCTCCAGGATGATGTCCTCTACCATTGGCGTGATGAACAGGCTGAACGTCGAGGCTATGTCACCGGCGCCATACTTCGCTTGCATCGTGGGGCCCGGAGAGAGCCCGCTCACAGCCGTATCAACAGTAGAGGAGCAGCAGCTTACCACTCGGTCGTACGCCGTCGAAGACCAGATTATTTCCCCGTTTTTTGAGTTGAAGGTCTCTCTTTCTTCGTCCGAGGATGACACTGGGTGGTAGTCACTGTCTTTGTCTTCGTCATCGTCCTCCAGGTCGTCTCTGTCTTTTTCCCCGTCTGGTACTCCATCTGGTTCTCCGTCTGCTTCTCGGTCTTTCGCTCGTGCCTCCTCTTCAGGCTGAAAGGAGGTATCCGAGGGAAATATCTGTTTCAATCGTTCGAGCCTGACGTACGGATTGAATGACATGGTTGGTAAGTGTGTTTGAAGCGGGAATTTGGACGCAGCTTTATCTTTTCCATGGGGTCTAATCAACCCCAGCTGGGGTCTACTAGACCCCAACTGGGGACTACTTCACCCCACTTGGGGGTCTGCTAGACCCCAACTGGGGTCTACTTCAGCCCATTTGGGATCTAATTCATCCCTCCTGGGGTGTAATTCATCCCTCCTGGGGTCTAGCTCACCAAACCTGGGTCAATTGGACCCAAGAACATCAGGAGGGTTAATAAAAAAACTGTGCTTGCACATCCTGTGGGGCGCAAATTCTCTGGGGCGCACATGCTGCTGCGCACATGAATAAAATAATATTAAAACATTTTTACAAAAAAAAATATTTAAATCAAAATAATAAAAAAACTGTGCTTGCACATCCTGTGGGGCGCAAATTATGTGGGGCGCACATCCTGCAGCGCACATCCTGCTGCGCACATAAATAAAAATGATATTAAAAAAAATTACAATTTTTTTTTTTAAAAATCAAATTAATAAAAAAACTGTCTTTGCACATCCTGTGGGGCGCAAATTCTGTGGGGCGCACATCCTGCAGCGCACATCCTGCTGCGCACATAGATAAAAATAATATAAAAAAAAAATTACAATTTTTTTTTTTTTAAATCAAATTAATAAAAAAACTGTGCTTGCACATCCTGTGGGGCGCAAATTCTGTGGGGCGCACATCCTGTGGCGCACATCCTGCTGCGCACATGAATAAAAATAATATTAAAACATTTTTACAAAAAAAATTATTTAAATCAAAATAATAAAAAAACTGTGCTTGCACATCCTGTGGGGCGCAAATTATGTGGGGCGCACATCCTGCAGCGCACATCCTGCTGCGCACATAAATAAAAATGATATTAAAAAAAAATTACAATTTTTTAAAAAAAAAATCAAATTAATAAAAAAACTGTCTTTGCACATCCTGTGGGGCGCAAATTCTGTGGGGCGCACATCCTGCAGCGCACATCCTGCTGCGCACATAAATAAAAATAATATTAAAAAAAAATTACAATTTTTTTTTTTTTAAATCAAATTAATAAAAAAACTGTGCTTGCACATCCTGTGGGGCGCAAATTCTGTGGGGCGCACATCCTGCGGCGCACATCCTGCTGCGCACATGAATAAAAATAATATTAAAACATTTTTACAAAAAAAATTATTTAAATCAAAATAATAAAAAAACTGTGCTTGCACATCCTGTGGGGCGCAAATTATGTGGTGCGCAAATTCTGTGGGGCGCACATCCTGCTGCGCACATAAATAAAAATAATATTAAAAAAAAATTATAATTTTTTTTTTAAATCAAATTAATAAAAAACTGTCCTTGCACATCCTGTGGTACGCAAATTCTTTGGGGCGCACATCCTGCGGCGCACATCCTGCTGCGCACATGAATAAAAATAATATTAAAACATTTTTACAAAAAAAATATTTAAATCAAATTAATAAAAAAACTGTGCTTGCACATCCTGTGGGGCGCAAATTCTCTGGGGCGCACATGCTGCTGCGCACATGAATAAAATAATTTTAAAACATTTTTACAAAAAAAAATATTTAAATCAAAATAATAAAAAAACTGTGCTTGCACATCCTGTGGGGCGCAAATTATGTGGGGCGCACATCCTGCAGCGCACATCCTGCTGCGCACATAAATAAAAATGATATTAAAAAAAATTACAATTTTTTTTTTAAAAATCAAATTAATAAAAAAACTGTCTTTGCACATCCTGTGGGGCGCAAATTCTGTGGGGCGCACATCCTGCAGCGCACATCCTGCTGCGCACATAAATAAAAATGATATTAAAAAAAATTACAATTTTTTTTTAAAAAATCAAATTAATAAAAAAACTGTCTTTGCACATCCTGTGGGGCGCAAATTCTGTGGGGCGCACATCCTGCAGCGCACATCCTGCTGCGCACATAAATAAAAATAATATTAAAAAAAAATTACAATTTTTTTTTTTTTAAATCAAATTAATAAAAAAACTGTGCTTGCACATCCTGTGGGGCGCAAATTCTGTGGGGCGCACATCCTGCGGCGCACATCCTGCTGCGCACATGAATAAAAATAATATTAAAACATTTTTACAAAAAAAATTATTTAAATCAAAATAATAAAAAAACTGTGCTTGCACATCCTGTGGGGCGCAAATTATGTGGTGCGCAAATTCTGTGGGGCGCACATCCTGCTGCGCACATAAATAAAAATAATATTAAAAAAAAATTATAATTTTTTTTTTAAATCAAATTAATAAAAAACTGTCCTTGCACATCCTGTGGTACGCAAATTCTTTGGGGCGCACATCCTGCGGCGCACATCCTGCTGCGCACATGAATAAAAATAATATTAAAACATTTTTACAAAAAAAATATTTAAATCAAATTAATAAAAAAACTGTGCTTGCACATCCTGTGGGGCGCAAATTCTCTGGGGCGCACATGCTGCTGCGCACATGAATAAAATAATTTTAAAACATTTTTACAAAAAAAAATATTTAAATCAAAATAATAAAAAAACTGTGCTTGCACATCCTGTGGGGCGCAAATTATGTGGGGCGCACATCCTGCAGCGCACATCCTGCTGCGCACATAAATAAAAATGATATTAGAAAAAATTACAATTTTTTTTTTAAAAATCAAATTAATAAAAAAACTGTCTTTGCACATCCTGTGGGGCGCAAATTCTGTGGGGCGCACATCCTGCAGCGCACATCCTGCTGCGCACATAAATAAAAATAATATAAAAAAAAAATTACAATTTTTTTTTTTTTAAATCAAATTAATAAAAAAACTGTGCTTGCACATCCTGTGGGGCGCAAATTCTGTGGGGCGCACATCCTGCGGCGCACATCCTGCTGCGCACATGAATAAAAATAATATTAAAACATTTTTACAAAAAAAATTATTTAAATCAAAATAATAAAAAAACTGTGCTTGCACATCCTGTGGTGCGCAAATTCTTTGGGGCGCACATCCTGCTGCGCACATGAATAAAAATAATATTAAAACATTTTTACAAAAAAAAATATTTAAATCAAATTAATAAAAAAACTGTGCTTGCACATCCTGTGGGGCGCAAATTCTGTGGGGCGCACATCCTACAGCGCACTTGAATAAAAATAATATTAAAACATTTTTACAAAAAGAAATATTTAAATCAAATTAATAAAAAAACTGTGCTTACACATCCTGTGGGGCGCAAATTCTGTGGGGCACACATCCTGCGGCGCACATCCTGCTGTGCACATAAATAAAAATAATATTAAAACATTTTTACAAAAAAAAATATTTAAATCAAATTAATAAAAAATCTGTGCTTGCACATCCTGTGTGGCGCAAATTATGTGGGGCGCACATCCTGCGGCGCACATCCAGCTGCGCATATTAATAAAAATAATATTAAAAAAAATTTACAATTTTTTTTTTTTAACAGAGGAAAGGAAACAAAGCAAGAGCTGGAGCAGTTACAAAAGTATAGCAATGCAGAAGCCCTCAGCGCCACAAAGATCGCCTCTCAGCTGAACAACACAATCAAGAGGAAGAACAAAAAAGATCTTCAGAAAGATTATGTGGAGCTGAAGGTGGCATACATCCTCAACCAGGAGAGGTTAAACAATGAGGTTCAGTTGGAAAAGGATAAAAGCAATATTCTCCAAGAAGAGATGAAGATCCTCATAGCGTCTGCTGATGTTTTCTACCAATGTCACACAACAAACCAGGAGGAGTTGAACAGCGATCTCCAGGAGGAGAAGATGAAGAACAAAATTCTCCAAGAAGAGCTGGAGAAGCTCAAAGTTTCTTATCATAATATCTGTCAAAGTCATACAACCAACCAGGAAAATTTCAACACCAAGTTCCAGGAGGAAAAGACGAAAAATAACAATCTCCAAGAAGAGCTGCAGGAGCTCAAAATTTCTCATCACAAGGTCGGCCAGTAGAAGTTAATCATCAACTTACAGGAGGAACTGAAGAAGAAGAAAAAGAATGTTCTCCAAGAGAAGCTGGAGAAGCTCAAATCTTCTTTTCACAAGCACTGCCAACTTCAAACAACAGGCCGGGAGAAGTTCAACACTGAGCTCCAGGAGGAGGAAAAGAAGAAGAAAGTTCTCAAAGAAGAGCTGAAGAAACTAAATTCTTCTTATCGAGAGGTCTGCCAAAGTCTTACATAAACCGGAAGAAGTTCATCAAGGTCTGCAAAAGTCATGAAACCAAACAGAGGAAGTTCATCATCAAGCTCGATGAGGAGAAGAGGAAGAATGGCGATCTCAAAGTTGAGCTGAAGACTCTCAAAGGTTCTTATCACGACGTCTGCCAAAGTCGTGCAACCAACCAGGAGAAGTTCAACAGCGAGCTCTGGGAGGAGAAGAAAAAGAACAATGTTCTCCTAAATAAGCTGAAGAGGCTCAGCATTACTTCTTATGTTTCTAGAACTGAGCCCACTGAGGACGAGTCTCTCTCCAATGTACTCCCTGATCCCAAACCCAAGGAGACGGGGCTGCCTGAGAAGACAGAGAAACAAAAGAAAGCTTTTTCGTGGAAGAGAGTCCGCCACCTGGGGTTGTTAAGGAGGTGGAAGAAGTCCGCGGCGCCAACATCCCCTAGCAACTGAGCTGACTTTACCGTCTTCACCTGCTGTGAGGACTGTCAATGTTAATGGAGGGATTTACAATTTGATTTCAAAACATCATAAAAAAAAAGAATGTCCTCACAATGATAGTATCGCACCGAATAAAACGATAAAAAACTAAAATTCTTGCATATGTTGATGTATTTAAGATAAGGTAAGATAAGATGTCCCTTAATTTATTCTCCGTAGAGGAAATTCACAAGAAAGCACAAGAAAGTGTATCAGATACATTCTCCTGCTGAGCTGGAGAACGGTTCCAAATGTACACAATCAAGAGTCAAGGAACCACAGTGTAGGCCTGTGCATGCACCACCAGTTTGGTTCTCATGGTTTTCCAGGTATGCATATGTCAGACTCTATATATATGACATTTTTATTCTCTTCTATAAAATGTCTGACACTGATATTTGAATCTATATCTATGTAGATATAGATATAGATAGGATTTTCTTTTACTTTATACAGATTTTTTGTGTTTTTTCAAGGAAACATAAACTTGAAGAGCTTTTGTTGACCTTAGTTTGGGCACGGCCATGGAAATCTGAGTGGAGATATAAAGTGCTACTTAAAGCTGTTCCCTATGCCACCAGTATATTCAGTTGTCTGTGATAGAGTGCTGGAATTAATATTCTGCCTGGATGATGTTAGATTGAATACTAGATGTTCAGTGTACTTCTCTTAGTGGGTTTCGAACTCTTGCATGAGTAGGTCTAAAATGGTGGAGAACAGGGGCTCTCCATCTCTGCAGGTCGAGATTTATAAAGAAAGTAGCAGCTCAAGTGGAAAATATAGTAAGACAAAAAATATGAGTAATTATAGAAATATATACAAATGTAGGGATAATTCTATATATACTACACAAGGCTATTTAATAAAAAAAGAAAATATAGAGATGAGATCAGAGTTGTGTTCATGAGCAATTTGTTCATTCTTTGGGCCTGAGGTGCAGTGGGACAATCCTCTAAAAGGTGACATTAAAAACACTGGTCCCAAGTCGTTTGCAGTACTGGGACGCTCCGTCTTGGGCACAGGGACGATGCAGGATATCTTCCAGATCCGGAAGACAGCAAGCTAAAGTATAAAAATAAAACTTTAGTTTAATTGTCCATTCAGGGATAAGGCAAAATCCAAAGTCGTAAATCCAGGCAGAGTCAAAAAGCAGGTAGTCAAATTAATTAATCCAGAATAATCAGACTTTTTTATGCATTTGTAAATAATAGACCTCATTCCTCAAGTAGTTATTGTCAAGTTGTGTTTCAGATCCTTGCAGATATTCAACTTTGTTTGCTTGTTGTCATTTTTCAGGTGCTGGGCTAAACCGGCAGAGGCGTGTATATGTTAATTTGAATCCTGGATTCTTAGAGCGATTGTGTGAAACTGCAGGAGGAATGGCTTTAGGCATCGGATTGTTTTGTCTCTCAAATTTATATTCTCTATACCAATGAGGTACGAACCACTGACTCACCGTAACCAGCTGCATTTAATGCATCATATCAAAAGCCACACTGTTAATCTCAAGGTTAATTTGCTGTGGTATGTTCCATGTTAAAGTCAAACCTGATTAACATGGTGCATGTTCTCTGTATCTGCCTCTCTGTTCAGCAAACAGCATCCTCTCTAGATGAAGGTCCGTCTCAGGTTGAGTCGCTGGGGCCGTACTCCAGCCTTGAGCTGCTGAACAACAACAATCTAGTTCACCTGTCGACTCAGCTGCACACTACAGAGGTAGGTTGTCCTTGACTTTTGGTTTAAGGTTTGAAAACCTCTGCTGTGTCAAATTGCTCCTCCAATTCGCAGTCCCTTGATAAATAATCAAGGGAATAACTGGGATTAGTCAAGGAAAAGTCTTTTATTAAACAATAACATTTCTGTTTTTTAACTTGTGTTTCTTAACATATTTCAGTTCTGTGTGGTTTTTGCTTGGTGGAGTGTTTCTATTCAATAAGACTCTTGAATGAAACCTCCTGTGAAAAACCACAAACCCAATTAAATATTTATATGGATGCAAGTTTTGGTAGATACACGAGATTGTGTGATACCTACAAACATTACTGCAAAGGGAAGAGACAAATAAATGCAACAAAACTTTACGCATCATTCAAAGACACAAAAAGTAAATGGACACTCAGGCACACAATTTTACTTCAAGTAAAATTACACCATGTACTTATGTGAGCCCTTCATGAACTCATCTACAGTGTGGTGGTGCAGGTAGTGAAGCTGTGAAAGCAGGTGGAGATGTAGCAGTGGGTGGAGAACCGGGAGAGCAGTTGACTGTTGTCTGCATGTCAACACTCTGGGTGAGGTCCAGGGCAAAATTGTTGGCTCGAACAAAAAATATTCTCTTTCTGAAGAGGAGATTGATTTCAGGGATTCCATAAATGTAATTAATGAATGAATAAAAAGAAAAAGACTTCAATCAAATACATTTAATTTGAGTTAAGAAAATGTATATAATTTCTTCATGTAAAAGAATGTAAAGCTATTACACATCTTTTCTCAATTGTTTAACGTTTTCATATCTGCAAAACAGACACTGATACCAATATGTATGTGAAAGGCTCATACTGGCCAGTAATATCGACCAGCTGATGTATCAGTCCGGCTCTTTTCATAAGATTATGTTGTTGTCTTCTGTGGAATCCCAAAATAATTTCTCTTACTTCATGTTTAACTTAATCTTTACTTCACTGCCATGACCGTTGAGAGTGTGACAGTAGTGGCTCCTGAGGTCCGAGTCGGGCCTTTCGTTCTGTTTAAAGGTATCTCCACTATCTAAACAACCTGATGTAAACACCGACATTATTCAGCTGTTACGTTCAGCTAACTGTCACTCATTCATCCTCAGGCCTGGTGGAGCAGAGCCATCATTTTTAGACACTGAGTTTGAGGGATTATTCCAACCTCACCGTCCCCGCTCATCTGACCACACTGTTAGCCCGGATAAGTAGAGTTTACTAAGAAAATATGAGGAAATAGGTTGCCCTAAAAAAAAATTGTAATGGAACATGAAAACTTGAGTTGATTTAACTTGAAATCATTTGTAATATCAGTTCAAGTTAAAGTGAGACAATTTTCCTTTTCTTTTATAATTTGTTAAACTAGAATAAAACAATGAAATGACAAAAATACATCATTTTACAGTTTTATTTGTTTGATCATACAATATGAAAATGAAGGCACATAATACCAGTTTTTTAGACAACTTCTGACTTGTGAATGAGCGCCTTATCATTTTAACATACAATATAAAAGGTAAACTATCCCTTTTAAAACCAGACAGATCTTCTGGTAGCTCCCAGGTTACAGAGAACAACAGCAGAAAATGTAAAGATCATGAATTATAACAAATTACATAAAGTACAATTACCGCCTTAGGGTAAATCAACATATCAAAATAGCTAGATTCATGGCAAAATTCTCAAGCCAGCGGGTCAGAGGACGTCCGCTGAGTAGGTCCTTCCCATTTGGCCTAGGACGTATTTGCCTTCACACATGAAAAAGATGCGTGCACATGCTCAGCAGACAACACTTCAATGTGGTCTGTGACATATCTCAGTGAATTTAACAATGATGGGAGCTCCTATTTTGATGCTACTGATAAGGATAAAGTGCAGATATATTTTTCCATCTTGGATTTTCTGTTTGATTTAACCGAGAACTACTGAAATGATTTTATATGGAATCAAATCAAATTCTGTAGCAAAGGTGAAAGTCTGAGGTCAGTGCAAATATCAAAAAACAGTGCTAATGCCATAACACTGTGCAACATTTACATCTAAAGGAGTAGCACAAAAAAACTTTTTTACACTGCATGCTGGTTTTTCAAAGTTTGAAAGTCAGCTCACTTCTTCCAAGGTTGAGCATTACCTGCTGAACAAAGATGAAAGTGTTTTTCATATAATTAGGGTAATTGAGGTGCAGGGCATAACTTAGGCCAAAAAGAAGGCAGAAGGCCTGAGGTAGGTTTGCCAGGTTGTCCATCACTACGCTCCCTTCCAAGATGATCCCTACGGGTTGAGTCGAGGATTGTCTTCATCCGTGCAGAGGATTCCCACTGCAGTTTGACTGTATGATCCGTTGTCATTTACATCCTATCGGCGCTAAAACAAATGTCGGGTGATTTTCACCCACGCGAGTGTGATCACAACTGTTTTGCATGGATACAGCAGGACATATTGAGGATGCAACGGCTGGAGGAAATAACACAGAACTTGTCAAGAGAATGGAGGCTACAACGGGGGGCCGAGTGGTAGAACTTATTGTCCCCAATACACTCTGATTTGTTTTTTCAAGACAAATTGTTGATCTTAAGCTAACATTTCCAAGAGCCAGTTACGAGTTTTGTTTTAATGCGCAATGCAGCAGAGGACTTTCAGGTCAATTTAAAATCAACCAGTCTTTAAAATAACCTATGTCAGCCTTGGTCTTAAAAATGTTAGCATTCCGGCATGCACACGAGTCTGCAAACAAGAAAATACATTCTTGGGAAAGATACCCACATTTATTATTTTAGGATTTGTAGATCATAAGGCTTTTACAGGCAGTTATACACGTAATCAATTTATATTTCATCATTATGCTACAGAGTTTTTAAAGGCCCCATATTCTACATTCTTCTGGGATTTAATTTGAGGTATTGGTACCCCTAAGATGATATTTCAGCCTTATTCATTATTTATGAGCCCCTCCTCCGATTGGCTGAATGCACTCTGAGTCAAATGCGACCAGGCCTAAATGTATTATGAGAATAATAATACATTTAGGGGACTGGTGGAATGCAAGATTATTAATCTAGATTTTTGCGTTTTGTGATGAAATATGACTATTGAAAGTAAACATGTAAAAATAAAGAAATCAAGGAATAAATGGAATGTTCCAGAAGAAGAGAACTGTTTGGGGTGGCGTTTAGCCACCTGGTAGAGCTGCTGCCCCAAAGAGGAAAGACTTCAACCCGCAGACGCCCGTTAGATTCCAACCCATGGCCATTTATGGATGTCCTCTCCCACTCTCTTTGTCCCCCTTTCACAACTAAGCCTAATACATGTAAAGGAAAAGGACTGTTTATGATGTGATAGAAATTTTACTATAGGGCAATGATTGATATGAGGAAGTACTTTGATGTTTTCGAAAGATAACAGATGTTGCCTGAGAAGTCAGGGGTGCACTCAAACCTGTTATGTGACATCCTCACTGACGAGGTCACCAAACAAATCACTTAACAGAACAGAGGATTTGTGTTTGTAAACTACTCAAGGGATCTTGAACAGTAGATGCTACATTCCAAAGGTCTGGGAAAGACAGGATATGGGTCACCTATTGCTTAACATGAAAGAGGTTGATCAATAACATTTGTCTCCTCTCTAGGAGGGGCTTGGAGATGTATAAAGTACTGCTTTTCCTGTATGTCATTGCTCATTGTATGAAATCCATTCCATGGTCTTGTACATTGATGCCCATCTGCAGATGTAGAATAAACTTCCAGAAAGACATTGTAATGACTTGTGCTTGACTATTGAGAAATTCCCATGACAATGATCAAAGACACGTTTAATGTTAAAGATTAAAGACACCTTTAATGTTTGATATATCATAGGCTCAAGGTGACACATTTATCATAAGGTCTTTTATAGAAAAAATAAGAGGAAGAGGATATACCCATCCGTACAAAGGATAATGTGATATCGATTTCAGATAAGTGACACACAACTGTGATCGAGAGAAAACTTCTACTGACGCAGAAATCTGTCCAGAATAATTCTAATTTTCTATTTCAAATTTAGAGATTAACCCAGTGATGGAAGTTTTTTTTCACCAAAACATGGGGACTAGTCAAGCCCTAGCAACTATACAGCAGAAGTTTATTTGTATGTCTCAACAAATAAGCTACCTCATAGACCAGCTGGCCAAGGAGAATCCCAACCTTAGTACAGAGTACCACTGGAGGATCCCACTGAGCCAAGATTTTGAGGAGCACAAACAAGAGCTGTTTCGACAGAAAAAGCTGAACGAAATGTCCATTAACAGAGGAAAGGAAACAAAGCAAGAGCTGGAGCAGTTACAAAAGTATAGCAATGCAGAAGCCCTCAGCGCCACAGAGATCGCCTCTCAGCTGAACAACACAATCAAGAGGAAGAACAAAAAAGATCTTCAGAAAGATTATGTGGAGCTGAAGGTGGCATACATCCTCAACCAGGAGAGGTTAAACAATGAGGTTCAGTTGGAGAAGGATAAAAGCAATATTCTCCAAGAAGAGATGCAGATCCTCATAGCGTCCGCTGATGTTTTCTACCAATGTCACACAACAAACCAGGAGGAGTTGAACAGCGATCTCCAGGAGGAGAAGATGAAGAACAACATTCTCCAAGAACTGCTGGAGAAGCTCAAAGCTTCTTATCATAATATCTGTCAAAGTCATACAACCAACCAGGACAATTTCAACACCAAGTTCCAGGAGGAAGAGACGAAAAATAACAATCTCCAAGAAGAGCTGCAGGAGCTCAAAATTTCTCATCACAAGGTCGGCCAGGAGAAGTTAATCATCAACTTACAGGAGGAACTGAAGAAGAAGAAGAAGAAAAAGAATGTTCTCCAAGAGAAGCTGGAGAAGCTCAAATCTTCTTTTCACAAGGACTGCCAACTTCAAACAACCAGCCGGGAGAAGTTCAACACCGAGCTCCAGGAGGAGGAGAAGAAGAAGAAAGTTCTCAAAGAAGAGCTGAAGAAACTAAATTCTTCTTATCGAGAGGTCTGCCAAAGTCTTACAACAAACCGGAAGAAGTTCATCACCGAGCTCCAGGAGGAGAAGAAGAAGAAGAATGTTCTCCGAGAAGAGCTGACGAAAATAATCGATCTTTATGACAAGGTCTGCAAAAGTCATGAAACCAAACAGAGGAAGTTCATCATCAAGCTCGATGAGGAGAAGAGGAAGAATGGCGATCTCAAAGTTGAGCTGAAGACTCTCAAAGGTTCTTATCACGACGTCTGCCAAAGTCGTGCAACCAACCAGGAGAAGTTCAACAGCGAGCTCTGGGAGGAGAAGAAAAAGAACAATGTTCTCCTAAATAAGCTGAAGAGGCTCAGCATTACTTCTTATGTTTCTAGAACTGAGCCCACTGAGGACGAGTCTCTCTCCAATGTACTCCCTGATCCCAAACCCAAGGAGACGGGGCTGCCTGAGAAGACAGAGAAACAAAAGAAAGCTTTTGCGTGGAAGAGAGTCCGCCACCTGGGGTTGTTAAGGAGGTGGAAGAAGTCCGCGGCGCCAACATCCCCTAGCAACTGAGCTGACTTTACCGTCTTCACCTGCTGTGAGGACTGTCAATGTTAATGGAGGGATTTACAATTTGATTTCAAAACATCATAAAAAAAAGAATGTCCTCACAATGATAGTATCGCACCGAATAAAAAGATAAAAAACAAAAATTCTTGCATATGTTGAAGTATTTAAGATAAGGTAAGATAAGATGTCCCTTAATTTATTCTCCGTAGAGGAAATTCCCAAGAAAGCACAAGAAAGTGTATCAGATACATTCTCCTGCTGAGCTGGAGAATGGTTCCAAATGTACACAATCAAGAGTCAAGGAACCACAGTGTAGGCCTGTGCATGCACCACCAGTTTGGTTCTCATGGTTTTCCAGGTATGCATATGTCAGACTCTATATATATGACATTTTTATTCTCTTCTATAAAATGTCTGACACTGATATTTGCATCTATATCTATGTAGATATAGATATAGATAGGATTTTCTTTTACTTTATACAGATTTTTTGTGTTTTTTCAAGGAAACATAAACTTGAAGAGCTTTTGTTGACCTTAGTTTGGGCACGGCCATGGAAATCTGAGTGGAGATATAAAGTGCTACTTAAAGCTGTTCCCTATGCCACCAGTATATTTAGTTGTCTGTGATAGAGCTGCCGGAGCTGCCGCTGCCGGAGCCGCCACTGCGGCAGCCGGAGCCGGGCAGGAGCGGGCCAGGTGCCCCTCCTCCCCGCACTCAAAACACTTCATCGCCTCGGATGACACAAAAAACATATAATTAAACCCCTCAATGTTAAACTTGAAGGACAGGTTAATCTCCTTGGTATTGTCTCTGAGGACCATGAAAACCTGCCTCCGGTGACTAACGACATGCCTCAGTTTTGGAGATTTACTCCCGAGAGACACCATTTTTATTTGTGAAACAATCTGCCCGTACCGGGACAGTTCTTTCGTCAGAGTCTCGTTTTTAATAAAAGGGGGTGCATTAGATATTATAACCCTCGTGGCTGGGTTGACGAGTGGGAGTACAGGATTAAACGTGTCGTGGATCACCACTCCTGTCTCCACCACCTCGCTCACCTTCGCCGTGCTATCTAAAAACATTACGATAGATACGTTCATCCTGGAGGCCGACTTGACCGAGTCACAGCCGACCACCTCTCCCATAGCCAGCGCGGCCTCTGCCACACTGCATGCCACTGCAGGGATCAGTTTAATGGCATGCCGGCGAGTCAGACTTTCAAAGTATGCGGCCGCTGCCGCTGCCACAGGCATGCTGCCTGTTAGCACAAACACTCACACTCACTCACACACCCACTCAGCAAACTATTATAAACAGAAAAAAACAACTATACAACTAAAGACGAACAAATAAACATACACCTAAATGATAAAGCTCAGCAAAGTAAGTCTTAAACCCACTATACCTTTCACCCTCACACACAGTTCTCAGCCCCACGCACCCTCCGCCATGACAGAGAGAGAGAGAGAGAGAGAGAGAGAGATCAGAGAGAGAGATCAGAGAGAGAGATAAGAGAGAGATCAGAGAGAGATCAGACAGAGATGAGAGAGAGATGACAGAGACAGGGAGAGAGATGAGAGAGACACGGAGAGAGATGAGAGAGACAGGGAGAGAGATGAGAGAGATGAGAGAGAGATGAGAGACAGATGAGAGACAGATGAGAGAGAGATCAGAGAGAGAAATCAGAGAGAGATGAAGAGACAGGGAGAGAGATATCAGGGAGAGATCAGAGGGATCAGAGAGAGATCAGAGAGATATCAGGGAGAGATGAGAGAGAGATCAGAGAGAGAGATCAGAGAGAGATCAGAGAGAGAGAGAGATATCAGGGAGAGATCAGAGGGATCAGAGAGAGATCAGAGAGATATCAGGGAGAGAGATGAGAGAGAGATCAAAGAGAGAGATGATAGAGAGATCAGAGAGAGATCAGAGAGAGAGATGAGAGAGATATCAGAGAGAGGGAGAGATCAGAGAGAGAGAGAGAGATCAGAGAGAGAGATGAGAGAGAGATCAGAGAGAGAGATGAGAGAGAGATCAGAGAGAGATCAGAGAGAGATCAGAGAGAGAGATGAGAGAGAGATCAGAGAGAGATCAGAGAGAGAGAAAGAGATATCAGGGAGAGATCAGAGAGAGAGATATCAGAGAGAGAGACAGAGATATCAGGGAGAGATCAGAGAGAGAGAGAGAGAGAGAGAGAGAGAGAGATATCAGGGAGAGATCATAGAGATATCAGGGAGAGATATCAGAGAGACAGGGAGAGAGATCAGAGAGAGATGAGAGAGAAATCAAAGAGAGAGATGAGAGAGAGATGAGAGAGAGATCAGAGAGAGAGAGATATCAGGGAGAGATCAGAGGGAGAGAGAGAGATATCAGGGAGAGATCAGAGAGAGAGAGAGAGAGAGAGCGATATCAGGGAGAGATCAGAGAGATATCAGGGAGAGATATCAGAGAGACAGGGAGAGACAGGGAGAGATATCAGAGAGACAGGGAGAGAGATCAGAGAGAGAGATGAGAGAGTGATCAGAGAGAGATGAGAGAGAGATCAGAGAGAGATGAGAGAGAGATATCAGGGAGAGGTCAGAGAGATATCAGGGAGAGATCAGAGAGATATCAAAGAGAGAGATGATAGAGAGATCAGAGAGAGATCAGAGAGAGAGAGAGAGAGAGAGAGATATCAGGGAGAGATCAGAGGGATCAGAGAGAGATCAGAGAGATATCAGGGAGAGATGAGAGAGAGATCAGAGAGAGAGATGATAGAGAGATCAGAGAGAGATGAGAGAGAGATATCAGGGAGAGATATCAGAGAGACAGGGAGAGACAGGGAGAGAGATCAGAGAGACAGGGAGAGACAGGGAGAGAGATCAGACAGAGATCAGAGAGAGAGATGAGAGAGAGATCAGAGAGAGATCAGAGAGAGATGAGAGAGAGATCACAGAGAGAGATGAGAGAGAGATCAGAGAGAGATCAGAGAGAGATCAGAGAGAGATGAGAGAGAGATCACAGAGAGATATGAGAGAGAGATCAGAGAGAGATCAGAGAGAGAGATGATAGAGAGATCAGAGAGAGAGATGAGAGAGAGATCAGAGAGAGAGGTGAGAGAGAGATCAGAGGGAAGATCAGAGAGAGAGAGATCAGAGGGAAGATCAGAGACAGAGAGAGACAGGGAGAGAGATCAGAGAGAGATCAGAGAGAGAGATGAGAGAGAGATCAGAGAGGGAGATGAGAGAGAGATGAGAGAGAGATGAGAGAGAGATCAGAGGGAAGATCAGAGAGAGAGAGATCAGAGAGAGATATCAGAAAGAGAGAGAGAGAGAGATCAGAGAGAGATATCAGAAAGAGATTTTTTTTGATTTTTCACAAGCACTTTATTTACATTTTCTTCATTTTACAACACACTTGTTTGCAACATTATTCAAATAAAATAAATAAAAAGGCTGCTGTTAAAAAAACTCAGTCTGTTAAAAAGTGTGGAAAGGACAGCTCATTGTTGGTGACGGTGCAGAGTATGTCATTAAAACACCAAATTCTTTTAAAAGACTCGAGATCAGATATCATCGTGTAAAAACCGAACTCGAGTCTGAGTCTGGCCCGGAGGTTTACCACCCACACCGCCCCCGCTTCCTGCCCGTTCCTGTTCTCTACCCGGTTTTTCCTACTAATGTAAATGGCCATCTTAGCCTCACCTGAGAGGTGGTTCAGGAGCTGCCACTTATCTTTAGCTGCTTTGTTGTAGGCAGCTCCCATGATAAAAACCTTCTGAGTAAAAGTGACGTTAAAATCACTAAAAACCGCAGTTAAAAGAGTGAAGAAACTTGTCAGTCTCTTGCACTCAGTAAAAACGTGATAAATAGTCTCACGCAGGTCGCAAAATGGACACTTGTTAAAAACGGTGGGATTAAGAATAGAAATAAAAGCGTTGGAAGCGACGGCGCCGTGTAAAATTCTCCACTGGAGGTCGCCTGTTCTTTTCTTGAGGGGAGGTTTGTATAAAATCCTCCACTGTGGGCTGGGTCCATGTTCACCCCACCTCCGTGACCACACAGTGGGGGGTCTGTTGCTCAGTCCGGTCTGGTGGATGCTTTTCACACAGTTTCTGTATATTGTCTCTTTGTCTATTTTGTGTATTGTCAGTTTGTGTGTGTTTATCTCGGTTAGTAGGGGGCCGGTCTTTTCTCCCAGGCCTGGGCTCAGGATAATATCTGGATAGGGGTCTGCAGCCTCTGGTGTGGTTTCCCCCCTCTGGTAGGCCCTCAGGAGGTCCTTTTCCTGGATGGAGAGCCTCTGGGTCCAGAGCTCCAGGATCCTCTGGGCCATCCGGGAAGACTGCAGCCCCAGCAGGGAGCCCAGGGCCTGGGCGTTGTTGAGTGCCGGCCCCACTGCATCCACCAGCTGCTGTAGGGTCACCGTTCCAGACCGGGTCAGCGCCGCCATAAGGCTGGGTGTTGTTGTGCCGCTGACGTCCAGTCTGGCTCCATTCACGATTGGTTCTCTCAACAACCAGTACAGAGAGGCTGCTTTTTGACACCTTTTTTTGTTAAAAAGGGCCCATGATTTAAAAACACCTTGATAAAAAGGAGGCAACCCACTTAATTTTAAGAATTTAGAATCTGTTAAAAACAGAGCATCATCCAACCCCAGGTTATTGGCACGCCTAAGGATGCTGCTGGCCACATCTCTCCACACCAGATCTGCTGGACCTGTGAGGTACTTTTTAATGAATTGAAGTCTAAAAGTTGCAGTCCGGCTGGCCAGGTGGACGAGGCCTTGTCCCCCCTCCTCCCTGGCTAAAAACAGCACCCCCTGTGGCACCCAGTGTAGACCCCCCCCAGAAAAAATCCACCATTTTCTTTTGTACATTGGAAAGCAAGCCAGGGGGGGGTTCCACACACATTAGGTGGTGCCACAGTTGGGATGCCACAAGATTATTTAAAACCAGTACCCTCCCTCTAAGAGACATTTTTGGGAGCAGCCATTTCCATTTTAACAGTTTGTTTTCTATTTTTTCTGTTATGTTCTCCCAGTTCTTCTTATGTATGTCGTCATTTCCTAAAAACACCCCGAGGTACTTTATGCCCTCCCTCTTCCATTTCAGGTTTTGGGGGAGAACTGGGAGACCGCCAGGCCACTCCCCGACCGCGAGGGCTTCGCTTTTTTTCCAATTGACCCTCGCGGCCGATGCCACGCTAAAATCATTTAAGATTTTGGCTAAAACATCTACATCCGTCTGGTCTTTAATAAAAACAATAAGATCGTCGGCGTAAGCTGATAAAATCATGTTGCCACTAAAACCAGGATAAAACACACCTTGCATGCTAGATCTTATTCTGCGGAGGAGAGGTTCCAGGGAGAGTGCGTAGAGCATCCCCGACAGAGCACAGCCCTGCCTGACATCTCTACCTACCCTGAAAGGAGCACTCAGACTGCCGTTGATCTTTAACACGCTCTCAACGTCACTGTACAGCACCTTGATCTTAGCTATGAAGCCAGCACTGAACCCAAACTTCCCCATTACTTTCCACAGGAAGCTGTGTTCAACGCGGTCAAAAGCTTTTTCTTGGTCTAGGGAAATCAAGCCTATATCTACATCTAATGAACTGGAGACATCCAAAAGGTCTCGAATGAGGTGGACATTGTCCACCATGGACCTGCCGGGCACGCAGTAGGTCTGGTCCCTGTGAATGACCTGCTCCATAGCCTTCTCCAGCCTGGAGGCCGGTGCTTTGGACAGAAGTTTGTAATCCACACAGAGCAATGACACAGGGCGCCAGTTCTTGATGTCCTGCAGGTTCCCCTTTTTCGGTAGCAGTGTGAGGACAGCCCTCCTGCAGGACACTGGCATGGAGCCAGCCGCCAGACACTCATTAGAAACCTGTAAAAGATCGTGCGATAAAATGCCCCAGTAAGCTTTATAAAACTCCGGTGTCAGTCCGTCAATGCCAGGAGCCCGCCGTCCCTGCATGCCCTGCAGGGCGGTCAGCAGCTCCTGCATCCGGAGGGGGGCAGCGAGCTATGAGTTGGACTCTTCTGAGATCTGAGGTAGTTCTTCACAGAACTCCTCCCTGCCTGCGTGTTCTTCCTCAGAAGAGTACAGTGCTTCATAAAAACTCACAGCCCGCTCTCTGATCTGGCGTGGCTCCATCAGCTCTTGCCCTGTGTCTGAGAGCAGGGTGTGGATTACTCTCCTCTGCCCGTTCTTTTTCTCCAGACTGAAGAAGTAACTAGTTGGAGCATCCATTTCACTGATGTTCAGGAACCGAGACCTGACTAACGCGCCCTGTACTTTACGTTCTAACAGGTCGGCTAAAGCCATTTTTTTTTCTTTGAGGTTTTCAATATAACCTCGATTTCCGGTGGACTTACTTAAATGTTCTAGTTCCACTATGTCGGTCTCTAGATCTTTCATAGACCGGGTGGCGTCCCTTGTGACATTGAGGGTGTGTTGCTGACACAATAGGCGTATTTAGGTCTTACCATGGTCCCACCACTGCCTAAGATTACAAAACTCGCCCTTCCTCTGTCTAAAAACACCCCAGAAATACATAAAAACATCTTTAAAACTCTTATCGAATGTTAAAACAGAATTAAAATGCCAATATGCGCTCTTGGGTAAAACATTCCTGATAAACACATGACATAAAAGCAGGGAATGATCACTAAAACCAGCCGGCATGATGGCGCAGCTTTTAAAAATGTTAAAATGATGCTTAAAACAATAAATCCTGTCTAACCTGGCTGAGGAGATCCTACTCTCTCTGATGTGGGACCAGGTGTACTGTCTGCAGTCTGGGTGCATCCTCCTCCACACGTCCACCATGCCGTGAGAGCGGACCAGCTGCTTTAAGGCGTGCTGAGAGGCTGGATGAGGCTCTGCGTGGTTGCGGTCTAAAACCGCATCTTCAGTGCAGTTAAAATCCCCCCCCAAGAATAAAAAATCCTCCATGGCACAATCATTGATAACTTCACTTATTTTTTCTAAAAACAGCTTCCTCTCTGCACCGGTTGCTGGAGCATAAACGTTAATAAAAACAGCAGAAAAATGGTCGAACTGAGCTTTGGCTAAAAGAAGCCTCCCCTGGATCACATGTTTGACCTCCAGCGAGTTCTGTTTAAAAGCCGTGGAGAAGAGGAAGCCCACTCCTGCGCTCAGGGAAGTGTTGTGACTTAAAATGGCCTCCCCTCCCCACTCCCTCCTCCAGTCAGACTCATTATTAAAATCACTATGCGTTTCTTGTAAAAACATGACTTCAATCTTTTTCATTTTCATAGTTTCATAAATACAGGTTCTTTTCTTTTGATCTCTTGCACCGTTCACGTTTAAAACCCCAACTTTAAAAACATCCATGTTGTTTAAAATGTTAGAAATAAAAACAGAAAACAATAAATTAATTAATACAACCATTGCTGTCCTTTCCATCACTGCTCAGTTGTCTCTTTGCTCTGAGCACAAGTTTTTTAAGTCTAAAAACTTCCTGGTCTGTGAGGCCAGACTCCTCCCTCTGGCTGACGTGGAGTCTGGCCGAGGAAATAAAAAGACCGAGATCTGGGAAGTGCTCCTCCAGTTTGAGTTGTTGATTTTTTGTTTGGTGTAAAAACGATTTAAATTTATCTACAGTAAGGATTTTCTTTTTTTGGCTGCTGTTAAAAGGCGGAAAGTCGCTGCTGTCAGACACACACTCACTTTCACTCACCTCACTGTCCACTTGTACTTTATTGTTCCTTGCTTCATTTAAAACTGTCCTAGCTGACCTCCTGCGTTTTACTGTTTGTTTAGCTTTTACTGTTTCTTCCTCCATCTCCTCCTCCTCCACCTGTTCACTCCACACCATCCTGCCCTCAACTGCTTCTCCTCCTTTTCTTTGACTGTCCCCTCCATCCTTCTCAACGCTTTTTTCTCCACCTGTCTCCTCCTCCACCTGTTTGTTACCTGCACCATCCTCTTCTTCCCCTTTACCTCCCACCTCCTTTTTCTCTACTTCTCCCACAACACCTTCACCCACAACACCTTCACCCACAACACCTTCACCCACAACACCCTCACCCACCACATCCCCCCCGACACCCGGTGTATTAACTAAACTCACCCCTTGTGTTGGCTCGGTCACAGCCGCGCCTCTCCGTGGAGATGTCGGCGGAGAAACCCGTGGAGCTGCTATCGGCAACCGCGGCGCGATCCACCGGCACCCCGAGGGGGCCGGCCGGCACCGCAGCGCGATCCACCGGCACCGCAGCGTGCTCGACCGACCCCCCAGGGGGGCCGGGCAAAGGGGGCCCGTCGCTCCGGTACCGGAGGAGCAGCGGGGGCCCCCGCCCCAGCGCTCGCAGCCGCACCAGGACCGGGCGGAGGCGGGTCACTCTGCTTCGGACAGGCTCTCACCGTGTGTCCCTCCTCGCCGCACCCGAAGCACTTCATCACCGATGAAGTGGCGAAAATCACGTAGTCGTAATCATCTACTTTAACATGGAAGCGGAGGTTGAGCTCCTCGTTCCGGTTGTTAAGTATCATATACAACTGTCTGCGGTGGGACACTACGTGCTTCAGTAACGGAGACTTACATCCAGACAACAACTTCCTTATGGGGGACGCTACCTTCCCATGTCTGGACAGCTCTCTACTGAGAAACTCATCGGTGATGAACGGAGGGACATTGGACAGGACCACCTTGGTAGCGGGTTGAGACAAAGGCAGTACCTGTACAAAACAGCCGTTCACGGTGATACCTGTCTCGACCACAGAGTTCACCTTCTCCACACGGTCCAGAAACACGACCACGGCGCTGTTCATCCGAGCGGCCGACACCACGCAGCTGTGACCGACCTTCTCCCCCACAGCGAGACCGATGCTCTCCACGCTGCAGGGGAAACTCACACATACCCTAACCCCGTGATTGCGTGTAAGTGATTTAAAATTACAGCCGGCCATGGCCGCTGCCACGACACCAGCAAGACGCTGGTGAAGTGAAAAACACCCACAGCCCAAACCACCAGAAAATAAACTACTGTGACTCTAATGTGATATGTGATTGAAAAAAATATAACATTAACTACAAACAAATAGAAAGTGAGAAACGAAAATCGCACTCGCTCCGACACTCGCTCACGCACCACACTCCCAGCATGCACCGAGAGAGAGAGAGAGAGAGAGAGAGAGAGAGAGAGAGATCAGAGATCAGAGATCAGAGAGAGAGGTGAGAGAGAGATCAGAGGGAAGATCAGAGAGACAGAGATCAGAGGGAAGATCAGAGACAGAGAGAGACAGGTAGAGAGATCAGAGAGAGATCAGAGAGAGAGATGAGAGAGAGATCAGGGAGATATCAGAGAGATATCAGGGAGAGATCAGAGAGAGATAAGAGAGATATCAGGGAGAGATCAGAGAGAGATGAGAGAGAGATCAGAGAGAGAGATGAGAGAGAGATCAGAGAGAGATCAGAGAGAGAGAGATGAGAGAGAGATCAGACAGAGATCAGAGTGAGAGATGAGAGAGAAATCACAGAGAGAGATGAGAGAGAGATCAGAGAGAGAGAGAGATATCAGGGAGAGTTCAGAGAGAGAGAGAGATATCAGGGAGAGATCAGAGAGAGAGAGAGGGATATCAGGGAGAGATCAGAGAGATATCAGGGAGAGATATCAGAGAGACAGGGAGAGTGATCAGAGAGACAGGGAGAGACAGGGAGAGAGATCAGAGAGAGATCAGAGAGAGAGATGAGAGAGAGATCAGAGAGAGATCAGAGAGAGAGAGAGATCAGAGAGAGATCAGAGAGAGATCAGAGAGAGAGAGAGAGATATCAGAGAGAGAGAGAGAGAGAGATATCAGGGAGAGATCAGAGAGAGATGAGAGAGAGATCAGAGAGAGAGATGAGAGAGAGATCAGAGAGAGATCAGAGAGAGAGAGAGATGAGAGAGAGATCAGACAGAGATCAGAGTGAGAGATGAGAGAGAAATCACAGAGAGAGATGAGAGAGAGATCAGAGAGAGAGAGAGATATCAGGGAGAGTTCAGAGAGAGAGAGAGATATCAGGGAGAGATCAGAGAGAGAGAGAGGGATATCAGGGAGAGATCAGAGAGATATCAGGGAGAGATATCAGAGAGACAGGGAGAGTGATCAGAGAGACAGGGAGAGACAGGGAGAGAGATCAGAGAGAGATCAGAGAGAGAGATGAGAGAGAGATCAGAGAGAGATCAGAGAGAGAGAGAGATCAGAGAGAGATCAGAGAGAGATCAGAGAGAAAGAGAGAGATATCAGAGAGAGAGAGAGAGAGAGATATCAGGGAGAGATCAGAGAGACAGAACAGAGATAGATGAGAGAGAGATCAGAGAGAGATGAAAGAGAGATCAGAGAGAGATCAGAGAGAGATCAGAGAGAGAGATGAGAGAGAGATCAGAGAGAGAGAGAGAGAGATATCGGAGAGAGAGAGAGATATCAGGGAGAGATCAGAGAGAGAGAGATCAGAGGGAGATGAGAGAGAGATCAGAGAGAGATGAGAGATAGATCAGAGAGAGAGATCAGAGAGAGATCAGAGTGAGATCAGAGAAAGAGAGAGAGAGAGAGAGAGAGAGAGAGAGAGATATTAGGGAGAGATCAGAGAGATCAGAGAGAGATCAAAGAGATATCAGGGAGAGATCAGAGAGAGATCAGAGAGAGATCAGAGAGAGAGAGAGAGAGAGAGAGAGAGAGAGAGAGAGATCAGAGAGAGACAGGGAGAGAGAGAGAGAGTGAGAGAGAGAGAGAGAGAGAGAGAGAGAGAGAGAGAGAGAGAGAGAGAGAGATATTAGGGAGATATCAGGGAGAGATCAGAGAGAGAGATGGGAGAGAGATGAGAGAGGGATCAGAAAGAGATCAGAGAGAGATGAGAGAGAGATCAGAGAGAGATCAGAGAGACAGGGAGAGACAGGGAGAGATCAGAGAGAGATCAGAGAGAGAGAGAGAGAGAGAGAGAGAGATATCAGGGAGAGACAGGGAGAGAGAGAGAGAGAGAGAGAGAGAGAGAGAGAGAGAGAGAGAGAGAGAGAGAGAGAGAGAGAGAGAGAGAGAGAGAATAAAACCCTGCTTGTTAAAAACCTCTTTAAAACTGGTAAAAACCACTTGTAAAAACAGAAACAAATCAGACAGACAGTGACACTCATAAAAACAGTGAAAGAGACTTTCTTTTACATTACAAAACGGGCATTTGTCTTCCACTGAATTCTTAATTATTGATAAAAAAAGCGTTCACTGCTATGATGCTGTGGAGCAACCTCCACTGGAGGTCTCCATGTCTCTTACTCAGTGGAGGTTTGTACAGCGACCTCCACTGAGGTCCGGTTTCTTGGGCTCCGGCAAAATAGCTCCTCCATGGAGTGTCTCTCCGTCCATTCAGTTTTTTAATGTTTAGTGTTTTTACCATTAGTCTGTATAGAGTTTTTCCGGCAACTCCCTCCAGGGGGACCGGGCGAGCAGGCTGAATCAGAGGTCCAGAAGAGTCATTTAAATCCATTGCCAGGAAAGTGGCGGGGAAAGGGTCCTCAGCATTGGGGGAAATGGACCCATCCTTAAAAGAGTTTTAAAGCAAGATGTCCTGATCTGCAAGTCTTGTCCTCCAGTGGCCAAGCACCCTCTCCATTGTCCGTTCGGATCTGATGCCAAGTTTGTTGGCCAGCCCTGTGGGGTCTTCCAGTTCAGGACCGGCTAGCTCCACCACCTGACCCAGCGTAGAGACCCCGGCAGCCTGCAGCAGTCTGGAGAGGGTGCCTTGTGCCCAGCGGGGGGGATCTAGAATGGTCCCGTACAGGACAGGCTCTTGCAGCAGCCAGTGCAGGGATTCCCCCTGTAGCCTTCGCTCTTTTTTTAACAGGTACCATACTTTAAAAACACTCTTATAAAAACCAGGAAGAGATGGTGAGACTATCTTGTTATCATTCATTAAAAACAGGCTAAAATCCAGACCCAGGCTGTTAAAATGTTGCAGGATGCACCGGGACAGAGGTCTCCACAGAGCGTCCCTTTGCCCGGTCAGCAATCTCTGTAAGAACTGAAGGCGGAAGGCAGCGCCCCTGCTGGCCAGATGGACCAGGCCCTGTCCCCCCTCCTCTGTAGGAAGGAAAAGGACACTCCGTGGGATCCAGTGCATCCTACCCCAAAAGAAATCTATTAAAACCCGTTGTACCTCTGCCAGGAGAGAAGGTGGAGGATCGACACAGGCCAGCCGGTGCCACAGGGTAGATGAGACCAGGTTGTTTATTATTAATGTTGGGCCAGAGCCCAGCGGCTGGCCACAAGACACAGGTCAAAGGTTAATACAAAGAAAATCTAAACAAAGGCCTGTATAAATCAAGGCCTTGTGGAACATTCCTATCCACCTGTGAGTACTTTTTCCTGGCAGTTTCGAGAAACCCCAGCAGGTTTCAAGGCCCCCGCAGGAACACGGAACCCCTGCTGGGTCTGAAGAGCCCAAAGGGGGGGGCCACCAGACACTGGAGCCGAGAGGAACAAAGGGTTGTTTAACTTTCGGCGGGAAAACATCCTCCTGCAGGCTCAAGAATCTCCCCCTGGTGGTGGAAAATGTTCTGGGAATGCCTTGGAACCCCCGCTGAGTTCCAAGCCCCGCCCACTCAGGTCCAGCTCTGACACTCAATTGGCTTAAAGCCAGCATCATCCTATGACAAACTCCTCAAGGAGGAGGACCTCTCAGGTAATTTAAAAGCCCTGGCACCCCAAAAATCGCTGCCATTTCCTGCTCTCTGAAGACGTCAATAGACCGTTCCCGGTCTAGCTAGATGGTTTAGTTGCTAAAGGAGGCAATCGCCATTTCTCCCTGCTAAGGATTTCGACCAGGCCCCTTCGGGGCCTCCCAGATGTTCCAGCTCTAAAGGAGGCAACCAGAGTTATTTTCTTTTATCTTAAGTTGAATCTTATTTTGAAAGACTGTTTTTTATTTTAACTTGAAAGAGATCGCCACAGGAAGTCCACTCGCAGGCCGAGACAAAGACTTTCTTTTTCACGATCCCCACAACTGCGCCACAGCTGATCATCCCTGCAGAAGAGACGATGTTTCATCCCGTAGAGGAGCAAGACGAATCCGTTCCTATTCGGCCCAGCCGACGCCGCTGCAACCAAGGAACCAGCGCCACCGAGCTTGAGAGGCCACGATCATTCACTGGACTTCTGGAAAATCCGCGTGTCACGCGCAAGCAACACCGCGAAGGTCACAGTAAGAGGCTTTATTGTCTGGGCAGAGACTAGTTTAAATACTTAGCGTGTCATGTTTATTTGAGTGTGTTTGTTTGTAGATCGCTGATCTGTTTTTAGCCGTGTAACACGACGAAACAATGCGTCACTTCCGGTTCCTTGTTTACATTGGCGAATGTTTTAAAGTGCCTCGCGCCGTGACAGAGAGCCTCCGGCAGCACTGTTATCGTCCGACTAAGTTTGCAGAGACCTAACCTGTTAAAAGATCGGTGCACAACTCTAATTTGTGTACTGAGTGGTGAAGTCACTGTAGCTGGTCTCAGATGATGTTTTTGATGTCTCTCTCTCTCTTTCTCTCTCTCTCTTTTCTCCTAAACCTGTTTTTACACACGTCCCGACCTACACTTACATATTTCATGTGGCATAGAAAATTCGAGATTTAAAGAGCCTTAATACATCTCGACGCCATTCGAGAACCAGGAGATAAGAAATCTCTTTGTCTAAAGTTCCTTTGTGTAACAGGCGACCGACCGCCATCTTGTCTTCGACCTCATGTCGTCACCGGGGTCATAAACCTCCATCTTGAAAGTACGTGAACGTAACATCTTGATCCTGGCCAGACTACGTCACCACGTGATCTCGTCATTACGCCATAGCCACTCCCCTTTCTCTTTAGACACACCCACACACACACATAGAGACACAGACAGGCAGACACACACGACCACACACACACACCAGTAGATACTCAGTATTACATGTGTGACCATTGTGATCAGTGCTGCTGCTGCTGTTGCCATCTTTGAAATATTGGAGTTTGTTAAATGAAGAATCATTGAAATAACATTAACTTTATTTCCCCTTTTTAATAAATACTTTTGTAATTAAAGTATTTGTATTTCTGTGATTATTTGTACATGTGTATGTGAATACAGCTGGATTACTATAGCCTGTGCTCGAACTTAAAACCCTTCATTGTTTATTATATAATCATTAATATTAAATATTGAGATTATTGATATAACATATATCACTTGAGACTGATATTTAAAGATTGACTTGTTGGTCCCTGTAACCAGGGTGGTGCCCCGCAACGATAAGCATTAATTACAGATTGTTTCATTCTTAATTGATAATTTTATTGTTTTCATTAATTATTTAACCATTATTAATTGATAACCGTATCATTTCTAATTAATTATTTTACTATTCTTAATTACTAGCTTTATAATTTTAATTATTTTTAATAAATAATTTCTATTTTAATAATCATTTCTCATGATTATTAATAATTAGCCAACGTCAAATCTACTACTACTATTGCACAACATTAATGTCCGGCCTCTGTATGACATCTTGGGCAACAGCCACTTCCATTTTATCAATCGACCTTTAACCTTCTCTAGGACATTGTCCCAATTTCTCCTAATGTGGGTCTCATCTCCAGAGACTACAACATCCCAGAGAGAGAGCATCCCTGCCTCACCCCTCTCTTAATGTTAAAAGGAGCACTCAGCCCACCATTTATTTTAAGAACACTCGCAATGTCTGTATAGAAAACCGGGATCATGGCTATAAAGCCTGGGTTGAACCCAAAAGCAGCCAGAGTCTGCCATAAGTACTGGTGTTCAACCCGGTCAAAAGCCTTTTCCTGGTCTATGGAAATAAGACCAGTCTCAATCAATCAATCAATCAAATTTTATTTGTATAGCCCATATTCACAAATTACAATTCATCTCGTAGGGCTTTAACAGGGTGTGACATCCTCTGTCCTTAACCCTCAGCAAGAGTAAGGAAAAACTACTAAAAACCCTTTTAACAGGGTAAAAATATGTAGAAACCTCAGAGAGAGCCACATGTGAGGGATCCCTCTCCCAGGACGGACAGAAGTGCAATAGATGCCACGTGTAGGAGAACATCATCAATAATCAAAGTCTCTAGCAGCATTTGATGAGGGTAGACATCCCGAAGGACAACCCCAACATGACATGCCAAGCAGTCCCGCTGCGATCAGAGTCCACGCTCAGCAACCATCCAGACCACGATCCACCATCCAGACCAGACGCCACTCCAGTCCTCAGTCACCGTCCACCGCCGCCCACCAGGACCCATCACAAGCCACCACCGCGGTCCTGGTCCACCACCCGTGCCCAATGCCAACGCGACACAGGGTCCGCCACCAGCACCACGATCAGCCCACATGACTCAGAATCCGCCACACTGGATCCAACACTGCGACCCCCGGTGCGCGATCCACAAACCGCAATCCATGGTGCGGCCACAGAGGCCCTGGATCTGCGGGTGATAAAGCAAAGGGATTCCGGGGAAGGGGGATAGGGATGGAGGAGAGGAAGGAGAAGCTGGAAAGAGAAGCTCCGTGTGTCATGTGTCATAAAATAGAACAAGTAACGTTCTGGCGCACTAATTAGCTCTAACTATAAGCTTTATCAAAAAGGAAGGTTTTGAGCCTACTTTTAAACGAAAAGATGGTGACTGCCTCCTGAACTGAAAGTGGTAGATTATACCACAGCCGAGGGGCTTGATGGCTAAAAGCTCTGGCTCCTACGCTACTTTTAGAGAATTTAGGGACGACAAGTAGGCTTGAATTCTGGGAGCGGAGTGCTCTAGCGGGTTTATAAGGTACTAACAGCTCTTTAAGGTAAAAAAGCGTTATATTATTAAGGGCCTTGAAGGTGAGGAGGAGAATTTTAAATTCTATTCTAGATTTAACTGGAAGCCAGTGTAGCGATGCTAATATTGGAGAAATGTGCTCTCTTCTCTTTCTTCTCGTCAGGACACGTGCTGCGGCATTTTGGACAAGCTGTAGAGTCTTTAACGACTTACTGCTGGAGCCAGATAATAATGAATTACAATAGTCCAGTCTCGATGTAACAAAGGCGTGGACTAGTTTTTCTGCATCTTTTTGGGAAAGGACATGTCTAATTCTTGAAATATTACGCAAGTGGAAAAAAGCGGTCCTAGAAATTTGTTTTAAGTGACTATTAAAGGAAAAATCAGGATCAAAGATCACTCCCAAGTTCCTGACTGTTTTGTTGGAAGCAAGGGCAATGTCGTCTAGCGCAGCTATATCATTAGATAATGCATCTCTAAGGTGTTTGGGGCCAAGTATTATAACCTCTGTTTTGTCTGAGTTTAATAAGAGAAAATTGCGGGTCATCCAGGTTTTTATGTCCTTGAGACATGTTCGAAGTTTAGTTAATTGATTACTTTGTTCAGGTTTTATTGACAAATATAACTGGGTGTCATCTGCATAGCAGTGGAAATTTACCGAGTGTGTCCTGATAATGTTTCCTAGTGGAAGCATATATAATGAGAATAAAATTGGGCCGAGCACAGAGCCCTGTGGAACACCATGGTTAACTTTGGTGCGCACAGATGACTCATCATTAATTTGCACAAATTGGGAGCGATCAGAAAAATACGATTTAAACCAGTTAAGGGCGGTTCCATTAATGTTAATTAACTGTTTGAGTCTTTGTAATAAAATTTGATGGTCAATTGTGTTGAATGCTGCACTGAGATCTAACAGAACGAGGACAGACACAAGTCCCTGATCTGAGGCTATTAAAAGGTCATTAGTGACTTTGGCCAAGGCTGTCTCTGTACTGTGATTGGCTCTAAACCCCGATTGAAAGTCTTCATATATATTATTTTCCCGGAGAAACTCACACAGCTGATTGGCAACAACTTTTTCTAAGATTTTAGAAATGAAGGGGAGATTAGATATTGGCCTGTAATTGGCTAAAACCTCTGGGTCTAGGGTGGGTTTTTTGAGTAGGGGTTTGATGACAGCTATTTTAAAAGACTGTGGTACATAACCTGATGATAATGACAGATTGATAATGTTAAGTAACGAACTATCAATTAGGGGCAGAATTTCTTTAAGTAATTTGGTAGGAATGGGATCTAAGATACAGGTTGTTGGTTTAGAACCTGAGATTAATTTGGTAAACTGATCACGGGTGATCAGAGAGAAGCTGTCTAAGTAATGGGTAGGATTCTCAGCCGTTTCTGAGATCTCTGTTGTTGGGAGGGTATTAGTGCCAATTGAGGGCAGGAGATGGTTGATTTTATTTCTAATAGTTTGAATTTTATCATTAAAAAAGGTCATAAAGATATTACTATTTAGGGATCGAGGAATACTGGGTGTGACTCTCTGTCAGCCTGGCTACAGTGCTGAAGAGAAACCTGGGGTTGTTTTTATTCTCTTCTATTAGTTTTGAATAGTAGGCTGCTCTTGCTTTGTGGAGAGCCTTTTTATATTCTTTAACACTATTCTTCCAGTCTATTAGATTTTCAACATTGTTGCTGGAGCGCCACTTCCTTTCTAGTTTTCTTGATAATTGTTTTAACTCATTTGTCTGGGAATTATACCACGGAGCTAATTTACTATGTTTGACATTTTTCTTTTTTAGAGGCGCTATTGAGTCTAATGTTAATCGTAATGAGTCTGCAGAGCTATCGACAAGATGGTCGATCTCAATGGAGCTCAGGGTTTTAAAGAATTTGTTGTTTATATCTACTGCTAATACAGGTTTAAATGTAATTGGGATTATTTCCTTAAATTTAGCTACAGCACTATCAGGTAGACATCTAGAAAATTAATTTTTTATTAGTGGCATGTATTCAGTTATTGACAAATCAAAGGTTATTAAATTATGGTCTGATAGAACTGGATTGCGCGGAAGTACTGTTAAATTTTCAATTCCGACACCGTACGATAATACAAGGTCAAGTGTGTGGTTACCACAATGAGTAGGTTTGTGCACACACTGACTGAAACCAATAGAGTCTAGTATTGAAATAAATGCTACGCTAAGGCAATCTTTATTATTATCAACATGAATATTAAAGTCACCAACAATAATAATTTTATCGGTCTTTAGGACTAAGTCTGATAAAAACTCAGGGAATTCCTTTAAAAATTCAGTATAAGCCCTGGGAGCGCGGTAAACTACAGCAAATATGATTGGCTGTTGGTGGTTCCTGGATTGGCGTGGAAGACTAAGAACCAGACATTTAAATGATTTGTAGCTGAGTTTAGGTTTAGGATTAATTGATAGACTGGAGTTAAAAATAGCAGCAACTCCACCTCCTCGCCCAATTTCTCTAGGAACCTGTGAATTGATATGACTGGGGGGAGTAGATTCATTTAGACTGACATATTCATCAGGATGCAGCCACGTCTCAGTGAGGGACAATAAATCTATGTTGTAATCGGAGACTATTTCATTAACTAAAAGAGCCTTTTTTTCCAGTGATCTAATGTTTAAAAGACCACATTTAAAAGTCTGGGTTTCCTGTATTGTTTCAGAGGTTGTTTTAATTTGTATTAAATTTTTGTGTGGAGTTCTCGCTCTGTTATTGTTTAATTTCAATAATTTAATCGGACGGTGAACAGACACAATCTCTATGGGGTTTTGTGACTGATCCAGAGGGAGCGCAGAGAAGTGTTTAGCACTGCAGCTCTGCTTCTCTATTGCCAATGAACTGGAGAGGTCCAAAACATCTCAAATCAAAGTGACGTTGTCACTTATGAGCCTGCCGGGCACACAGTAAGTCTGGTCAGGGTGGATGATGGACGCCATCACTTCCCTTAGTCTGAGGGCCAGAGCTTTGGACAGGATTTTGTAATCCTTGCACAACAGAGAGACCGGCCTCCAGTTCTTTAGCTCTTGTAGGTCTCCCTTCTTCGGCAGCAGGGTGATTACGGCCCTCCTGCAGCTCAGAGGTAGCCTTCCAGTCTGTAAACTATCGTTGACTACCTCGAGCAGATCCTGTCCTAAGATGTCCCAGAAGGACTTAAAAAAATCAGCAGGAAGGCCGTCTATCCCTGGAGCTTTGCCGCTCTGCAGGCTCATGGTGGCTCTGTGCAGCTCCTCCTTGGTAATATGTGCGGCTAGCTCCGAGTTGTTGCTCCTGCTAACCTGAGGGAGACCATCCAGAAAACTGTTGTGCACATCTGGATTGCTTGACCACTCACTCTTAAAGAGGTCTCGATAGAAACCGGTAGCACACTTCCTGATCTCAGACGAGTCTGAGACTTCAGGGCCGCTACCCGTTCGTAAACAGTGAATGGTCTTCCTTTGTCCATTTTTTTGCTCCAACCCAAAGAAAAACTGGGAGGGGGCATCCATCTGTGAGATGTTCATAAACCGGGACCTGACCAGAGCTCCCTGTGCTGAGACCCCCAGCAGGTTGGCTATAGCCGACTGTTTGGTCTTGAGGGAGTCTAAATGCCCTCGATTTCCTGTAGAAGCTACTAAAGACTGTAATTCTTCTACCTGTCTCTCCAGATCCCTCATTGTCCGGGTTAAATCTCTGCTGACATTGCGAGTGAACTGCTGGCAAAGTTGTTTTATTTGTATTTTTCCGATGTCCCACCACTGCTGAATGCTACTGAAGGCAGACCTGCTCTCTCTGTGGGAAAACCAAAACAACTTAAAAGCATTTCTAAAAGCCTGGTCATCTAAAAGAGCTGTGTTAAAATGCCAATAGACGCTCTTTAAACGAACATTCCCAATAAAAACAGAGCAAGAGACTAAACAATGATCAGTAAAACCCACAGGCTGAATAAAACACCTTTTTAAAATATTTAAATGGTGTTTAACCCTTGTGTTGTCCCAGGGTCTGGTTGACCCAGCATGTGTTTGTGTGCGTGTGACAGTCGCCTGTCTTCGCGTGTGCAGCAATACAAATTATTTTTTTAAAAAGACTAAAACGTGTGCCACCGCATTTTCTTCTTCTTCTTCTTCTTATAGTTATTATTTGTATTATCACTGAGCAAGAACAGGCTCCAGCACACAACACTGGCAGCCGGGGATGCTCACGGCCCTTGCACTCGGGTCACGGGGACCCCGAACGACAAGAGACGTGCCCTACGTCTTCGCGTGTGTCTTGTTCAGCTATACAAAAATAAAATAAAAAATAATTCATTTTTTCTTTATTATTATTACTGAGCGTGAGTCGTCGTCTTCTTCTTCTTCTTCGTTGGTGGAGGTGTAGTTGTGAAGAGAGGAGGTGAAGGAAAGCGCGTTCAAACTTTTTCAGGTTTATATATGTTTATTGTATGATCATTGTTTTGTAGTGTTTGTGTACGTGTAGTGTAGTTTTCTGTGTGTTGTGCGTGTCTCGTGGCGGGGATGGCGTCCGCAGGGACGCCGCCGATGTCCCTGAGACATGGCGTCAGGCTGGTGCCTCAGCTCAGCTCCACAGTGGAGCAGGTGCTGCTGGCCGTGGGGGAGCAGGTGGGTCACGGGAACATCACCTAAGCTTCCAGGATGAACAAGGCGCTGGTGATCTTCTTTAAGGATCCAGACTCGGTCACTAAGCTCATTGAAAGCGGGGTTACAGTAGAGGAGGAGTTCATTCAGGTGTCCCCGTTAGCGGTAGCTTCCACCCGGATCACCGTGTCAGGTGTCCCTCCGTTCATCCCCAATGAGGCGCTGGAGCGAGAGCTGCGGCGCTTCGGGAAGTTCGCGAGTGGGTTCCGCGCGGTGGGTCTGGGCTGCAAAGACCTGAAGCTGAAGCACGTCCAGTCTCTGCGGAGGCAAGCTTTCATGTTTTTAGATAATGAGTCGCACACACTGGACGTGTCTTTCCGGGTTCGATATGAAGAACAGTTCTATATGGTGTACGCGAGCTCGGGAAGCATGAAGTGTTTTCAGTGTGGAGAAGTGGGACACAAGAAAGTGACGTGCCCGCACGGGAGACGGGCGGCGGGGTCCGCTGGAGCGGAGGGAGGGGAGGGCAGCGCCGGGGGGACTAAGCCTGCGTGGGGACGGTCGGCCGGTGCTGCTGAGTCCTCTGAGGCTGCTGGTTCTGATGCAGCGGTTCCGGCCGCGAGAGTGCCGGTGGCTGCGGCGCCGGCTGCGGTGGTGCCGGTGGCCGCGGTGGTTCTGTAGGATTCCGGGCCGGGTGCGGTCGGTCCGATGGGTCCCGGGCCGGAGCCGTCTGCGCCGGCTCCAGCTGCTGAAGGTCCAGCTGTTGTGAGAGGCGCAGAGGTTCCCTCTGCTGCGCCTGTTTCTGAGTCCTTGGCGAGGCAAGAGAAGAGAAGTGAGTAACAGGTCGTAATAGGAAAGGTGTTGGTTGCCAACCCGGAGCAGGGGATGCAGTGTGGTCCTGCTCAGCAGGCTGAACAGATACAGGCTGAATTAGACAGCAGTCAGGTTAGTGAGATGGACGTGGAGGAGGACTATGAATCGGACAATGTGTCTCTGGCTGACAGCGTCTCAATTAGCACAGATTTATATTCATTAAAGGAGGTCAATGAGTTTTTAGATGAATCCTTTGGCAAAGCAGTGGAGGTAGCAGAGTACTTCCCAGATATTAAAAAATTCATACAGACAGTCAGTACCCTCCAGAAAGAGGTAGGGACGGATTTCCTGGATGAGAAACGCAGATATAGGCTCAGGAAACATGTGACTGCAGCAAAAAAAGGTCTTCCATGTAAGATACGGTCCAAGAGAAGGAAAAATTGTAAATAAAATTGAACATTACCATTCATCACTGGGTGTTTTCATTCTGCTGTGTTTACCTGTTTTTCCTTTTACGCTCTATTTTTTATCCTCTCATGGCATTAAAGGTAGCCTCATTAAACATGAACGGGGGTAGAAGTGCTCACAAAAGGTTTTTAGTATCAGAACTTTTTAAAGTAAAAAAGCTGGATGTCCTCTTTTTACAGGAGACTCACAGTGATTCACTGAATGAAACAGACTGGGGAGTATGGTGGGGGGGGGGGGGGGGGGGGTCAGCACGTACTAAGCCATGGCTCTAACCTGAGCGCTGGAGTCGCTGTTTTATTTTCTCCCTCAGTAAACATGACTTTTCTATCCAGCACAGAGATCGTGGCAGGCAGGGCTCTGAGGATAAGAGTGGAAATACACGGTATTATTTTTTATCTAATCAACGTGTTACTCTTTTTAAATTATTAAAAAACAAGTTGGACAGTGTGGGTCAAGGGGAGTGTATAATAATGGGGGGGGATTGGAACTGCTGCACAGACGTCACTTTAGACCGGACAGGAGCTCCATCCTCAGTCCTCCTCGGTTCTGGGCCAGACAGTCATGGAGGCGGATCTAGTGGACGTGTGGAGGAGGAAACATCCTTCAACCAGGCAGTATACCTGGATAAAAATAACAGATGGCAGGGTCAGTGGGGCCCGGCTGGACAGATTTTACATATCAGCTCCTTTTATCACACGTGTGACCAACTGTCAAATCCACCCGGTTGGTTTCACAGACCATCATTTGGTTTTAGTAGAGCTACTTTTATCTCCTGCTAGAAAGCCTGGATCCTTCTTGCATTTTAATGTTAAGCTTTTAAATGATTTAAATTTCTGTGAGAATTTGAAACTGTTCTGGGCCAACTGGTGTTCCAGGAAAGACTTGTTTCCCTCCCTGGGTCAGTGGTGGGAGGTTGGCAAGGGTCAAATTAAGGTCTTCTGCCAGCAGTACACAGCATACACTACAAGAAACATTAAAAGAGCGATGGAGCAGTTGGAGGAAGACATTAAGGAGCTGGAGAGCGTACCTACCAACACAGAGAAATTAAAAGGTAAAAGACAACAACTGAACTCCTTTCTCCAGGAGAAGGCCAAAGGAGCTCTGGTCCGAGCTCGGTTCCAGGAATTAAAAGACATAGATGCACCTACCACGTTCTTTTTTAACCTGGAGAGATCCGTGGCCCAGGGGAAGCAGATGGTGGGTCTCCAGCTGCCGGATGGGAATATTACATCTGAACCAGCAGAGATGAGGAGACACGCGGTGGACTTTTATACCGACCTATTTGGGGCAGAGGAGTGTGACGGGGAAGCTGTGGCCGAGCTGCTGCAGGACCTCCCACAGCTGAGTCCAGGTGAGCGAGACACCCTGAGCGCCGACATCTTGCTGGAGGAGCTGACCACTGCTGTATCTCAGATGGCTGCAGGCAAGTCACCAGGGTTGGATGGATTACCAGCAGATTTTTTAAAACATTTCTGGAACAATATGGGACAGGATCTGCTGGATGTCTTGAAGGAGGCATTTGCTAAAGGGCTTCTTCCAGCCTCCTGCTGACGGGCAGTTATATCACTGCTACACTCAAAAAAAGAATTTACTTTAAAAAATCATGGAAACAATTTCCACATGATTAAATTGGTTTCTTTCAGTATAAAGCAATTATGTTGGTCTAACGTAATTTTCTTAGGTGTGGTTAGTGTAATATCTTAGAGTTGATTCAACTTAGTTAGTTGAATTAGATCCAACTTGATTTAATAGTTAGTCTAATTAGGACTAACTTAATTCAATAGAGTTTATCCAACTGATTTCAAATTAATACAATTTAAACTATTAAATAGAGTTAATCTATCCCCAAAAAATTAAGTTGGCCCAACATCATTGCTTTATACTGAAATAAACCCATTTAATCATGTGGAAATTGTTTCCATGATTTTTTTAAGTAAATTCAAACCATAGCTTTTAAGTGCAAACAATGTGAACAGTAACAAAACCAAATTGAATGTTTAAATGGCTGGAAACAAGACAAGACAAACTGTGGATGAGGCAATCAAATTGTATTTCTTAAAAAACACAAAGTTCAACACTTTCAGGTGCTTGTAAACAACATTAAAAAAAATACTTTCTCTTAATATCAACACATTGCTTCCCTTATTATTCAAAGTGCAAAAAGTAAGATAATGTTAACACTTTCAGGTGCTTGTAAATATAAAAAATAGACTCCCATTTTTGAGAAATTGAAAAAACAGCACATTGCAAGTCCAAACAGAATGGATCTTAATATTCACACATACACACCAAATCCAAACAGAATGGATCCTAATATTCACACACACACCAAATGGATCTTAGTATTAACAAAATAAAGAAGCAAATTTACAAAAGTAGAGTGATTTAGTGAACATTAAAGTGCTGTTAAGAAATGGGGCACTGTCTAGTAGCCATCACATATGACAGGATTCCATTAGAATTATCGCGGCCAAGGGAATGGTTTAGAGATGGAAAGTTTTGGAGAAGTCTGATTCAACAAATTTCGAAATTGTTTTACATTATCGGGGAACCCCCCGACCCTATATGAGCCGATCAAGGCTTACAATTAATCTGTACCACACTCAATCAAGACTGACAATGTCGCAGACCAGATTTTTCTGCCGATTGTTGGGCGGGGCCAGGGCATAAATTTGACGAGAACCTTACAGTGTAAGGCCAGCATTAGACTCACATTTCCCTTGAAACATTTCACATTCCACTTCAACATCAGTACAACATATTTAGAATGTAACAGTGAACATAACATCAGAAACTGAGGTTCAATGAATTCTACAGCCTGCTCAATGTCAAGACTTGAACATTATAAACAAAACACTGCTTAAATGATTAAAAAAAATTTAAAGTGCCAACAAAAACATTTCACAGTTAGGGACATTTGACATAAAAGCAAACAGTGGTAAATCTAAAATATTGTGGAAGACATTTTTTTTTTTACTTTAGAGAATCCTTGAAAAAACCTTCTTGCAGTCTGAGTATTTTAACTTCACTTATGTTTTGATCGAACAAGAGTTTAACTGATTTTTAGTCACAAGGTGTTTTTCCTAAGGTGAGGATGAGCTCAGTCATGTACTTGATCTTCTGCAGAGCTTCAAAGGTGTATTTTAGCTCTCTGGGGTAGCTACGGTTTAGAGCATACACGAGCGCAAGCAACACTGCCACTGCAAAAGGCACATACCTCAACTCATGCAACACCTTTACACCCTCCAGAAGAATTCTGACATCCTCTGGGTTCTCACTGGGCCCTGCACCGTGGTGTCGAATGACAAAGACTCCAAAGACCGTCTCTGCCATAGCCTCCAGACTCCTTTTATCATCGCTCTGTAATTAAGAAAAAAAATAATGAATAAGAGAAATTATTTTTAATTTATGTGCATTATATTCCATATCTTATAGCACGAGTCATTTTTACACTATTAATGTAAAACAGCTTTCACCAACTATCTTTAAATAATCAAAGTACATACATTCCAAGGTTTTTGGAGCTGATGTTTCGAAAGTTTTAAGGGCTATGTGAATTCAAAGGAAAATTAACAATGATCATCCCCAGTGAAGATTAAGTTAAATCAACATACCAGGTATTCTTTCACCAGCTTCTCTGGATCTTCATCAGTCTAAGGTTGCAGATTAGAGAGAATATGTGAAAAAAAGAAAAACACATTAGGAAAAACATCTTGACCAACCAGCAGAGTTGTTTTTACCACCTGATGCTAGATTCACAGGTCATCACAAGACGGCTTCAGAAGCTATAGTAGATGTGTATGCAGGAATTATTATAAATATGAGTATATAACATGGGTCACTTTTCCATTATCATACCTCAGTCATAGCTACCATGATGCTTCTGATCCGCCTCCCTTGAACTCTGCCTGTCTTAGCAAACAACTGGATTAGGTCTGCAGAGTGAGCATCCAGCTCAGAGAAGAACGTTAACTCTAAATGGATTGTTTTGATTCTCTTGAGTTCCACACACACCTACAAATTGAGAAAAAGACAGCAAAAAAAAAGACATAATTAAGTTTGGCTCTTTTGATTTCAGTGGTACATATTGGTTTAGCAGGTCAGACTGAAAATATATCAATATTAGTTTTCTCCACACAAATTCCACTGTCAGAGCCAGTGAATCCTTAACAGTTTATGATTTACATCAGAGTCTGTAAAAGGTAAAAGGGGATGTTCCTTAACACAGTCATTTACTTACCTCATGCACATGGAAGAGAGCAGGCCACCTTGTTTTGAAATCAGCTATCATTGGTGCCTCCCGAACTACTTGTTGCCTCCTGTAAGCTAAGGTCTTGTCCATCATTTGCCACATTCTCCTCATTGTTTCTTTTCTTCACTTCTGAGAGGAGGGCCACTCTTGGTCCTTCTTGTGTCCCGGCTGTTTCACCAGACGGATAGGCAGGGCAGTAATTCACTTCTGCTGGATTGGTTGTAACTACACCTGGCTTGAAGTTTTTCATGGTATGTGGTTTGTGCTTTCTGTTTTTGTGAGAGTGAAAGGTTCCGTATACATTTGTTTTAAAACTGCAACCCATAAACATACAATTAACAGTTTCATTACTCTTCAAATGAGTGCCAATGTGTATGAAATAATCTTTTTCAGTAGACAGACCTCTGCAAGTGCATAACGTACATCTGAATGTTGACAGTTCCAGCAGCTCCTGGGAATTTTGCTTAGGATGGACTCTACTTAAATGAATATGCGTAGCATCCCATGTCTGAAAAGTACATGGGCAGTTTGTGTGTGGGCACGGGCAGCGCTGCCTTTGACGGTGTTGTAGTCTCAGATGTTTCAGTAGGTCATATCTAGAAGATGTAGATGTGCTACACAGCTTACAATTCCACATTGCCCCACCCAAAAAAACCACATCAAAGTTTTGATGATGGACTTGCATTCTAAATGACCTAGAAATGGACAAAGGTTTCTGTTGCTCTAGCTAACAAAAAAACCAAGGGAATTTGGTAGATATACTTATATAAAGAAACTTTATGATGGCCCCCTTTACCTGCATTCACAGACAGGTGGGACAACAGACATAGGTGCAGTCAGATAGGAGACTCTTGTGGTCGGACAGCAGTCACAGCACACTTTGGCATTCACAAATTTCTGTAATAGATTTAGAGAGATTGATCAGTCAACATGAAGTTATCATTCAATAATTAAAAAACACAGCCACATGGGCACAGACACACACAGGAAAGAGCTAGATGCAGAGGTAGAAAAGGGTGAGTGTAAGGAGGAGATGGGGAGAAATTTAATCAGACGAAGGGAGGGAGAGAGAGACAGAAAGGCTAATGCAAAGCTGAAAAAAATATAAATACTTAAACATACTACATAGACATTTTATTTACCAGGCAAGAAACTGTTCCTGTATAGTTATTATAATTCTATTGGAAGGTTGAGTAACACAGCAGGAGCTGGAAACAATGATCAATCTGATTCACCATTCAAATAGAGAAGAAAAAGAGCTGATGTTTAGTTTTACTGACAACATTTAGCAATGTCATATTCTCTGGTTTAACGTGTTCAGATGCATTAGTTCATTTTTTTTCCTAATGGATCATAGAGGCTGGAAAGACAAAAACGGGAAAACGTGACATTATACAGATGTAGACAAATTCCAGTTAATAGAACACAATATTGCTAGGACACGCAGCGTTGGTGGACGGGACGTTTCACGTGTCTGCATGCATGAGTCACCTGCTACGCCATGCTCGACTCGTTTTGACTTTAACTCGTTACTCGTCACACTGTCCCCATGCGCTGACGTTACTCACTCTTTCTGCCAGCAAATATACCCTCGTGATAAAGTAAGCCGAGTGTAGCCGTAATAGCGCCCTGCTCCCCGGAGCCGGAGTTCACACACGCCGCGTCTTCTCTGATGTAGCCGCTGACTCATCAAGTGTCTTGTGTGTCCTTCTCACACGATGTAACGTTATTCTTCAGTTCAATGCTTATATGAAAGTCTTTGAGTAACTATCTTTCAAGTTATAGAGGCACAACTAGCAACACAAAACACCTGGTTAACTCGCCACGACTTTCTAAGTTTGATAAAAACCCGCTAACAGCGAGTAACAAATAAACCGCTGCGTTCTAATACCGTGGAAAATGAACCGACTAACAGCTGATGAGATTTCTGAACAATATTTTGCTCGCATATGATTGGATGGAAATTTATTTTCCCTTACCTTCTCCGTGTGCCTGATGTACACATCCGGTAACGTACCTGACCTGGTATTTTTCTTCTCGCGATGTCTCATCGAGGTGTGTTCTCGCGACGAGTGCCGTGCTTCTTGCGCGGAAACTCGAACATATCAATTCATATCAACGTGATTTAATCATGTTAAAGCGAAGTTGTTGAATATTTAGCAAATCCAACGCAATTATATCACGTTCATCTTGCAAACATGAATTATTTAATTCAAAATACTCTTTTAATTCAAGTAAATAGGACAGCAACCCAATATCCTTTTTTTGAGTGTACCGAAGAAAGGAGATCTGACCATGCTGAAGAACTGGAGACCCGTCTCTCTTTTATGCAGTGAATATAAGGTTTTATCTAAGGTTTTAGCAAATAGACTCAAGGTTTTTATGGAAGTATTTATTAGTGCTGACCAATCTTATTGTGTACCAGGAAGGTCAATCCAGGACAATTTGTTTTTAATGAGACATTTTTGATATGTGTACAACATATAATATTAATATTGGCATTATTTCCATCGACCAAGAAAAAGCCTTTGATCGTGTCGATCGGTCATTCTTGTTTGCCACACTGCAGGCTTTTGGTGTCGGGGAGCACTTTCTGTCCTGGGTGAAGTTATTATATAATGATACATGTTGTGTGGTGAAGGTGGGGGGAGGGCTGAGCAGACAGGTACCAGTCCAAAGAGGGATCAGGCAGGGATGTCCAATATCAGGCCAGCTCTACAGCGTGGCCATCGAACCTCTCCTGTGTCGCCTCAGAACTCGGCTGAAAGGCCTGCGTCTGCCAGAGCTGCCTCAAAGTCCCCCGATAATAATATCAGCTTATGCTGACGATGTAAACATTCTTGTCCGGGATCAGGGGGACATACAGGAATTAGAGGGCAGTCTGGCATTATATGAGAAGGCTACGACAGCCAAGGTGAACTGGGAAAAGAGCGAGGCATGTGTGATTGGTCAGTGGGACGCAGGGAGAGTACCCCGTCTCCCTGGGAACCTGACATGGGGAGAAAAAGGGTTAAAAGTCCTCGGTTTGTTTTTAGGCAGTGAAGAGATAGAGAGGCAGAACTGGGAGGGAGTGCTGGGGAAGGTGCAGCTCAAGTTGTCTAAATGGAAATCGTTGCTACCCCAGCTGTCCTACAGGGGAAGAACTCTGATCGTCAATAACCTGGTTGCAGCGTCCCTGTGGCACAGACTCCAGGTGCTGACTCCTCCACCGGGACTCCTGCAACAACTACAGAGGCTGCTGGTGGACTTCTTCTGGTCGGGCCATCACTGGGTGCGGGCGTCCGTGCTGTACCTCCCTGTGGCAGAGGGGGGCCATGGACTGACAGACATCATCTCCAGGACTGCTGCTTTCAGACTGCAGGCAGCCCAGAGGCTGCTGTACGGCTCCACACGGTGCTGGTCGGCTGTGGCCCGCCTGCTGCTCTGGAGAGCCGGGGGCCTCGGGTACGACAAACAGCTGTTCCTGTTAAACTCTCCTCTACACAGACTGACTGGGCTCAGTAATTTTTATACTTCTGTGATAGATGCCTGGAGGACTCTCACCATCACAAGGCCTCCTGACCCCACGCCTGGGATGTGGCTCTTTGAGGAGCCACTGTTCAACAATGGTTTCCTGGTCCTAACATCCACATCCTCATCAACGACAATACAAAACAAGTTCAGGAAGGCAGGAATAGGGAAGCTGGGCCACCTGACACGGACATCACTGGAGAGGCTGGGGGCGGTGACGGGGATAAGATCTACCAGGATGCTGCGGAGCCTCGTGGATGAGGTGTGGCAGTCACTGGCCCAGCCTCTTCGGACCTTCGCCCAGAGCCAAAGCCAGGCTGACCAGTGGACAAGAACAGAAGAATACCAGTTTCCTGTCCTGAATGTGAGTCCTGCAGTGGGGGAGTGGAGAGAAGAGAGCGGCCGACTGCTAACCATCAGGACTCCAGCACTGGGCCCTTTCAACACCTCTGCAGGGAAACAGCTCTACTGCAGCTGTGTGAAGGTCCTGAACTGTCGCTCTCTTGAAGGAGTCAGGGAGTCGAAATGGACGGAGGTTTTTGGCTCAGATTATTCTAGGGATGCACCGATATATCGGCCGAACATCGGTAGCGGCCGATATTCGCCTCGTTTACTGATATCGGCTTATCGGTAATAAACTTGACTTTCACCGATATCATTGGCCGATGTTCATATTTGTGGTAAAACCGCTGGGCACGTGCCGCGGCTGGGGGAGCAGTCGCTCCGTCGCCCTCCTCTCTGCGCCGCCCGAGGCTCAGTGTGCGGCACCGGGAGGTCCTCATCCGGTGGCACCTCACGGCGCCGGCGCGGAAGGCGGGGAGGGGACTGGGTACGCGGTCAGCGGCGGCCACTCTGGACGCGTGTCGGGCCCTTCTCGCGGATCACCTCAACTACGGCGACCGCTGGGGGAACCCTCCGGCTGGCGCCTAGCAGCTGACTGAGAACTGGTGCGGACCAGGGGAATCCGACTGTTTAATTAAAACAAGCATCGCGAAGGGCCACGTTTATTCTCATGTGCACCGGGTCTATTCATCCGTCTCATGCACAGGTAACAAGGGAATTGACAACATACGTTATACACACAGAAGCCGTAACACATCTAATAAACGGGCAATACTGCTACCGTAAATCAATGAGAAGAGCGTTCTCTATAACGATACTTTAACAGGGCTGTTTTAGACAGGGTAAAAAAGTGCTGTTTTAAATTATCCTTGTGGTATTTTGACCAAAATATGTTACAGACATTTCATTAAGATCCCAAGGAACCATTTCAACTTGCGCTAAAATGGGCCTAATATGTCTTTGTTAAATAAAGTTTAGTTAAATCAGAGATTGTTTCATAAATCTGATTCAATTTGTGCTCATTAAAAGATAAGAGTGATGAATAGTGCTTTTTAAATAATGATTTAATTATTTTTCTGGCACAAAAGGGTGAATGAATGACAACAAAAAGAAAATAAACAAATATCGGTATCGGTATCGGCTATCGGCCAGATTGTTATTTTAAATATCAGTATCGGCCAAGAATTTCCATATCGGTGCATCCCTAGATTATTCCCTAGTGGCAGCTGGCGGGTCCTGTATAAACCTCCTGTGGAGAAACGGATGGCAGACATCCAGTGGAGAATTATACACGGAGCTGTAGCTACAAACAGATACAGAGCTCACCTGGACCCAAGCACTGAGGGGGGGTATCCTTTCTGCTCGCTGCCAGAGACCCTGGAGCATTTAGTAGTGTTGTGTCCCAGGTTAGCTGACACTTTTAAACAGCTACAGGAGTGGGTGGGGGGTTTAGGAGAGGACTTCTCGCTACCACTCTTTGTTTTTGGACCCAAGTACTTGGCAAGAAAAAAGAACACTATGGTTTTAATGAATTTTATTTTTGCTAATGCCAAGATAGCAATATGGATTAGTCAAAAAAACAAAATGGCGGGGGGAGGCTGGACAGATCCACTGCTCTGCCTGAGGGGTTTGGTGGCAGCTCGGCTCAGAATTGAAACTGCATATTTTACAATTACGGACAATCTGGAGGGTTTCAGGGCTGTGTGGGGGGTGGGACAGGTCCTTTGCTCACTGGGGGACAACCAGTCTCTGGTTTTAAAATGTTAACAGAACATCTGGTCATTTTATCGTTGGTGTATGATGCATGTGTGCCTGGAATGTTTTTAACATTTTCTGTGACACATCATTTTGAATAATTAAGGATTTTTTTTGACAATGTGACTTAAATAAAGTTATTCAAAAGTCAAAAAGTCTCTGATCTCTCTCTCATATCTCTCTCTGATCTCTCTCCCTGTCTCTCTGATCTCTCTCCCTGTCTCTCCCTGTCTCTCTAAAATCTCTCCCTGATATCTCTCTGATCTCTCCCTGATATCTCTCTCTCTCTCTCTCTCTCTCTCTGATCTCTCCCTGATATCTCTCTCTCTCTCTCTCTGATCTCTCTCTGATCTCTCCCTGATATCTCCCTCTCTCTCTCCCTCCCTCTGATCTCTCCCTGAAATCTCTCTCTCTCTGTTCTCTCCCTGATATCTCTCTCTGATCTCTCCCTCTCTGATCTCTCTCTCTGATCTCTCTCTCTCTGATCTCTCTCTCATCTCTCTCTCATATCTCTCTCTGATCTCTCTCTGATCTCACTCTGATCTCACTCCCTGTCTCTCTGATCTCTCCCTGTCTCTCTGATCTCTCTCCCTGTCTCTCCCTGTCTCTCTGATATCTCTCCCTGATATCTCTCTGATCTCTCCCTGGTATATCTCTCTCTCTCTCTCTCTCTCTTTCTGATCTCTCCCTGATATCTCTCTCTCTCTC